>NC_133160.1:159405514-159712821 GCF_040802235.1 Manis javanica
CCAACAGGCGTATAATCTAAATTACCTAGTGCTTCTTAGTCAGGGTTCTCCAGAGAAACAGAGCCAATAGGATAGAAAGAGAGAGACAGAGATAAGAGGAAATTTGTTATAGGAATTGACTCCTGTGGTTATGGCAAGCTGGAAACAAAAAAAGCCAGTGATGTAATTTCATCTGAATCTGAAGGCCTAAAAACCAAGGGAGCAGATGCTGTAAGTGCTAGACTGTGGAAGCCTTTGAACCAGGAGCTCTGTGTCTGAGGGCAGGAGAAGATGGGAATCTCAGCTCAAGAGGAGAGACCAAGAAATCACCCTTCCTCCAACTTTTTGTTCTACTTGGCCCTTCAGTGGATTGGAAGATGCCTGGGAGAGACTAGAGAGGGCTGGACTTCTTTACTCAGTCTACGGATTCAAATGCTGATCCGGTCCGGAAACACCCTCACAGACATACCCAGAAATGATGTTTGAGCAGCTATCTGGGCATCCCTTAGCCCAGCCAAGTCGACACATAAAATGAACCATCACACCAGTTATACTGGTCACTACCAGCAGCTGAAGATCACACAGGGTGCACTCAGTTTGTCTGGCTAGAAGAGAGAAGAAAGGCAGCAGAAACGATTTTAAATTAATTGAAGCATCCCAATATTAACAAAGACTATTACATGTCTTGGTTTTTCTCTTTATCAAGAGAATATATAATTCATATGTCCACTTTTCTATATTTTTTGACCCCTATTTTTAGTCACTCTCTTCCCCTTTCTCCCCTCAGTACTAATTCACCATTTTATCTGTTATGTGGTCTCAACTTTAGAAGGATCTCAATCTGTACTATTTGGCTCTCTTTAAATATATACATTTGTGTAAATCCTATCTAGAATTACCAGTAGTTTGTTTTCTTAATACCTATGATTGCACAAAAAAATTAAGGAAACATACACTTAAAATAAAATCATATCTACGAGAGTTGAAAATGTGGGTTTGCTGGGAGAAAAATTCTTTCTATAATCAGAAAACAGATAATCTGGGGTCTGATCATATGATTAACTTCAGCCAAATAAAGACTCAGTATTTGTTCAATATTCTGTGGATATTTTGCTTTTTCCCTTTTCCTCAAAATATCACTTATAACCTGATGACTCCAACATATCTCTAGATCCTGATTCTAATCTCCAGTTTCTAATTCTGGCTATATCAGTGCTGCCATCCTTCCTTCTAGTTATCATTATTTTAGTACTTATGCAGGGACTAAAATTCTATATTTTCCCTTTTTGCCAAAAAAACCCTGCCGAATGTCTTGTTTATCTGTATTTCTGTAGCACTTGAGCTCTTGGGTCATACATTTATGTTGTATTAATTAAATTGAATAAATTACTATGTTAAAAAAAACTTCAGAGAGAAAATTCTATGTCTTTCCTTACATATGTTTTATGACATATTTATATCATATATGATGGTATATATATTAAATTTGACCTTAATTCCTCATGTTTGGCTTTAACATGACTTTTCTCCTCTCGGCCTAAATGAGAAGAAAGTTAGTATATTCATTGCCTCCATCTGTATAGCATCTCTTCCAGAACATAAAGATTTATTAAGCACCATTTCCTTCTCACTTCTCCCTGGCTTCCCTGGTATTCCTTTATGACCTACTTCTCCATCTTCTAATTATTTCCATTACCTTCTGTTAGGCACTTTCCAAATTATTCACATCTCTATATCTGCAATAAACTATATGGCTACAAAATGGAACAAATACTCATTGTGCTTTTGAAAATATCCAGTTGGCTAAAGCAGTTAGAGAAAGAGTAAGAAGGCTCTGAGTTGAGGTTAACTTTAAGGAGATTTACAAAGCTTTTGCCCACATATGTGGGTCTCATAAATAGATCATTAATCAAAGATTTCAAACATTCACCCAGGATTTCTGTTACTGTATACGTTCCTCTGAAGCCATGTCACTAAACATCACTAAATGCTAATGGACTTTCCAGTGGCTCCTTTATTTACCAAAGTCCACATTGTAAGGCATAGGTTTGGTCTTGAAATTATGACACTCAGCACTTGATCAATATTATTTGAACATTTTGTGGTATCCATGGTTGAAACCACTACATAAATATTGTCATGGCTATAAATAAGTTAATATCACAGGAGAAATGAGGGTGTTTGCTTGAGGACCCAGTACAAAAAAATGATAAATGAGGAAAGTTGGTGAGAAAAGCATTTTTCTTGGACTGTGGTCAAAAAACAAAACTTTGAACAATTGCAGGGAACTTTCTGTAGATGTGTGCTGGGAAGCAAATTTAGCTAAATATAAATCAAACAAGCTCTCTTTATCATAAATCAAGGATGCCACAATATAGGAGGCAAGGAAGATTGCCAGGAAAAGAAACAAGTATTTCCCTCTCAATAGAGAGATTTTTGTAAAGCATGAGGTTTTTCACTTCTATTCTTATAACTCTTTAATGCCTACAGAGGGGTACTGTGGAGCTCTGGCTAAAGTAAGAACATTACCTCTGGGGTCAAGTAGCACTGAGTTAAAGCTCCAACTTCACATTTACCTGTGTGCAGCTGAATTACTTACTCTGTCTGTGACTCAGTTTTCTCACCTCTAACCTGACTATAGTAATAGTATAGATTACATAGTATTCAGTGGTTAGCACAGTACTTATCCCAGAGCAAATATCCAGTAAATGTTACCTTTGTCATTATTTGATTATTAGATATTTTTCAAAATCCATTCCCATAATAGCAATGACTTTCTGGTTGGTCCTCGCTTATTTTATAAGCTTATTAGCAATCAGTCACCCTTGCTTGGGCTGGTCTTGGGAACTCTAGACATTGCCCTGATCATGGTGGGTTTTCATCATGTCTTTGCATATACACTCTTTTCACATATTTGGTGTCATAACTCCCACTCCTTCTTTCAGATGCAATTCCAGTTTCTATTTCTTTCCTCAAAGCTGAGTAGATTGATATCGATTCTTTCTGTTTTCTGTTCTCTTACATCTTTATTAAATTTTTTTACAATGATACCTCTTACACTCTTTACATGACTTTTTCCTAACTAAAACATATATTCTTCAAAGACAGGGGCTACGTTCCATTCATTTCTGGGACTCCCAAAACTTAGTACTTGTCCAGACCAGGGAAGCACTCAGTAAGTGCGTTTGATTCCTAAATGAGCTGTATAGATAGACAATAGGACAGCGCTGAAACATAAAATAATAGAAAAATGAGAAATATGAAAAAATGAATGCTAATTTAGGATCATAGAAAATAAAATAGGGAAAACTTTTTTATGACATAAGGGTTAACTTTTATTTAGTGCCAAAATGGGTATCTTAGAAAAGATATTCAAAACCATGTTTGTACTCAAAACTTACATTTTTTAACTGAATATGATATCAAGCATATATATTATAATCTAAATTGTAAAAAAATATAAAAATACAGATGAGCAGTACTCCAATGTGAATAGAGGTGATAGAATTTGAGGTAAGTTTTATTTTATTTTTTTCAGTAGTTCCAAAATCTCTAACAAAAGTATTTATTATTATTTTAAGTAGAGAAAACACATATGTCTGTTTACCCTTAGATAATGTTACATAAAAAGAAATTCATTAGGACCTTTTTAAACACTATATTCAGGAATTATCAATTAGTTAAACCATCATGTGAATAATCAGAGTTTCAAAATATTTTTAGGCTATTTTTTTTCCAAACCTAGAAACAATATACACATATCTCTTTAAAACCATCTATACATTATCCTGTCTATGATACCTGTTCTTACATCACAGTGTATGGTGCCAATTCCAGCTCCTTACCCAATAAACATACGCATTTAATGGGCAAGGGGCTTGGGAAGACAGATAAAACGCAGTCATCTTCCCATCAGAAGGACAGCCTACTTCAAAAAGCCTTATCTTCTTTGTAGACATTAAATTGAATTTTTTATCTATAAGGCAAATTGCAAGTTATAGTCCTTTATATATACAGACTAAAAGGCTGAAACTTAAAAGGCTGGGAAGAAACTGCACAAAGTCACACAGCTAGTTAGTGGTACATTTGGGTTAAGCTTGACAATCTGTGACTCTTTCTGCGTCTCCATTCATGAAACAGCATAAAATTACAGAAGTGAAGAGGGATTTTAGAAAGCTTTCCCTACAACCACCTCATTTTACAGGGGGATAATTGAGAACTTAACACAATCCCATACTTCCCTCTAGATCATATAGTTTTAGAATTTGGCTGGAATGAGCAGCCAGGATTCCTGTATTCAAACCTTGTGCTTTTTTCTGCAACAGCAGGAAGTTAGTCTATCACCTATACCACAGTTTTTACCAGCAGTTTTGAAGAAAAACTTCACACAATACTTACATATTCAAATATCAATCAAGGTGTAATTTTGCCCTAAATAGGGAAGAAAAATAACTATGTACCAAGAACATCCACACTTTCATTTCTTGGTGGGTTTCAACATCTTTTATGAGAATTTCTCAGATTTGTATCCATTTGTTTTCCTATGAAAAATGATCTATGGCAAAGCCAACGAAAGGCTTAAAACTTCTCATTCATATATATATATAGCGTTGAGTATATATGTATTTGTGTGCATGTGTCTTATATAAATGTTTTTCCTGAGATGTTGAAAGCTACAAAAGGTAAAGTATTTTCTTGCTTGTTTTAAATCTTGATTGACAGACATAGGCTACGATGGTCATTGGACTTATTCTTTACATTAGCAAGGAAGGACAAAATGCCTAGAAGAAACTCATCGACTAATATGAATGAGCCTAGATTTTCATAAAAATAAAGCTGGATAGGCCCTGTGGTGTAGTGAAAAATGTGTGATGTAAAAGATAGAGGACCTAAGCTTTAATTACATTCTTGCCTGAAATTAGCTCAAGTATCTAGAGCAAGTCCTTCTGTGATTCCAGATATTAATCTCTTCATGTGTTCAGTAAAGGATTTTTATGGGAATATATATATAAATAATAATTTTTTACCGCTTGATAATATACCCTCAACTTTCCCATGAGGACACTTTCTAACAGGCAGATATCCATCAAAGGACTTTGAATCTTAAGCAAGTGTTGCAGAGATGGAAAATACAGTTGGAGGCCAAATGGACCAAGGAGGCAGTGGTACATGGAGAATCAACCTGTGGGGGCAACCAGAACATTTTCTTTTTGCTTCAGAAACTACCTGGTTAGGATAGATTATTGTTATGACATATGACTGAGTGTTTTTTCTTTTTTCTTTTGGTATCATTAATATACAGTTACATGAGCAACACTGTGGTTACTAGATTCCCCTCACTATCAAGTCCCCCCCCTCTCACATACCCCATTACAGTCACTGTCCATCAGCATAGAAAGATGCTGTAGAATCACCACTTGTCTTCTCTGTGCTATTCTGCCTTCCCTGTTGTCTTGCCAATGGGTTTCAGTCCCGGGCAAGTTCACTATGGATTCAGTGTGACCAAAGAAATTGACAGCAAAATGTTTATTTTCAGGTGGCAGGTCAGCCACTAGAACCCCTTTCACTCAGAGAGAGTCTGCAGGCAGCAAGCCGGTGTCTGCCTCTGGGCCTCTCTGTCCGCACAGCTGTCCTCTGGGCCTGTCCCTGGTGCTGCCACCACTCCAGCCTCTGCTCTCCTGCAGCCTTGCAGCCCTGCCACCGTGTCGCACGCAGAGCACTGGGCAGAGCTCTTTATATAGCATCAACAGCCCTGTATTGCCCACAGGTGTGCAGTGCACTAGTCAACCAGGGCCAGGTGAGAATCCTGGCCACAGGAACTCTCATTTTATCCACATCTGTGCCCTTCCACACACATTATGTGTGCTAATCCTAATGCCCCTTTTTACCCTTATCCCTCCCTTCCCACCCATCCTCCCCAGTCCCTTTTCCTTTGGTAACTGTTAGTCCATTCTTGGGTTCTGTGAGTCTGCTGCTGTTTTGTTCCTTCAGTTTTTTCTCTGTTCTTATACTTCACAGATGAGTGAAATCATTTGATACTTGTCTTTCTTTGCCTGGCTTATTTCACTGAGCATAATACCCTCTAGCTCCATCCGTGTTGTTGCAAATGGTAGGATTTGTTTTTAATTGAGGAGAAATTTTTTGAATAATCAATCAGTTTCACAGAGAAAAGAGCATTTGCTAGATTAATGCCTATCAATAAAAGCCGCATTTTTTTATTGTTAAATATTAAATGTAATTTGGTGAAAAAGAAAGATGAGGAAAGTATATGATTTGATTTTATAATCTACTCTGGTGTATATAACCATCAATTGTTTTAGTATTATCCACCTGAAATAACCTTTGCTCCTTAAGGAATATGCTAGTTTCCAATCATGTCACTTACCTGCTAATCACTCTGCCAATTACTTTATGGTGCAATCTGAATAAACCCTTCCTATGGACATAGAAACTCCCTGAGATCTGGGCTTTGTCTGTTTGCAGCTCAGTTTTCATCACTCTCAGCCTTAGTGTTCACTGGGTTTCAAGCCCACTGGTGTCTGTTTATCACTTAAACACTACAAGCCCTTTTCCGCATGAGAAACTGCTAGCACCCTCTGCTCAGAATCCTGTCCCCTAAATCTTTGCCTAACTGATTCTTCTTTGTCATTCAGGTTTATGTGAAGATATCACATTCTCAGGGTATCATCCCTATTTATCCCATCTAAATTTATATTCCCCCTCTGTCCATCATTGGGTACCTATCACATCATCCTTATTTTGCTACAGTTCTTATTACTAAATTAGAGTTATCTGAATTGTTAATTAATTTACTTTATTACATGTTTGTGATCCTCATCTTAACACACCATAAGCTCCTTGAGGGCAAGGCATTATCTTGTGCATCTGTGTATCTGTAGCACTTACAACGGCCTTTCACAAAGTAGGAGCTAGATAATTAGCACTGGACAAATGAGTGAATGAATACTATTGATACAGATCTGTTGACTGGAAATGTAATAGAATATATTAATACTCTTCCACTTGAGTATCTTAAAAATGTACCAAGTATTAGTTATTATTAAGGCCTGTGGCCCGAGGACAAGGAATTAATGCATGTGACATTATCTACAATAACAATGGTCTGAATGTCATGCACCCCTTGATCTACTTACAAAAAACAGAATGCTAGAAGTAGCAAATGATAGAGGGTGAGGGTAAGAAGGAAAACAAATTTCATCTGGGTCCTCTTTTTTAGTTTCTTGTTTCAATGAACTTTCTCTTGAACTTATGCCACAATATCAGGTTTTGTTTGTTTTTATGTTTCTTGCTAAATTCCGTCTAACATCCTTTTTCTCTCTGCAATATGCCAACCAAATTCTAAATTACTTTTTCCATTCTGTAGCTGGCTGTTTCACATCATGGAAGGGGACTTAGCTGAATAGTACAATCAAAGACCTACTCATATAATTAGAAAAAAGCCCTCCTTTCTTCATGAAAAAATAAGGATAATTTTTCCACCATTCTTTGCTTTCAAGCATACTGAACCCCTGATGCTCAGTAAGGCTGAATTTTCAAATTTGTAACACTTCTTCAGGTCTCTGGGTTTGATTAATAAGAATTGCCAGTCCATTAAAACGGATTATGAAGATTCCCAAGGAATTGGTTGTTAACGTAATTAACAGCTGGCTTTACTTTCAAGACATTAATCAAAAGAGCAAGTTGCTGGAAATGACCAGGTTCTCACAAATGTTGCTAATTAGCAAAGGCATTGACGTTGTGTGACAGTGATTCCTATGTTGTTATCTGCATGATTATATCACAGCTTTAAATACCTCCAATGTGATGTTTCCACAAGTGTTATTAAACTAAAAGGCATTTGAATAAATTTAATTTAAAAGAAAAAGACTTGATATTTTGATTGTTTACTTTTAGACAGAATGGGGTGTAAAAAATTTGCAGAAAGAGCATGAAACAGTATGTAATATTTCCATTCATAATTGGTGAATACATTTCATATCTGCTAATCATCCCTATATTACTCCAGTGTAACCTAACTAGCTCTATCACAAAAATAACATTTATTCGAGAAGCAGGATACACTTTATCATTATCTGCTCATATCACATATTATTATATCTGTGTATAATGAAAGCAATATACAAAAAAAGTAAGAAAGGAGAGAAAAATAGAAAACTTAAGACATTCACCCTATTCCTACCAAGGATGTGAAACCTCTCTGACATTTTGGATGATTTTCTGCAAATATATTTTCTCCTATTTTGTTTTTGTGGCTATAATTATACTTAGCAACTTTACATTGTGCTTTTTCATAATTTTGTCCCATGAATTTCCTGTTAAATCAGAGAATAAAGTAAGGTTTTAATTGACATGTATTATCCCACCAAAAAAAATTTACATTTCCTCAATAATTCCCTAGGGTGAGAGCCAAAAATTTCACTTTTAAAAACAACATTGTAGTAAGTATGAAACTTAGTGAAATAACTGTTTTAGGTACTATGGTAGTTTTGTGTCTAGATCATAAACCAGGGTTACTTACTCTTCTTGCCAGATTTAATAAATACAAATATAAAACATTAGTTGAAGTTCAATTTCAGATAATGGATTTTTAAAATGTACTTATATTTCATGTAGTATTTAGGATATACTAATAATGAATAGGTCATACTTATACTAAAACAAATATTGTTTATCTGAAATTCAAATTTATTGGAGCATCCTGTATTTTACCTGGCAACTTTCAACCAAGATGTTTCTTACATATTGTAGGAGCTGGGATAACAGCCCTCCAAAGATAGCCGTATTCTAATCCTCAGAAATTGTGAGGCCGCATGGCAAAGGGAAATAGTGTAGATGAGCTCAGGTTGCTCATCAGCTGATGTTGATATCAGGAGATTATCCAGGTGGCCCGAAGTAATCACAGAGTCCTTGTAGGTGAAAGATGGAGACAAAAGAGAGACTCAGGGAAATGGGAGTGTGTGAAAGACTCAGCTCAGAGTCGCTGGCATTGAGGATAAAGGAAAAGGCCAGAGCCAAAGAAAGCAGGTGGCCTCTAGAAGCCGGGAAGACAGGAAAATGTGTTCTCCGTTAGAACCTCTGGTAAGAAATTCAGCCCTTACAACTTTGTGATTTTAGTCCGTGAGACCCTTGTTGGACTCCTGACCTATAGAAAATAATTTTATGTTGTTTTTAAGACTCTAAATTTGTGGTATTTTTTAATGGCAGCAGAAGGATAGTAATTTTCAATGTTCTTTATGGAGACATTGGTGGTCATTGAGCTATAAGGTAGCTGGATCTTCTGAGTGTTGTACAATGATGTTTATAAAAGCGTGTCAAACGTCTGAAACAAGACCTGGAAAAGGCCCTTCATGGTGGCTCACAGGGCTAGGTCCCTGCCTGCTGCCACTCTCAGCTCTTTTTGAGCCTAATTGTGGGCATGGGGAGGGAACACTGGACAAAGTATTTTAAATCCTGGAAAGCTGACATTATTCCTACATTAGTGATTGCATGTGAATGGTTTGAGGAGAAAAGATACTTTAACTCAAACAATCAGCATCTTACAGCACTAGTCATGAAGTGAGCTCAAATCACAAGATTCCACGTGGGAGTCCAGTGGCAGAGCACATCAAAGACAGCTGGGATAAGCAAATGGTCTTCACAACAAACTTTCAGAATTTGAGTGGATGGTAGGGCTGATCCTCAGAGCAACTTTATAGATATTCAATGTGAAAACTCAATTGTTAAATGCATCATACTTGCAAGTATTGTTAAGGGGGACGTTGAGCTGAAAAATGTTGCTCTGCTGCATGGCTGTGAAATACAACAGAGACAGCTCCTTGATCCTTGAGTGCTGTAGTCATTTCTCTTTTCTGGGAATGCCTCACAGCTCGCAAGTTTGTCGTGAGGGGAGGGAGCAGTTTATAGGCCAATTAAATTGTGCATGTTTCACAGAGAGTTCACATCAAATCAGACTTAGAGATGTACGGTGGTTAAGACAGAGCCCTCAAACTCGAGAAATTCCAACTCTATAGCAAAGATTAGCTCATACAAAAAAATAGCTATACTATGTGATAAATGTTCATACAGAGGAATCCACAGGCAGCTGGGGGAACCCACAGGAGGGAGTAATCAATGCCCAGAGGCTTCCATGAGAAGGTAATTCTTTATATCCCAGTTAAAGGATGAGAGGGGATTTTTTTCAGGCAATCCTGCAGCCTGTGATAAGAAGTGGGTAGGGTTTTGTGCTGAAGAAGTGTCAATGATATTTTTTTCTTTTAATGAAAGACTAAGTAAATGAGTTGATATGATCTTGAGGTTATTTACATGGTTTGGAAATTATGTATGCCCGTGTTGTTTATCACTCAAAAAGGGTTTGATTCTCTTCATTCGTTTAGAACATGTATTTCATGCCTTATTCAGCATTTTCGGCCAAGCAACGTGTTAGGTAATTTCTATGTTGTTGTATTCTCAGATTAGTCCTACAAGTTTCAACACCCCACAGATGCCAGTATCTGGCTTGGAATCCAGGGTGGCTTGGGGAAGTCTTTTCTGAGCTGAGGAACACAGTGGGTGGAGTGAGCGTCACGAAGAATCTGATGAGCTAAGTTTGACAAGTATTGAATCTGAGGTTCTGTTGAATTATAGGAAGTGTCTCAAGGCTGCATTACGTTTTTGGGTCAGGATCTTTGAAGTCAGGTTTGGGCAGGAAATAGTGATTTGGGAATTATTGGGAATACTTGTCAGTTAAAGCCCTGAGAATGTCTGGGGTGTTCTAGAAAGAACAACAAGAGAGGAGATCCAAAGACAGCACCATGGAAAACAATATATAAGAGACACAGTACTAAAGGTGAACAATAGTCAAGACAGGGAGAGT
The DNA here is from genome assembly GCF_040802235.1 of Manis javanica. NCBI lineage: Eukaryota > Metazoa > Chordata > Mammalia > Pholidota > Manidae > Manis > Manis javanica. The sequence goes on from NC_133160.1 coordinate 159,416,367, forward strand.
CATCAGAGAGGTAGGCAGAAAACTAAGTCAGGGTGATGGTCTGGCCAGCAATGGCAGGAAATTTCTGTATTTTTAGGTCAAATAGAGCTGGATCGGAGTGCTGTTGATTAGATTTTGCAACAAGGTCATTTGTAGTAATTAAAAAAATATACATTGAGTTGTTTGGTGAGAACAGAGGGCAGATTGAAATATGATTGATCAATGGAAAGTCTAGAAATAGAGATAATAAGGGTATGCAAGTTTACTAAGGAATTCGTGAAAAAAGAAGACAGAGGGATAGGAGAGAACAAGAAAATGGTTGGATGCAGGCATGTTATTGGAAAGGCAATTTAACAGGAGAGGCTTGAATATATTTTCACAATGGAAAGGAGTTAGCACAGTGGACATGTATAGTCAGGACTTTCCTGGTTGCAAAGGATAGTGACTCATTTCACATAATTCAGGAAGAAAATTTCAAAATAAATACTAATTCAAAAACTGATATCCAGAAGTGGGCCAACTCAGGGACCCTACAGATCTAAGACACTGTTTCATATTTCACAGAAATAAGAGAAATTCTCTCTCTCAGAATCAGCATATATACTCATAGAGAAGGACTTTGGCCAGATTGGGCTCAGCTGTCATCTCTGGGACAGTAGCTAAGAGCGTGGTGTGTCACACATCCGGGTCTCTAACGTATACCACCAGAGGGCCAGAGGCTGGGGCTGTGACTTGGAACCCCATAGGAACAATTAAAGATGGTGAAGGAATTGTTCAGTAGAATGGATGATGTTCCCACAAGAAGGAAAAAAAGAGAAGTTTGAGTGCAAAAATAATAGATGCCTAGCACAGGAGGAGTCAAAGACACAGGTCAGGAAATACTAAATCAACAAAGACCTCGATCTCGGCTTTAGCAGGAAGTTGCACATCCTGGTCTTGTCGCTTCAGAGAGAGGCCCTTTTTGCCTGTCCCACCTGACATCCCCGGATCCCCTAAGTAACTTCTGTCCCTCCACTCTTTTATTTTCTTCCTACCACCTGTCATCCTCTAAATGTATTCTACCTGTTAATTTGCTTACTTGTTACTAGCCCAGCTTCCCTGCCTTTCAAATATAAGCTCCCTTATGTCAGGGACCCTTTTTTCATCCTATGTACTGTTTTACTCTGCCATCTAAAATCTGAAATAGCATCGAGCACATATTTAGCACTCAACTGTTGAGTTAAAGAACAGATAATAGGTGCTGGTGGGGTGGAAATCGAGAGGGAGAGAGATGCTTCAATAAACACAACAACTTTTAGACATAACTAAAGACCAGTGCATACTGTTTGTTTCTCTTTTTAATGGTAAGCGGGGTACCATATTCACAAGTATGTGTACATATATCTGGACTATTTTTTCACTTAAAATCTATGTGTTTGGACCCTCAGATACAAAGTATCAGGGTAATAAGCTAAAAACTACCATGTTCTCACTGAGGAGGCAGCACACCTAATGGATTATTTCTGTGCTGCATGTTGGCTGACTTCCACTGCCTGGGGCCACACGACAAGATCTAGAAGTCTAAATTTTACTATGAAATGAAGATAAAGAATCTGCTCTAAAATCCCATCACAGTCATATACATGAACCATCTAGGAATAATTAGTGGAAAGATTCTCTACAGTTAAACCACAGTTTGTATGACATAACCTTTTAGAGTTTTTTAAATACGAATTTTCCCCAAATACCTCCACAGTGAAACAGAATACAACTGCCTTTCAGTGAGAGTTTTGGCAACTGGATATCCTCTTGTCTCCAAGTCAGCAGTGAGCTGTAACTTTTAACACATGTGGAAACAATACATTAGGTGAACTTGCAAGAGGACCTTTAACAGCTATTCTCTTTCAATATCTTATCAGAGGAAAACTGTTTTCAAAAGCAGAAAAAACAATTGTCTGGTTTCCCTTAATTTCCCTGGGGAAGCTCTGTCGATAATACAGTCATATACAAATACACATACCAAAGCTTTCATGATGAACATCACTGATGCTTATTCCTCCTTGGGGATTACATATATGCATGTTGTGCATTTCATATGTATATATACATATATGCCCACAAAAATCACTGTTATTTCAGAACAAAATTTTCAAATATTTTGTTAGATAATGCAGTAATTTCAGCCTTCATTTCAATAGAGATTAATATTTCAAGCCATCTAGTAATCTTGTATATGTTTGAGCAGTACACATTTAGGAACCAAAATTTTTTCTCTAATATACAAGTTTTCATGCACTACAATACATATAGATCAAGATGAATGTTTTCATGTTTATGGGGTGGAAATAGAATGTGAATGATTCACACTAGCACATACTGAGAAAAAATTATCTTCCTGTCTATAATCAGTGAAGATGGATGGAAAATAAAATTCTTACTCTTGAATGTCAGTGAAGTCAATTATAGTAATTGTAATATAGTAAATGGGAAATGAGAGTGAGGAAGGATATCTTGGAGTTATAAAGTCCTAGAAAATGCTAGCCAAGTCTGTCTTTTCTAAGTTTCTGTAAAGGTTAGGAGACACTTACCACAATGGCATTAACCTAGCCATTCAATTCACTCATACATTTGTTAAAAAATTAGCACTAAGTGAGATCTTATACCAGGCACTCTGCTACTTGCTTGATTAAAAGTGATCCAAAAATCTCAGTGTCCCCCTTCAGGGGGCCCATATTTTATTGGGGATTGGGCATTCAGGTGATTGATGAAGACTTTTCACGATATATAGTCATTCCCATTCAATATCATCCTTAGACCCAGAAAGTGGGGTTTCTTTCTGGGTCGCTTTTTTTAGGGACTCCCACATGTCACAAGTAGAAGAAAATAAATACATTTATTAAAGAAGTCAAGTATGCCTCTGTGAATCCAGCTCCAGTAACACAACCCAGAAAACCCTAAACATCCACTCTCATTACTGGCCGTACTTGGGCCCCAGAGAAATATTTCTCCACTCCCCTGCCCCTGCATCACTGATGTGAGAGGCAACTGCATCCGAATTCTGTAAATGTTTTGGTTGTCCTGCTTCTGATGTCTGAGCTCAGTTGTGCTTTTGAATTCAGGGAGGATTTGACCATGAAGTGTTTAAATAAGAGCAAAGAAAAATGAGTTGACTACTGAAATTCCTTACCTGACTTAGCATGAATATAACCTTGCATATCAAAATATGTCCATTTCTTGTATATCCTGATGGTCTAGTGTTTCATGTAGACATTTGTATTCATAAAAATATATAACAGAAGATTTTGTTACATTATGTATTTTGTATTGTAATAATAGATACCTATGCCATAATTATTTAAAATTAAAAATTAAATGAAAACCCTAGCTTTGTTTAGTTTAAAATTTACTATTAGTTTATTAACCTTTAGGAATTTAATTTTATTGATTTAAAAAAATATTTTAGAAAAATCTATTAACATAACTTTGATTTTTCCATTTTTAAAGTTATGTTTCATTTTTAGTGAATACATAGGTAGATTTTGAACACTTTATATACAATTGAATTTTACCTTAATCTGTTAAATTATCTGACTAAATACACATTATATGAAGATATTGATTATAGCAAAAAAATTAGTGATTTTACTTAAATAAAAATATAGGATATTATATATATATATTACCACTACCCTTTTTGTTACTCTTTCAAATACCTCCAGAACAGCAATGGAAAATCAACACATTTGCAAGAGACAATAGAAAGACAGTCATTTATTTTTAGGTCTATTATAATATCTGTGTTCAACATTTTTACCCACTTTTACTGTTACTCGATTTGATAGGAAAAGATAAAAACCTCAAATAATAATCTTCTGTAATGAAAACAGTATGAATAATATTTGCTAACCCTTATGTAGTATTTCCTAAGTGCCAACCCATTATATGTAAATATTTTCTATATCTTAACTTATTTAATCCTCACAACAACTCTAAGAGGCAGGCATGATGATTATTACCATTTCACAGATGAAGAAACCAAATCCCAAAATGATTGTCCCTTAGGATTCTGCAGTTACTAAATTGCAGAGTCAGGATGGCTTAGAACTAAGCGGTCTAACTCCAAACATCAACCACAACAGTAATTTTTAATATTATGTTTCACTTATATTTTATAGTATTTATGTAATATATAATCTACTTATACATTAAAAATATAAATTAATATTTAAATTGTTGACAGAACAGGTGCCAGGCATGGGCTAAGTATTTTATATTCTTTATAATTTTTAATCTTCACAAAAACAATTGTTATCACCTTTCTGCAGACCACAACATTATCCACATCACACAGGTAGGTGGTCCTGAAGCTGGGAATCAAAGCCTTTTATTCTGATCGTAGCCATGCTAAACTGTCATCTAAGAGCAGTTTGTAAGTATTCTTCAAAGTATGATTTGTAGAATAAAAGAAGTTTCTTAGAAAATTCTCAAAGGACTTCTAATTGTATAATAATGTGGCATTTATCTTGTTATTTTCCTCCAAAAATGGAAAGATAATTTCAAAATGAAAAATCTAAGGATGGTTTCTTTCATGAGTTTTTTTTCATCCCACAATCCAGAATGGAGAGGCCAAAGTGAAACCTGATGACACATTTCTTTATGAAATGGTGAAAACTGTAGTTTTAATATGGCCACCATGGGTTTTATTTTTAATGGCAGTGTTTCTTTCAGCTACTTCTATGAAGTCCTTCTATGAAGTCAGAAAAATCTCAAAGATTTAAACCTCTTTATTATAAATGTAGATAAACCACAATTGGTTCATGTCTTTTACTTCCCATACTACGTTATATTTTTCTCATTTGAACCTGGGTCTCTTTTTCATCTTTTTAAGCCTAGTTACAGACTGTTCTGAGTTCTGTGGAAAAGAAGTAACAACAACATATTTTAATGAGTTTTTGGTCAAGGGAGTGTGCTAACGAAGCTCAGTGTCTTCAGGGCCAAGTCAGTACAAATCCCATTGATCCTTCAGAACTGGTTTTATGGTTGAAAGAAATCATACTCTAAAAACAGCCCCTCTACTGTTACGAAATGTATAAGATCCCACCTAATCTTTTTCTCTGCCTCTGTCAAATCTGGATTGAATTAGACTGGGTGATCCAAAACGGTGTAAGGGGATTAGATATAGGAACACAAAAAAATACATGTCGTGATTCTAGCTTGTTTACAATTAGCAGTTTAATTGTTCAGATGCGAAGTAGTGAGCAGCTAAAGCTGTGTTCACTTTGAAAACATTACATAGAGGAAACACTTCTGAGCTGTCTTGGTCTGTTAAGCACTATGAAAGATTCTTTACCCTCCTTCCTTTCATCTTTAATCCACTAGCTTCCTTTAATCTTCCAAAAATGTATTATTTAGAGTATTATTATCTCTTTAATACAAATGGGGTTTAAGGCCCAGAAAGGTTTTAAGAAATGTGCCAAAGTTTGCATGCCTAGTAATTGACATTTGCATGGTTAGAACTGAAATTAAAATTTAAAGTCCAAGTTATCAGAATTGATGACAAAGGTTTCCACTTATTTATAAGTGATTCAGAGATAATATTTTCACTTTTGGAACTGTATTCTCTATCATCAATCTTCCACAAATCGACTATTTTGCTAATACAATAAGAACTGTTTTTAAAAAATTAATACGAGGTATGTGTAGGGGCCAAGGGCAGGCCACCCCAGGCCAACCACTTGGGCACACAGATCACGTGGAGCTGAAAACAATCAAGATCCAAGAGACTCAGGAAGAAATGTTGACCTTCCCCTAACTGCCTAAAGGGAGTTAGATGGAGGACCTACTCCCGGAAGAGGGCTCTCACCATAGACAACTACATCATAATATGACCTAGACAAGGAGGAAGTCAGCAAAGTCTGTTGTGTTAAAATTTCTATGTCCCATGGTTTCTGTGAGGACCAGAAAACAATTGTTTACCAAACACCTACTCTTTCATATTCTTGTGAATTGCTTCCCTTCCCTTTCAAGTTCCAGACCCATACCTTCTCCTTAGTTCAGGATGACATGTATACCTCATTGTGTCTGTCTTGGAATTTCATGTCTATGTGGATTCCCTGTAGATATGTAATTAAATTTAATTTTTTCCTGTTAATCTGTCTCAAATTTGATTTTTTCCTGTTAATCCGTCTCATGCCATTTTGATTTTTGGACCTTGAAAGATAGAGGGAAAACTTTCCTCCCCAACACATGCAAAGTGAGTTAAGTGTAAATTGAAATTGTAGTCATTATCAAATCCTGCAATAGGTAAATTTCCAAAAATAGTTTTGAACAAATACATGCAGCTATTAATTGTGATAGCCATTAGATCATGATTACTTTTTTAATACTTTGACAAAATGAACATATAATAAATATTTGTTATAAAAAACTAGATTTATCTCTTGATATATACGTAATCTATACATCAGTATTTTATGAACTTGTTAAAGTTGGTATTATGCAAATATTTTCTCAAATTCAAAAAAAAGGATATATATTTCAGAAGCTATGAACCAGGGAAATAATTGATGATTTCCTATACATTTTAGAAAAATAAAAAGCTTAATGGATGGTTTGTCAGGATCATAAATAAAAGAGGGGTCACAAGAAGTCAAAATATGTTGAATAAAGGTAATATCAAATGATGCTCATTATCATTTTGATAACATGAATGGATTATTTCATCAGTGTCTCTGTCTTTTTCTCTCTCTCTCATTTCCAGTTTCTTTTCAGTCTTAGTTTCAGTCCGTCTTAAGCCTAGGATTCAACAAAGTTTATCAAACTACCTTTGGAAACAGGAAGAATGTGGAAGTAGATGACAATACTGAGAACGAATAGTAACTGTTGATTTTTAGATCCACGTTGATCTAGGAAAAGGGCATTTAGGTTTTTAGTGTTCTGTAGTGGGCTTCATCCTGCAACATCTTCACCAGTGTCTTATATGAAGACAAATTTGCTGCTGATGTAAATCTGAGAAAGATAGCTGTTTTGTAATGTTCAGAAAGATCTCAACTGGTTGGGTTCTTGGACTAGAAAATATAAGAGGACATTTAACAGGGATAAATACAATCAAATTGCACTGTATTAAGAAATGTGAATAGTAAAATTTGTTAGCAGAATAGGTGAGTACCAATTTTGTGACATGAGATTTAATTGCCTGCAGATTAAATATGACATGACTTTGTGACATACAGCATGGAAGGGTAGGGGAAAAAGCTAAATAATTCATAGGCTGCATTAATACCATGCAGTATCCCCAGATCAAAGGAATATATGCAATGACCATATTCTGTATAACACTTAGAATTCTGTATTTACTTTGGGTGATGCACTTATTGGGGAATATTAACAAATTATATATTTTTTTGCAATTTGGACCTTAATAGATATTGAGTACTTCTGTGTTCCAGGTATGATGCGAGGCACTGGTTTTGATGATAACAAACACATATACATAGTTAATGTCTTCATGAACCATAATATCTAGTGTGTGGGAAGACCAGGCATTAAACATATAAACAAGTAAATCTATACAAATAGTTTCAGTTCTTTGGTCATATGTTATCATATAGGAAAAAGATGATGAAATAAGCTATCACAGAATGGAGGATATATAAACATGGTATAATCTTAAATATACACTATACACTGTGTGAGAAATTTACCTTTGAGATTCTGTTTATGAGGCAGAGAGCACCAAAGAAGAATGACTTCCACAGGTGCTAAAAATATGGTGACCTGAGAAGCCATTCAGAGACATTTCAGGGATATTCAGATGCCACAGATAAAGAAAGCAAGTGGTAATTTCAAATGAGATCTCTGAAAACACTGTTGATTGTGATATGGGCCCTGACTTTCTCAACCACTTCTCACATGGCCAACTCTACACAGCATTGTCCAGAGTGAACAAAACAGGGATTTCTTTTCCTGACGGATGTTTGTTCAACTAGCAAATATCTAAGTGCGAAAAGGTGATCAGTATGTTGTATCTCAGGAGTTGATGTGTAGACCCAGTCTGAAGGATGACCAACTATAAGATACAATTCCAGTCACAGGAAATAGAATATTTGCAGGTATTGAGGTGGAAAAGAGGACCAAATGAGGTTAAAATCAATATACAGTCATTTTTTTCCTAAAAATTTTAGTTATTATGTTCCATAAACAATTCTTATGGGCAGAAAATTACCTTCTAATTCAAGAAAGTTACAATGTTTATTAAATTGCTTGGAAAGAAATCAAACTATAATTAGTAGCAGGGTGATGTCATGCGACTTCAAGATATTTCAGTTCATTCACATTAGGCAAAACATAAGGAACACATTTATTTTTAAACTTGATAATGTTTTTGTTTTTTTTTTTTAGCTATAGATTCGCCCTCCATCTCTTTCTTTTCCTCCCAGTTTATCCCTTAGGTACCCATGATATATTACCTATAGAAATTCTTACAGTCTGGATTTTGTTGACTGCATATTCATGATGTGGTTCAACATATAACTCTGATTTCTGTATTTATTTCAAATTGACTGCTGGGTCTGGAGATCTATCAGACTAGTTCTAGCTCTGTGGTAAAATGATAGATGGCTTTGTCCTTTTGCCATAATACCTTGTTTTGCTATTTTCTGTTTTTAGTAGCCAGTAATATTGAATGTTTACATTCATTAATTTATTATAAAATGTTGGTATTCTAATTTTGAAATTTAATTTATATTTTATCCATTATTTGTTTATTCAATTGCATAGTTCATGTAAGAAAGGAAAAACAAATGTGTGATTTGTTCTTATCGTTTATCCAATTTGCAAGATAATAAATTGGTTCCGTGTCATCTTTAGAAAAAGACTAATTATGTTTTAGTCATTATGAATTCATGGATTTAAATATATTTGATATATTTCAATCTGCTGCAATCCTTATCAATTTTTCCCACCTGTATCCAGTAGTAGATTCTTCAGATTTGCTTCTCAGTCTATTGATATAGCCTTACTGGTCTTTGACAGCTCCTTTGCTGTCTGCTGTGTCAAGGTGTACCAGATTTATTGTGCATTTCTTCCTTCAGACTTGGATTCAGCCAGGTTTCTCCAAGAGACGTCAAATTATTTTAATAAGAAATAGTATTCCAATGCTAAAATCTGGATGCAGAAATTCTCACTGCCACTGGGTTATTCATTGCAGATAGATTAGATAGATAGATTAGATAGATAGATAGATAGATAGATAGATAGATAGATAGATAGATAGATGATAGATAAATAGATAGATAGATAGATATAGATAGATGATGGGTAAAGATATACATATAGATAGAAACTCTGAGATCATACTGATATTTCCAATCTAACTGAGGAACACAGTGTTTTTTATTTAAGCTCTTCTGTGTTACATCCTTTTCTTCTTGCTTTCACATTGAGTATCCTGGTTCTAAAGGATATAGAAAATAAAAAATATTAATCATTTGTGATTACTAAGAACTGTTAACATTTTTTATATATGCTATCCTTGATCCTGCTTTCTAAATTTGTCTATATCCACACTGTAAGATCACATAGCCATTACATACTTGAATTTCCCTTATGATTCTTATTTATTTTCAATTCTTTAAAAAAATTCATATATTTAATTACCACCACTGGCCTGTTGTAGGTATCTCTCTAGTCATTATAGCTATGTGAAGCTTAATCTCCAGTTGATTATTTAGGAAGGTCTCAGGCTTTTCCTGAATTATTACATGTTAATCACAGTTTCCTTACATTATTTATTGAATTTTGCTGAATATAGACTCTTTGGTTTACATTTTCTTTCATTAAATATCTTAAATATTTTATGCTATTTTCTTTTGGCTTAAGTGTTTTGTCAAAAAGTCCAACGATCATCTAATTTTCTTTCCTTTATATATCATATGCTATTATTTCTCATTGTCTGGAGTATTTTTTTTCTTTAACATCTAGAAATTTTACTAGTATATATATTGGTGTTAATGTTTCTAAGTTATTGCATAGTATAGGCTTGTTATATGTGATTTTATCTCTGTTTTTTAGGAAACTTTTCTTACATTATAGCTTTTAATATTTCTTCTGTTCTATTGCTTTGTTTTTTATTCTTCAGGGACCTTTATTGTTTGTAATAATTTTTGCCTGTTTTCAATATTTGCTTTCTCTTGAATCCTCTTAATTACTTTTTCCACTTTGTTTTCTAAAATTTTAACTTTCTTCCTTTAAATGTTCTATTTCTCTTTCAACATTATTTATTGTGCTTATTAGCTCTTAATTTCTCTTTAGTTTTGTATTTATTTCTGAAAACATTTTTCCTTTAGTCCCAATTCTTTTTTAACTACTTTTAATTCATATTAGAGTTTTTAAAATTTGTGACACATGTTGTTTCATATCTTCTATCATTTTTAATGTCTTAAACAGCTTTTATATAATATATATTATAGTTTTGATCTATTTTTTAGACATGTCTATTTGGTATGCCTTCATGCTATCTAGAGATATACTGTTTTGTTCCTTATTCTTTTTCCATCTTGTAGTGACTTCATATGAGATCTGGCTCAATATATTTTTGTTGCTCATCCTTATATGAACTTATTTTTTTCTATTTTTGTAGAAGGCAATATGGTTCAGCTAGGCTTTTTTCTTTTTGTGTTGTTTTCATGAAATAATCTAAACCATGGTGCCTTGATTTCTGAGATTCCTTGGCTCTGTTCCTCTCTTCCATGTATATCTGGGTCATGTCTATTTTTCACTAATTTTTTACCTTTTCTGCCCAATTTTGCTTCCACTGGTGACAGCATTCCTCAGTATGAGGTCTTGTCCTAGAATGGTTCCCTAACTAGTCAGTTTCTAAATTTCGTATGAGATAAGCTGCTTCACCCTTAAGGGACATGATAAGGGCCCTCTGTACTTACCCATGCTTTAAACAAGCAAACTCCTTCCAGATTCAGGACAATATCCTGCCATGGTATCCAGTGATAAAATAATACTTTTGTGACTTTTGATGATTTTTTTCCCCTACCTTATATTTTGGATTCCATGGGGCTATCTTCTCATTTTGATTTTATATATGTCTATGTATTTGGACCACAGGCAAAGTGATGTGAAAGGCCATGGGTTTCTTCCTGTTAGTTGGCCAAGCTTTTGTGGAACAGGGACAGCCAATTCCTAGAACATGTTCTGGGCCCAAGTTATATTTGGAGCTCAACTATATAGTTGTTTCCTTTGTTTCTTTGTAGGCATTTGGAAAAATCCAAAGCCTATGCTGTCACCACTGCTGCTGTCTTCCTGGAACTCCCTAGAATTTGTTTAATTATTTAAATGTTAGCCTTGAGCCCTAAGATTTAAAATATGTTGGGGGACCTTTATTGTCTGTATTAATTGTCAGAGAAAGATTCTTGGTTTTCTGTATCAGAATAGCTCTCTCTGATACTGGAGTACCAGTTATCTTTTCTGTGTTAACAAGTTGACTCTACTGGTAGTCACCAAGTAATGATTTTGGACTTTATAAGCTGGAATGCTTTGAATTTTTGTTATATGAAGATCTCTCTATTTCTGGTCAGTAAAATTGTATTAGCTAATTATCCTAATCCCAAATCATAATTCAACTAGAGATATTACAGTGAGAAACCAATTTCAACTATTAAAAAAAAGACAATAAATTTCATAATAAGCTGATTATCAGACTTAGATGAACATTTATCTTAAAGCATTCATGGAAAACACCTCCAAATCCAGAGACCTGCAAGAAGCCCTAATATTATTTGGCCTAGGGCAATGTGTGGTTTCTTAGTGCCATTAGTTATCCTGCTGTGCAGGAGTATTTTGGAGTTTTGGACCACAGGCAAAGTAATGTGAGTGTCAAATGGGCTCCTTCTGGCTAAACGGCCAGGCTTTGGGAATGAAAAGAGCCAAAGCCCAGAACGTGTCCTAGCCCAAGCCAGCGAATCCAGCTTTTCCCCAAACATGAGTTCCTTGTTTAACAATGAGATAGCAGTGAGGGCTACTGTAAATCACACATTTCATATTAGAAACCCCTCTTATCAATACATCCTCCCAGATTGAAGATATGAAGGCAAGGGTTGAAAACTCAAATGCCCACGGAAGCAAAATGTGCAAGAAATGTAAACGAATGAAGTGAGCAATAATAATATAAATTTCTATTTTCACTCGATGCCCTTTGTATTTAAAAAAAAAAATTCTTTCATATATAGGTATATTTTTTTCACATTTTTTTAAATCACAAAGCCTTCTCTATCATTTACTTTCTCACTTTTAACAGAGACAAAATTAAATCTGTCTTTCATCTTATTCGTACAGAAAATAGCACAAATACAATAGCAACAACAAATGGCACTTGACCTTATTATAATGTAAATGAGAGGCAGTTATGAGGATATTTACAAACTGTACTCTACAGGTCCCAGGCAAAGGTAATCCCCCACTCAGCGTCAGAGGATTTTTGTCACACCCTAATATAGGCCCAACATTGCCAGACATTCTACTTTTTTCAAAAGAAGCAAAACATCCAGATTATCGTGCAAAATGTCCTAGGATTGAAATGTTGGCAATTCACTCAGTTAATCTTTAGACTTTGCCCAGGCAAACATTGCCTTTGTGTAGACAAAACGCATGTGCAGGTAGTAGAATACAATATATTTCTTCTGCTTAAGAAGGCCACACTAGTTTTATTCTCCTATGTTTTCATTCTTATGTTTTAAGACCAAGTACAAGGACTACCTTCTTTGTGAAGCGTTTCTTGAACTGTTCCAGATGGAATGTGTGTCACTCCTTTGTGTCCTTATTATTTCCTAAATAGACTTCTGTTACAGCATCTACGTAATTTTTCTAGTTTTTGTTTGCCTGTCAATCTACCACATGAAGCTTCCAGGTAAGAGACTATAGTGGGTTCAGTGGAGGGCCCCCAATATTATGTCTGACAAATCAAAAACTCTAGAGACTAAGAGATCTCTAAAATAAAAGGCTTCATTGAGCCCTTATAGTTACTAGCCAGATAAAAGAGGGAGTTCTGGCCTGGGAAGTTTCTGCTTCACTAGCAGCAAAGCCAGTTAACAGAAACAATTTGTCCATCAAACTCAAAAAACAGGGGTTGTTTATGATCTTTAAATTTACACTGGCACTGTAGATAAGGAAGGTGGGCTAACACGAAGTGGGGAAAGTCCTAGGATAGGTGGTCAGTCCATAGAGATGCTGTAGATTTGTTGTTGATGATGGTTAGACAGTAGTCATGCTTAAGGGGGATGAGTAGTCTGGGAACCTCCTAGATGTTTATTAAAATGACTTCATTCACAAATGTAGAATTTCTGGTTAGCTACAGTCCTCTGTTATTGACTGATGACCTTCCCTTGTCTCCATCCCTCATTCTCAAGCCCTTATATCACTTAATTTACAACATTTCAGAATTTTTTCTTATCATGTCCATGCCCTAAACACTAGATCCTGTGAGTGTGACCTTATTTGGAAAAAGGGTCTTTGTAGATGTAATTATGCTAAGGATCTTGAGATGAGATTGCCCTGGATTATCTAGGTATGCCCTAACACCAATGATTCATGTCCTTGTCACAGACAGAAGAGGAAAGAGACAGAGGACAGGTCATGTGAAGACAGAGGCAGAGACTAGAGAGATGCAGCCATGAGATAAGGAATGTCAGGAGCCACCAGAAGCCAGAAGCTGGAAAAGGCAAGAAGGGTCCTTTCCTCTAGCTTTGAGGGAGCCCATGCGATGCTGCTGAAACCTCGATTACTGCCTCTGGCCTGCAGACTGTGATAGAAAGTTTTCTGTTGTTTGAACACATCTCATTTTTGGTGATCTGTTATAGGAGCTCTAGGGAACGAATGCTTACATAACTATGCTAATGAACTCTGTATCCCAAGTCCTTAGCTCAAACTCTGGTATATAGGTAGAAGGCAAGAAATAGATGTTAATTCTTAAGAATATAAATTCTTACTCTTTATGAATTCATGAGTTTCCTTGCATACTTCATGCAAAGTAGCAGAATGATTTTATTCTCTCATAAATAAAGTTCTTAAATGGCTCAGTAAGTAGTTTATTATTGCCTTTATGTAGACAAAGTACATGTGCAAACCAGTAGCAGTTTTATTAGTGTTAGGAATCTATGTTCCCTTCCTCTCATCATAAAATGCATAATGTCTCTCAATAGATTAAGATCTCCATTTCACGTGTGCTGTGTTACATGAACAGACAATACAAAACATCATGTCTTTCCTAAAGAAAGCATTCATTGTCACTGAAGGCAGAATAGCAGAGTGGGTTCTGATAAGAGAAGACACGGATTTGAACCAAAGTGCTACTTGTTACTAGTTGTAAAACCTTGAGAAAATTATTTAATTTCTCTGAATAAGTAGGGGAAGAGAGATGAGAAAACACCATGAGTATTAACAGGATTATATAGGTTAAACATTCTCCCTGAATATCTGGACTTAGAAGGGGCTGAAAAAACATTACTTAACTTCCATAGATTTCCAGTATGCTGTTTTCTCTTGATTAAAGAATTAAAGGTTGGGAAAATATATTCACTGAGCCTACTGGTTGACGCTTAAGGGTATTAGGTTGGATTTCCTATTCTTTAAATGCCATCCAGATTTCCCTTCTATAATTCCAGAAAAGCTGGTTGGGGGATGGGCAAGGTGAAGGGGTAAGATTTTTAGTAACATGAGGACCATTAAATGCTGGGATTATTTCACTTGTTGAAAAAAATGTTTTAAAAGAGTTCTGCCATGGCTCTACATTTAACACTCTTCTTCTTGATTGTTAGTTGATGCTTATAATCAGCATTATGATTCATAATGAGGACACAAATATGAAATTATGCACCTATGACTAGAATCACATCAATATCAGGGCTTTGTGTGAGGAAACAGGTCTTGCAAATTAAGTTGAGCCTTATCAACTCAGATTTCTCAGTTGGCAAAACATATTCAGCACCACGCTAGTATTGTTGGTAATTATGTCAGGCCGCCCATCAATCTTGCTAAAAAGAAACACACCCACAATGAGACCTGTCAAGGACAACTTTTATTCCATTCTCTGTGAACCAGTCCAATAGCCCAAACAAGGAGAAAGAAGCTCACCAAAGAAAAGCATCTTTAGAGCTGTCAGTATCAAAAAATATGCATAGGGTAATTTAGGTTATATAAGTAACTTGTATAGATCTGTGGTTCTCAAAGGGGGATGACTTTAAATCCCAGATGACATTTGGCAATGTCAGGAGACTCTAGGTTGTCCCAAGTGGGGAAGGAAGAATGTTCCTAGCCTTCAGGGGGAAGAGCCCAGGGATGCTACTAAATACTGGAAGTGCACAGGGTGGCCCCACCCCATGTGCATGGTGCCATGGTGGGTGAACCACGGAATAGGTAAACTCCAGGGAAGTATCTGGAAAGAAAAGCTCATTTAAGTGTGGGGCTGAAGTAGCTGCTTTGGGGCATATACATGCATACACACAAACATTTTCACAAAGAGAAGTAGAGATGTATATCTTCAAAGTAATATGCAAACCAAATATGTGACATCATGTTCAGCAATCAGTGGATGGTAAGAAAAAAGAGCTCTTTGACCTGGTGCTAATCAGCTGGGGCTGTAATAAAGCAAATGTCAACTCTAGTGCTATCCCTTGTTTTGTAGTGCGCAATGTTGAAATGAGTCACAAAAATGTGCACTTTGCTGGTTTTCATGGGATAGTGGACCGAATTTTGGTTACTGAGCATTATCAGACTTTGTCCCCTAAGACGAAGGTACAATGGATAGAGATAAACAGAGAAGGAAACAGGAGGAAGAAGGAACAGGAAGTTGTGAATCTCTTTATTTGACATCCTATTAAGTCAGGAGAGATCACAGAGATTTGTAAATAATTAATGGAGGTTTGAGATTATCACTTTAAAGTAACAACATCACTAAAGGAATAACATCGAACAATCAAAGTTTGTGGTGGAAAGGGAGGTAAAATATTGCGTGAATTAAATCTCCAGTTTTGGAAACCAGAAGTTAAGAGAACATGTCAAATTGATAATCAAAAACCAGTATAACTATATAATTTAGCATTAGGAAGGAAACTTCAGGAGAACAAACAGGAAAAGTTGTACAGGATGCTTGTAATCAGGAATTGGGATGTTGGGTGCTGGGTGTGTAGTGGTAGTGGTGATGGTAGGGAATTTAGATAGGAGGTTACTGATTTTTATCATAAATTTTCCCATTCAATTGTTTTCAACCCTATGCAAGTATTATTTTGCTAAATGTTATTAAATAATCAATAAAAATGTGATACATTTAGCTGACAAGTTTGGACTTAACACCCTAATGTTGTCTTTGATATCCCAGTCATTATTCTTAAACAGTCTCCACAGCTAGTCATAGTTAATACCAGTTTTACATAAGAATTGGTTTTAAAGCTAGTGTTCATGTAGTGTTTTGTGTAGGGGAGATATTTTTTTATTACTCATTATTTCTATGTCTTTTCAACAACCCTGGGAAATGTGGTTAGGGCATGTGGAAAATAAACTCTGAGGTAGATTTATATTTTGAAGGTATGTTAGAGACATTAGGTATCAACTGTGGGCTACATCACTGGGTATATTCTGTGGGAATAAGGAAGCAGAACTGGACAGGAGGAAATGGGGAGCTGTGAGACAGTCACCCCAAAGTCCTCATCTATTTTCTACAGAGACTTTTGAAGCTGAGAAGGCCATTTAGAGTTGTTCCAAACAGAGGCAGGAGGACCTGGGCTGTGTTCTCGCACACTGACAAGAATTGGCTAGAGGCACGGCTCTGGGTGAGGAGGCATTCTTCAGCAGTCAGTGGGCAGCTGTAAGCCGCCGAGACTCCAGCAGCTGAGCAAATCCGTGCTTTATTCCTGAAGGAGCAGGCCTTATCAGCCTATCAGCATATCCACTAAAATTTTCATTCCTCCTGTGGAAACAGGAGGGCCCTTTATGATTTTAGCCACCCTGACCTCCCCTAAACAGTAAACTTATCAAAACGCGTATTTTATAATCTGACCTTTTCAACTTTCCTCTATTCCCTGCATAGGCAAGCCATTGTCCCTCTTTAATCTGTGACTTTGACAAGTCTTTGTGTCTTTGTTTCCACGTTTGCTCCACCTCATAGGACAGGTATACAAAACAAAATGCTATTCAGATAATTGTGCATATACATTTTGCAAGCCAAGGTCTAATGAATATATTGTTTGTCTATTATGATCGTGACACCTCCAATTGTCAACTCAATTTCAGTATCAATTTCATCACTATAAAATTGGTTGGTTCCCAAATACAAGCTTCTATTTACCTCTCTTGACTCATCTGCATGACTCACTGAGCAATGAGTTATGCCTTCTTCCTAAGTTGCCTCCTACCAAAACAAGACCACTGCAATTGAATGTTTATTTTCAAATACAGCATCTATAAGCATCTACATGATTGTGACTTTTCAGTATATTATCCCAGTCAACGAAAGCGATTTTCCTCTAAGGTGGTTTCTTGACATCTGACTCATGCCCAAACTAACATTTTAAGCAACAGGAAAATATGCACCACTGCACTGTGTGGATCTCAGAGTTGGTTTTTTTTGTCTTGTTTTGTTTTGTTTTCAGGTTATCTCTCAGAGCTCACAAAAATATTTCCCTTTTAATTGTCGACTAGAATGAGAAACAATCCCTGAATTTATCATAAACGCGTTTAAATACCTCTGATTCTTCCCTGATACTAGAAGGATAGACTATCAATAAACAAAGGAAATTGGCATCCAAAGTTTTTTCATGAAAAAAAATATAGACATAGTTCTAAATGTGATCTACTAACTTTATAAAGTATTAGTACTCAATGGACATTAGTGAATAATCCTCAAAAACCTAAATTTTAACATCTTTAAATAAAATATGAAAATTATTTTCCACTTGAGAGTGATTGGAAACAGATAATGCCCAGTATAAAAATTTCTTAAATGATGGCCTTATATTTCCTTTAGAGAATTTTATAAAAGTTTCTGTGCTTATCTGAAATGACAAAACTTTAAGAAAATTTATGTGTTCTTATGAGTTTCCGGGTTGTAGATAATTATGTAAAAGACACCATTTCCAAATTAAGCTAAACTCGGAAAATGAGAAAAAGCAGGAAATAGCAGATATCACACCTAAAGGTGAAAATAACTGATTAATATGTTCACAATAATAGAAGAAAAAATGAAGAATGTTATCAGAAAACTGGAATCTATAACAAATAAAACCAATTCTAGATGTGAAAGCTTAACTAAAATTAAAATCCCAATTGAATAGATTTGCCTCAGGTGAAAAAAAAAAAGACTAAAAGATTAGTGAACTGGAAGATAAGTGAGTGAAAAAAACCTCGAAAACAAGCAACACAATAATGAACACCTGCGTTGGCTGACACATGGAGGGAAAATATGGTAAAGAAAAGTGAACACTGATTAGTGGGATGTGGTGAAAGAATCTAACATTGATTCTTTGGTAAATGTTGATAGAATAAAGAGAGTCTATGTGGCCAAAACAATTTTTTGAAAGAAAATATCAAGAATTTTACAAACGTTAAAAGGATATAAAGCATTGACTCACAAAGTTCCACCAAACTCCAAGCAGTATAAATACAAAGATAAATCATGCCTAGATACATCATGGTAAAATTTTTAAATCAGAAACAAAGACTAACCCAGAAAGCAAAGACAGGGTAACCTCAATATGCTATCAATAGACAGTAGATCATGGTGACTAACATGCCGGCTCTTACGGTTAATGAGCACTGTGTTCACATCCTAGCTGTGCGGCTATCTTGCTGAGTGACCCTCAACAAAGTTTGGGACCTCTGAGTCTTAGACTGCACCTGGGTAACATGGGGTAAATAATGATGTGGCTCTCTTACGGTTTTTATAGAAACCAAATGAGATAATAATATGTATAACATGTTTAGCACACAACATGTTTTATTATATTTATTTTTGGAGGTAAAATATACATTACACAAAATTTCCCATTTTAATTGTTTTTAAGTGTACAGTTCAGTTATGTTAAGTATTTTCACAGTGTTATGCAATCGATCTCCAGGACTTTTTTATCTTCCTAAACAGAAACTCCATATCCTTGAAATACTATTTCTCCTTTCCCCTTTCCCCAGTCCCTGGCAATTGCCATTCCACTTTCTGTCTCTGTGAGTTTGATCACTGTAGGAATTTCATATACTTGGAATTATTCAATGTCTTTTTTTCACTGGCTTACTTATAGTGTCTCCAAGGTTCATCCATGATCTACCATTTGTCACAGTTTTTTTCCTCTTTAGGACTGAATAATATTCCACTCTATGTCTATGCCACATTTTTTTCATTCATTTACTTGTCAGTGGACACTTGGATTGTGTCCACCTTGTGACTATTGTGAATGATACTACTATGAACACTGGTGTATAACTGTCTGTCTGAGCCCATGCTTTGAACTCTTCTGTGTATATTCTCAGAAGTAGAATCAGTGGACCATATGGTAATTCTATATTTAATTTTTTGAAGAGCTGTTATTGTATTTTAAATTATTACTTACAAGTGTCATTCTTTTATTCATTAGATTTAAAAGACCGTGATGAAAAGTATACAGTCTTCCACATTATGATGAGGTCATATGTACCTAATAAATGCTTGCTGAATGAATGCGTCAGGATCTCTGTGGGCTAGTAGATTATGCACTGAGTGTCAGGGTAGAATATGGAGATTCAAGTCCAGGCAATCATGCTACAGCTTTGTGGGCTGACTTATTGGGTACTTTAATCACTTAACTTTCTGAGCTTCATGATTCTTTCATGCATAAAAGGAAAGAGGAGAAAAGCTCTGTTGTGAGAAACAAAAGAGTAAATTTATGGGCAGACAACCCAACATGCTTTGAAGAAACTCTGATATTCTAGTCAGATTTTCACCATTATTCCTCCTAAAACAGATGTTTCAGCCTTTTCACAAAACACATGTACTGGGGGTTGACAGTCCTTACACAAATATTTTCACAAAGTAGATTTTAAAATTAATTCTTGGGAAAATGAAGAGTCCTGTTTCTTTTCGTTTACATATTTAAGACCTTCAAAATAGTTTTAAGAAATCAAAGTATGATTTTTTTGGTTACAAATTTTTCTGAACAATGGAGTGCAGGTTATGTTAATTATGTGAAAAAGTGGGGAAAATCTGCATAATAATACAGTCTAAACATTTATGAGAGTGAATAATGAAGAAAGATAATTTCCTACAACTGCGTAAGTAGTATGGAATGAAACTCATCTCATCGTGAGGTTCAGCAACCTACTGACGTGGAGCACTAACTGGATACAAGGCACCAGCAGGGTTAGCACTCTTGGCTCTAGATAGAAGAGACTTAATGTTGGTGATTTTAGGGCATAGTGATAGGCCAACTCCAAGAACTCAACTGGGGGACATATATATATATATATATATATATATATATATATATATATATATATATATATAAATGTACCTATCACTACAGGAAAATCAGGAATAAATTTGGATTTCAGTAATAAATGGAATCAGGGACTGAAATGTTGCTGGATCTCTCTCTGTCCGTCATCACTGTTTTGGGAAGTCTATCATCTTTATGCTCTTTCAGATTTATTTCTTCTCATAAAGGGGCATATGACTGCCAGCATATTCCTTGGCTTTGCTTACCAGACAGAAGCTGATTTAATTTTATTTTTTAATCAATAGGCTTTATCTTTTAGAGTAGGTTTAAATTTACACAAAATGAGCAGGCAGTGGAGAGAGTTCCATTTTACCCCCTCACCAATCTGCCTTTTCCATTTCCCCCCATTATTAATATCTTACATTAATATGGTACATATTAATTTGTATTAATTACTGTAATTTATCATTCAATATTGATATATCATTATGTTTAACTAAATTCATAGTTTATATTAGGGTCCACTCTTTGTGTTTTACATTCTGTGGGTTTTGACAAATACATAATGACTTCTGTCTACCATTAGAATATGCAGAATAGTGTCACTGCCCTAGAAACCCCCTGTGCTCCACCTATTTATCCCTCCCTCCCTGACCCACCACAAACCCCAGGCAAACCTTTTTTTTTTTTTTTTTTTACTGTCTCCATAGTTAATTAAGCCTTTTCCAGAATGTCATGTAGTTAGGATCAAACAGTATGCAACCTTTTCATACTGACTTCTTTCATTTAGCACTACGCATTTTAAGGTTCCTCCATGTCTTTTCATGGCTAGATACCTCATTTCTTTTTATTACTGAATAATATTCCATTATTTGGATGTACCACCCATTTTTTTGTTTTGTTTTGTTTTGTTTTCCATTCATCGATTGAAGGACATCTTGGTTGCTTCCAAGTTTTGACAATTAATGAATGTAGCTGCTTTGAACATTTGTGTGCAGGTTTTTGTGGAGACATTAGTTTTCAACTGATTTTTTTTATTGTACTATTTTTTTTGGTGGGGGAGAACTGTTCTGAGTGAGTTGTCTTGGGTTAAGGTCTTGTCCCTGGATTCATTGAATTGATTCATTGGTTTCATGATGATAAAGTGTTCTTTGAATTCAGTTGCTGAGTTTTGAGAAAGGATGAAAGCTACTGGTCTAGCTATATGAATGAGGAACAGGGACCACTCTTAGAGAGAAAAGGAATGACATATATGTGCCCTGCAGCCCCTTGTACATTTTACACATTTAATCCTCCCAACAGCCCATTTTCATAAATGAAGCAACTCACTAAATCTTAGAGAATTTAAGGAAGTGCCTTGAATTTTAGAAGTTATTTACTGGTGGGTGAAAGAGTGAATCTATGTTCATTTTCAAAATCCACACTCTTACTCCCAAACCTACTGGAATCTAGCATCATGTAATTTCAGAATATTACAATATTGAACCCAGAGATGAGGCTCAGATTTGGAAATAACCATTATATGGAATTTTGTATGGTTTTTGCCTTCTGCTTCTCATCTTCAAAGACACACATAGGTTTATTCAGTTAGGGATCAATACCTGTTCCTGATTAAACTTAGTTTTATTCTCATCAAAGGCATTATCAGCGTGGCAGTACTGAGACTTCCTCCCAGTCATGGAGACTCCAGAACCTGATTGGCTCAATCGCTAGTGTAAAGATCAAGAGGTTTTAGTTACACAATTACTTCAAAACTGCAGAATGAAGAAGAGAAAAACCAATGTAATTGGCTCTAGTGGCAGAAAATGAAAGATGCTACCCTTAATCAAAATCAAGCTGTTACTTTTCATTCTGTTTATCTATTGCTGAGCAACAACCACTCTAAAACTTAGTAACTTAAAATAGGTATCTTTTTTTCTCACAGTTTTGTGGGTCTGGACTATCTAAAGGACTCAGACAGTTAATCTCTGCTCCATGTCAGGTCTGTGGGGGCATCCGGGGATGGAGGATCAAATGCAAAGACGGCTTCCTCACTCACGTCTGGCACCTTCAGCCCCTTGACCTCTTTCTCCGCGTGGTAGACCATCCCCTAGAGTCCTTCCACCTGGCTCAAGCTTCTCACAACATGGCCATCTCAGAAGAGCCACGTTTCTTACACAGAAGCCAGAATTCAAGAGGTAGGAGCAAAAGCTTCCAGTTAAGAGTCACACTTCTGTCCTACTCTACCGGTCAAAGCAACTGCAGGTCCCCGAAAACCCCCTCCTCATTCACAAGTACATCTCCTTTTAATGGGGACGCCAGTTCACATTTCAGGAAAGCATGTGTGGTGGGAGTCAATATTGGGATCACCTTTAGAAAACATAATCTTTCACAACACCTCCCCTCTTTCCTGCTGATCTCTAGCCAAGCCATTTCTATGTGCTCTAGAAACTTAGTGAGCTCAGACACTAATCTCAGCTACAGGTTATTAGAAGAATTTATTTATCCCATGAGTGTTCTTGGGAATATAAGATATGTTGTGTCAGGTCAAGCCTAAGGTAGTTAACTTAGATGCAGCTCTGGCTGCTGAAACCATATTTGTAGGTGTCATTGACTGGGCACCTCTTTGTGAAAGGAATTCTACTAGAAACATTACATTTCGTTATTTTTTTATTGAATATTCATAGCAATCCTCAGGAAAAAAAAGGACTTCTATTCTCCTTTCACAAGTGAGGAAGTTAAGGCTGTTAGAATTTCGGTAAGTCTGTGATGGATCAGAGCTGTGAATCTGGGCCCACCTCACAGCAAGGCCAATGTTCTGTACCTTACAAACCTTCACGCGCGCGCGTGTGTGTGTGTGTGTATGCGTGAGCGAAGGGGGCCACATACTGGAGTTTGTGGCATTTGACAGCAGTCGTCCCCAACTCACACACGACAGCACAGTTCTCACTGACCTACATCCCTTGACCCTGACATAAAATCCTAATCCCAAATAGTCAGTGTCCATTTTAAGGTCCACACATCATTTTTTCCATGATTTTTTTTGAGAGCCCTGACCCTCATGATATCTTGGTTTTCAGAAATTCCAAAACTCGCTATTCTAGCTACACATGCAAAGAGAGCCTTAGACAAAATGGAATTCAAGTGCTGGGATCGGGGTTCAGAGGGTTTGGAATCACTAGCTAACAAACCAAAGAACAAGGAATATTCAACATAGTCTGCCTAGGTCCATGCTGCTACACCTACCGTGATCTCATTTAATATTCCTCCTTTATTACAGCTGAAAAACTTCTCTACAAAAATGATCAGCACATTCTGGCATGCGTGCCACCTATACAGGTATAATGACTGGTACTCTGGAACGATTATTTCTATCCCATGTGACACACGATTTGTATCTTTTCTCTCCATATTCTGCCCACTGAACTTCCTTCCCCATCTCCTATATAAAAATTGCAAATGGTCTGTTTACCAAATTTAAATAGTTTATTCATAGTGATAATTTAGCTTCATCTAAAGGCCTATGAAACATGTCCATGTTGGATCCATTTAATATAATTCCCACTATTAGCTTAATTCAAATTTCTATTGTTCCTTATATCCTGAGGTTATTCAGATATTGCATTCTTTCTTGTGAAAATTACCTTGACACTCAGATGTTATAAAAATAGCAAAAAATAAGGAACACAATCATTAGAGAAAAAAGTGAAAAGTTTTCTGATGTCATATTGCTAAGTAATAAAAATAATGTTCATAAAATATTTTTTAAGTAACAATAATATTAAGAAAATAAAATACCCCCAAAACATGTATTATTCCTCTTATTAAATCTACCTATAAATGTGGAATTGTATATAGTAAAATATTCAAAATATATTGAAATGATATTTTACATGATTACTTATCATTTTTAACTTTAACTACAGAAATTGAATAAAGACTATAATATTTTCAGCATATTTGACTTGCTTTGCATTTCTAAGGTGTGGAAATAGCCCAAAGGAATTTTTACTTCCATTTTTCCTAGCTCACAAATGAAAACTGAAGGTTAGTGAAAGGAAAACAGCTTCTAGGAAGAAAGATATTCTCAACAAATCAGAGCAGCTGCCTCCTTCAAAAACCCAGGCCCAGAGGCAACCCCACTTCAGCTAATAAAACTGCATCTGGAGCCACGAGGGGAGCCAGATGCTGCAGTAAGTCATGTCTCCTGCTGCCAGAGCTCGGCTCTGTGAAGCTTCCCAAGAAGAAAAGGATTGTTAAGAACAGGTAAGTTGCACGGTTTATCTTACTGATCAGCAATGGTGGGAAACTGTGGTTAGAAGTTCAGAATACTGCCAAAAAAGAACAGATAATATGCTCACTCAATCAGTATCTGTTTTGTGGGGTTCCCTCACTTGTTAAATATTGTGATCACCTTTGTTGGGACTTCATTTTTCCTGACTACGTGCTAGCAAACCTTCACATTTTCATCGGGGAGCATGTTGTAGCAGGAATTAGTGAGAAGGAGAATAAACCAAAGGCAACACGATTAAATTCTTGAGGGTAAATGTCACTCCTTGGAATCACGTGATTAAAACATACACATTGCCTTACATTTCTACTCCTGGTTGTACAAAGTTCTTTGCACTGTCAATTCAGGAATAGAGAAATGGCCATGTCTTTGGGGGTGCCTCCTATTGATTCAACAAATTAGTGGGAATCTAAATTCTGCAGTGCCATGTATCCTTTCTACTTTGCCTCAGGCAACTCCGAGCTGGGCAGAAAGGACAATCTCAGTCTACCTGCACTGGCGCTAACAGAAGGCAATGTGAGGGTGTCCCAGCTTTTGGCTAAAACATTCTTGGGCGACTTAAACTCAGATTCGTATTTATCAATTAGGAAGAATATCTCATCTTTAGATAGTGGTATTAAAATTCATTAAATGATGCAAGTAAAGCCCCCAATGTGGCTGTGTTTAGAGATAGAGAAGATATCTTTAAGAAGATAATTAAGGTTGGATGAGCTCGTAAAAGTGAGGACCTAATCCAATAAAACTGATGTCCTTATGAACAGAAGAGATACCAGAAGTGCATGTGCACACAGAAAAGGCCACATGAGGATGGCGAAAAGACAGCCAGCCACAAGCCAAGGAGAGAGACCTGAGGAAAAATCAACCCTGCCGGTGCCTTGATCTTGGACCTCCAGCTTCCAGAAAACTGTGAGAAAACACATTTCTGTTGTATATAGCACTCAGTCTGTGGTGTTTGTTGTGGCAGCCTGAGCTGATGAGTACAAATTCATCACCCAAATGCATCATCAACTGTGGATGTTGCAGATCAAGGTCCCTCTCTCGCACCTTCAGAATTTCCATGTCCTTGTGAAAGGTGAGTCAAATGAGTGGCTCTAGTTGCAAGGAGCAATTGAGTGGGCAACGGTGGCTGAGTCAACAACACATCCCTTACCTGTGACAGCAGGAGTGTCAGGAAATCCTCTGGTAAGATTGAGCCTCCTTCCCCATTTAACGCTGTGTGAAAGCAGCTCTACTTTGACTCTCTGCAGCTATTACTCTTCCCATAAATGAGGAGCTGAAGGGGTTAAGAGTGCACAACCATTTCACAGCCAAAACTCCCCTCCTATAACATGTCAAGAACCTGGAACTCTGGGACTCCAGGCTACAAAGGCCATTTACTCTCTTCCAGACCTGCTTGGCCTTTTCCCCAGATCAGTCCTAAGGGAACCCACTCTGACAGTGTGCACCCATGGGGCACAGAGGTGGCCAAGTGTGACATGAGCTCTTTTGCTATGAGATATGGATGAAGCTTTGGTGTGTTAGCTGGAATGTCCACTTGCACATCTAGGTGGCCCACTGTGGTGTGGGATGAACCTGGACATGGAGAGAGAAGGAGGATGTACTGGGGATCAGAGACCAGAGACCAGAACTCTGAGGAGTTTGAAATTCTCAATTTGAGTCTGGGCTTCTAGGTCATTCTGGAAATGTGTGTAAATATAGGAGCAAGATAGATTTTATTTAACGAAATGCTATATTAAGTTATAACTATTTAGGTATGTGGCATGTTTTGGGAAAGTACATACTTCCACATATTCGATATGTGAAAGTTCTCCATTTGTACTTTGCCCCTGGCCCCTGGAATGTTTGGAGAAGCTGAGTTAAATCCATGTTCTGTAGAAGATACAGAGGAACTAAAACACTCATTTTTAGGTACAGATGATTTGTTGTGTTTGTAGTTTTGCATCCTCCAACAAATAATGTTCAAACTGAGCCCTGGATTTCTATGCTGGTGATCAATGCACGATTTCGGTCAGTGGTAATGGGTAAGGATAGAGAATGTGGCTTGGGTATCCTACTCCAGCAACAGTTTAATCTTGTTTAGGCCTAGGGTTCTCACATATGTAAAGGACACCCTTTAAAAAAAAAGAAAAAAAAAACACCAGTATGCACTTATAGTTTAGATACAATGCACTTGCAGGTGTCATTCAGTCTATAAAACATATCTTATTTCATTTAAGCCAACAAAGCAATTCTATGATACAGGTGTCAATAGTCTCACTATTTTACAGAGAAGGAAGTTGAACCTCAGAGAAGTTAGAAAAGCTGCCCAAGATTTTTAAGATAGTAATTAATGGGGAACCAGAAAATAAATCTTGTACTTAGAACTCTAGTCCATCCAATTTCCATGACTCCATGCTGTCACTTAGCTCATGCTGTGTTCACAAGTTTTCTCTAGGTAGTATTCAAATTTGCACTGAATATTCCTAAAACAGTACAAGATTATATATATTACATATGCATACATTCTTGTATATGTGTATTACATATAATCATATGCATGTATGTGATTATATGTGTGTATATATATATCTATATATGTAATCATAAAATTCACAAACCTTAACATTTTGAAAAACTTAACATACAGCTGGATTCTTAAATATATGCAAATTATTATTCAGTCGATTATGCAATCCATCCAGAAAGTGGTAGTTAGACCATACCTTATAATTAATATCAGACTGCCTACACAGAATAAAATTAACTAAGTTTGTACTCTGACTAATTTTCATTGCAGCACTGTCACCAAGGAATTTAAATAACTTCAACAGTAGGTTTTGTAATACTCCTCACTTGCAAGAGGTTGATGGAAGCATCTGGTTTTTGAAGTAGTTTCACTGGACTTGGGGAAAAATAAATATTAAAATACCCCAACATAATATTTTAAGTGTTGTAACACCAAAATTCACTCCTATGACACTAATAGATTTGTTTATTTAATCCCCTGGATTATTTTGATGAACATACTACTATTTTGTAAGTTTTCCTTACATTATTATAAAATGGATGAGAGATTTTAAAAAATTCTTAAACCACATGAAATAATTTTTCAGAAAGCAAGCAAAAAAAGAGTTTGCTGTTAGAAATCACAAGGTGTCTGAGATAAGTTTAAAAAATTAGAACAAATCCTGATTTATTTTATTATTCTGCCACGCTGTCATAGCAGGATTCAAACACTGATCTTTGAACTAGGCAGACACTGGTACCAGTTTTCACAGCACTCTTTTTATAGCAGTTATAAACTTTGAACCAGGTTTTAAAAATATAATGAAAAACAAGTTACCCTGAAGGAAAAGTGGGTCTTGAAAAGTCGAAAACTTTAATGACACGGATAAAGTTTAAACCTACTTTGTTATAAAACAAAAGCATGGCATTCTCTTAGAGTAAGTTTACGCTCAGCAACATCCTTAGAAATCAGGGGTGGACAACATTCAGCAATAAGAATCGTTGGCATGCAGAATTTGGACACTGAGGATCTAAGAGGTTCCGCAAATTACAAGCTGTGTGATCTTTTATTAAGTCATCTAACCTTTTGTAATAGGCTAAATAAAAGTGACCCAAGGATACCAGTTCCTAATTTTTGGAAGCTATCATTGTTATCTAATAAGGTACAAGGATCCTTGCAGATGTGATTCAGAATCTTGAGATGGCATTAATTCTGAATTTTCCCTGTGGGCAGTAAATATAACCACAGGGTCCTTACAAATGAGGCAGAAGAGGGTTGGTACAGATGGAGTGGAGAGGACACACACACGTGGAGGCTGTGGGGCGAGGAAGGCAAGTTTGGGGTGATACAGCCCCAGGCAAAAGGGTGCCAGAAGAGCCACTGAAAGTGGATGAGTCAAGGAAGGATTCCTTCCTAGAGCCTGGGGAGGGAGGGAGCACATCTCTAATGACTCCTTGATTGCAACTGTGATACTGGTTTTGGACTTCTGGCCTTCAGAGCTATGAGAGAATAACATTTTGATTTTTTTAAACCAGTTAGTGGCTTTTTGTTGCAGCAGCCAAAGGAAACTAATATACCTGCCTTTGCTTTGGTTTCTTCAGCTGCAGATCCAGGGTGATACTAGTATTCATTTCAAAGAATCATTAAGAGAATTAAGGAGTTGATGCCTATAGTACATGCAGAAAATGCCCTGCACTTAGTAGGCACCATGCAAACATTGGTGGGATCTCTCCATCTCAATCTTTCTCTTTCTCCTTCTCTGTATCTATATTAGCTAGAGCTGTACTGCACCTCACCTACCTCTATCATCTATCTATGCTACCTGGAATTTTCAATTATTATCCATTTTTGTTCTATATCTCAGGCTAAGATTATAAATAGAAGTAAAAACAGTTAAAAATGTGAAAAACATATTTCAACCAAATAACATTAAACTCCCAAACCATGAAGTTTACCTTCAAAGTATTTATCTTAATTATTCTATGTATAATTCCTTCAAATAAGAAATAGCATGGCACAGATTTGCTTTTATATTTGTCCACAAAAAATTGCTAGGAAACATCCTAAACATGCTAGTTTCCAAAGAGAGAGCATATCCAATTTTTAACTAGATATCCCTCTTTGGTAGAAGTAACTTCCCAGTCAAAAAACCACTAACCATGGGGTATGCTATTTTGGTGAGAAAGAAATGATTTTCATCATTGTGTTTACCCTGGAACACATACAATAGGGGCAAGTCACTGGATTAAAAGACAGGAAGAAGGCCTTTCTTCTCAGGCTCTGAGCTATGGCCTTGCAGCTTAACCTGTCTGGAATTTAGTTTTTTATACTATATCATCCATAAAACTTTACCAGCTAACCTCAGATTGACATTCTCTCCTCTCTTTTAAACACTCATATTTAGCTTATTATTGTATACATTCTTATGGTATAATTATTATTACACTTCTAATATATTACTCTTATTGTTAATTATTAACTTCTAATGTATCTACTCAACTGTAGCTCCTTGGGGATGGAGGCCACATCTTAGCCTCCACATATCTGCCCTAGTCTCCATCAGCTCCGACTACCTCACCATCATTTCCAACCCTGAGCTCACAGAATGCCCAGCAAAGTACCTGGTACATAGTGATGCCGGTGTTCTTGTTTGCAGAGTCAAAGAATGAATTTAGCAAACACTCAAAGTAGGAGAGCCAGGGAGAGACTTTTATTTAGAGATACAGTGAGAGGACAGAGCTCCTGGCTCATGCCAGGAGGGGACAAGAGAGTCCGTGATGGTGTGTTGTCTAGGGGATTTATAGGCAGTTGAGGATTTTTAGAAACTGACAAAGCACTTAGGGTGTGGACTGTACCACCTGCCCTGCCCCCAAGGTGGGCTGGGTTGTCTGTTTGCTAGGGCTGTTTACAGTGAAGTCACGGGTTATTCTGAGATACCCTTCTTTATTTGCAGAACACTCAAACATTCCAGGCCAAGTTGCTCCTGGCCTTTTGAGCTTTAACTGATCTCACTGAAGATGTCTATATTCCTAGTCTGGTATCTTTACCATAGAAAATTAGTTTGACCTTGACTTTGCATAATGCTTAACAAAGTTTCCATAGAGGCTTCTTTGCACATTGTTACATTGCTCTGATTGTAAATATCCTGCACTGCTTTTTCTGGAAGCCCTCACCCTACTCTGACTACACCCACTGTCCCTGTCTCAATAGTGTACATGCCACTTCAAAACTGAAACTTCTGGACTAATTGTTCACAGTGGACTTGTGTTCGGATGGTGTTCTAAAAAGCAAGAGAAATCTGAAATAAGACTGATAAAAACAAGCACAGGAAATATAGCTCATAATATCATATATTCATACAATGACAGATGATAATGACCCTTATCATTGTGAACATTTACTAATGTATATAATTGATGAATCACTAAGTTGTTCATCTAAAACCAATATAATATTGTATATAAAATATATTTCAATTAAAAAGTGATTTAAAAAGTCTCCAGCATAAGTCAGAGTGTGCATTTCAGTAGCAGAAAGCTCTGTCAACTAAGGCTGAAATCTTGGCTTGAGGGATGGAAGTAGTGTTTTTGTATAGTGCAAAGCAGACTTTAACATTTAAAGTCAAAATAATAAAATTAGAAAATAAAAAAGATAAAAATGTGTTTAATTTTGTTATTCAAGCAAATATCATTTGCCAAGAGAAAGCAATGTAGCATAGTGGCAAGAACTTGGGGTTCAAGAGAACACAGTTTTATGTTGTTATTTAGCTATATGACATGGGATTGGATGCATCACTCATTTTTTGGTATTTGCTTTGTTTTCCTATCTATAAATGTATACAGATATCTAAATATCTGTAGCATTTTAAGAATTACATAAAATAATATAAATAGAAAGCTTTGGGAAATGCCTGACATCTGGCAGTTTCTCAGACAATGTTGTTCATTGTAAAATGCTTTATAGTTTGCTATATTTTTTCCTTATCTCTGCCCTATGCTTGCTTCTAGTAATTGCAATCATAACTCATATATGTCCTTGATTCCTTTACGTTGTTTCCTGTTTTTCATTTATCATTTCATGATCCACATTCGATTTTTTTTCTTTTCTTTTCTCTTTTTGACATACTATTACAAATGATCAATTTTAATCATTTCATGCACTGTCTCTAGTGAATATGGCCTCTTGACGGACATGTAAGCTTTCCGAAGCACATCTTTAGAAATGACTTCTTGAATAAGGGGCACTAAGCCTTAGTGTAGCAAAAATAGCTGTTTGTTACTTCCATCTGCACTTGATGAGGAAGTTGTGGCTCTTTTCTCACTGATGTGGATTTTACCATCATTATCCATGCCTCTAACCTGTGGTCTTGATTACTATAATGCTCTTGACTTTGGGCTACTTTTGAGTTTTGGCTGGTGAGGAATGCAGCAATCTATTTGCTTGTGGGTAGCCACCGCAGGAAGCATATTTCACCAGTGTTCCATCGTAAAATGCAATGGAGTTGCACTTTAATGAAGCCACAGCAAGGCTGAGTATATTTTGAGGAATCACTTGAATATTTAATACATCTAAATGGAAAGGAGGTTTGTCTTTTCTTTTTTTTTTTTTTTACTTTTTTCCCTCTCATGCTATTTTCCTATCAGTGGTTGAACAAAAGACACTTAATGAAAACATCTTAGCTGAATGTTATCATTTCCAGCACCATGGGCATTAGACAGCAGAAAAGTTAGATTCACAGCAGGGTTTACAGGCTCCTGTTTCCAAGTTCAGTGCGAAAAGAAACCAAGGCCATCGTAAGAGAACACGCTTCCCTGCCTTCAGGTGATGGCGCCATCTTCATGGAGGATGATGAAGCAAAACACAAAAAAGTGACCAGCTGTGGGGGAGGGGAGCCAACATGAACAGGCAAAAAAAAGGACAAGTCATGTCCCGACATTATCAGACATCTAGTTACCGAGACATGAGAAAAGACAGGCATGGTGATAGTCATACAAAGGGAGAGGATAAACAGTGGCCTGACTTAAGGTGTTCTTTAGGTATGCCTGTACATATATGGAATATATATATATTGTCAGTTTCCATTCAATACACACACACACACACACACATACATACATATTTTATTTCTCTCAATTGCCATCCCAGTTATCCTTTTAAGTTGCGTCCTTAGCCATTATTGTATTCAAGTAATTCACTTATCTGGGAACATCTCACCGATTCTTATTTCCAATTGCATCTTCTTTTCTAACAAAATGGAAATATGATCGTATCGCCATCTAGCTTCTGCATATCCTTTTGTAACGGCTGATGCTTTGCTATTATTTGTGAGTGGAACTAAGGGGAAACTTGTAGATTCACAGCATTCCCCAGGTCATTAAGTTACAAGTTATAAGGACAACTTTTACCTAACTTAGTCCACTTTCAAAAACCTGTAGTCACAAAATTCCAGTTAGTCCGTTAAGGGCCGTTCTTGTGTTCATGAAGATTGACAGAAAATGCTGGAAATGGAGGTTTAGCATTGGCGTCCTCACTCAGCAGGTGTAAGGCTGTAAAGTTGGGGACTTGGAGGCAGAATTCCATGACAGTTCAACAATGGTTTTGGTGTCAGATGAACCACAAATTCAGGCTTCACTGCTCACTAGCTGTGAAACTTGGAGCATAATACGTAACTCTAAAATATCAATTTTCTTGTCATTAAAGTGATGATATTAATTATACCTATCTCAGAGGCTTGTTGTGCCTATTCCATAAGATCAGTTCTTTCATGGGTCTACACTAAGCACCCAATCATTTGAGTTATTATTGTTGAGATCACCATGTGTGAAATGAAAGGGGTATATTTTCTTAACCTTCTAGGCCCCTCCAATACCAATATTGGAATCAAGAGGTCAGGAAAAAGAATTGTTTTACTGTCATTTGAAACTGTTATATGAGTGATTGCTGTCATTAAGTCATACATTTCATTTTCTTAAATTATTAATTCAGCCAGTCACTACTTAATGCCTGCCCTGTCTAATTCAGAGTCTCTGTAGGAAGCAGCTCTCTGATCTATGGAAAGATCTATAGGTGAACATTTATAATCATGTATTTTGATCGAGGAATGCACCTAACTCAGTAGTGAATGGGGGGGATAGTGCATTTGAAAGGTCTAGAAAAGTTGTGGAACTTTATCCACATTTTGGATGCCAAAGATAAGTTGTAATTAAAAGAGGCAGTAAAAGTTAACCAGTCTACAGAACTTATTTTAGAGTCGAAGCCAAGAAGGTTTAGCCAAATAGTCATGGGAAGCCAGAGGTCCTTCTTCAACTCCACAGCTTTCACACTGAGTCATGTCTTCCAAGCCACACAGTGCTGGTGTCCATAGAGTGCAGGGTCAGGAAATAAGCCACAACCTTCAAACTAACATTCTGGAAAACAAGGCTCCTACATCAGGGAGCCAGCCCATCTGGGGAATGTTGAAAACCCTATAATTTCCACCCATCCCTACAGCAATATTACCCTTTCATTTGGTAGTAAGGTGGCAATTAAAATAAAATACAATGCAGTATACCAGAAGAGGGCAAAAGCGAAACACGAGAGACTCCCAATGAAAAAGGGAGGAAGCATATGGCCGAGGTAATTAGCTTCCCTCTGGGTTCAGTGCAGGCACATAATTGAGAGCTGCATATACCAATCTGTACATTTCTGACTTTTATAAGAAACTAACCTAATAACCAGCTTTGACTTTCAAAAGAAGTGTTAGAAATACTATAGGTCATTATGGCATCCTACTTAAACTTGGACAATTTCTTCATATCAAGCCTTTCACTTCCATATCTCCCCCTAATCTAATTGGGCATCATTCAAAGGCACATTTAATTTATTTCTTTGATGGTAAGTCCAATGTGTGTTTTTACTCATCACCAAGCAATTCTCAATTTCTTTTGGTGACCTTTTATCCTACAGATTTAACTCATTCTTATATCATCTACATGGAGATAGTGTCATATCCCACAGGGTAAGGGCTCAGTCCCACAAGACTGCTCCCACATCACATGCCAACCACAGGTTCAGGCTGTTACCTGTCCTTCTGACCAAATGGCTATAAATTTGAGATTCCCACAACCCCTTCCTTTCTTAGAGTGGCTACAGAACTTAGGAAACCACATTTACTGGTTTGTTACAGAGGATACTACAGGATACAAACAAAAGCCAGGTGAAGAGGTATAGAGGACAAAGTCTAGAAGGGTCCCAAACACAGGAGTTTCTCTCCCTATAACTTTGGGGTACAGCACCCTCCTGGCACATACACGCATTCTAGTTCACCAACCTGGAAGCTCATCAAATACTGTTGTTCAAGAGTTTTTATGAAGCTTAAAATGCAGTGTCCCCCTCCTTCCCTTCCCAGAGGTTGGTGGATTAGGCTAAAAGTTCCAACTTCCAAGCTACTTGGTCTTTCTGACGCCTAGCCCCATCCAGAGCCTGTCTAGGCCCCCACCCTAAGTCACCTCCTTACATAAGCTCAAAAGGGGTTCACAATAAATGGCAAAAGACATTCCTATCACTCAGGAAATTCCAAATATTTGAAGAGCTTTGTGCCAGAATCAGATATATTTCTTATTACTGCACCACAGTAAAGAATTTGATTTCAAATGTTTATTAATTTTTCTAAGTCCATAGTAGCTAACTCCTTAATCCCAAGGCAGCAAGTCCACCAAAGCCATGGATGAATGGGTAGAGAATATAACATCCCTTCACTCTAAGAAAGCCTAACCCTTTAATGGGTTATCTCAATCATATGTACACTGAAAAGACAAGAGGAAAAAGCCCAATTCCCAATTTATTACTCTCCTAGGTAGGTAAGAATTAGGACATCATTATGCATATGCAAGACTACATAGACTGTTGTGAATTATGGGTTGCCCCAATGTAATAAAAATTTAGTGATGCCTTGTCTTATATTATCAATTAAGTAAACTTCTGGCCTACTGACCAAAGTTTGATTTATGTTGCCTTCCTCTTACTTTTTATAAAAGTGAGAAATTACAGAGCTATCTTAATGTTTCAAAAGATAAATTGTCCATAACGCCAATTTGGTTTGCATGAAGTCTGAACAGCTGTAATTATTCTTACCTTCCCTAGTGAATATACCTAAGAAAATATTTCCAGCTTACAAGTTCCATCATGTTACATTTAAGAGGCCAAATTAAATACAATGAAACCTGCTCATTTCACTCTTTTCCTGAGAGTTCTCCTACAGTTCCTACAATTCAGATTTCAAAGGCTTAGCAAAGTTTCCAAACGACTGGGATGCCAACATTTAACTTTTTTTTTTTGCTTCTCCACATCTTTGAAAAATGATAGGGCTTTTTTCTGTCTTGGTAATTATTTTTTGATTAATAACTTCCTTTCCGATTGCATGCAGTCAGCTAATAAAAAGACACAAGGAAAAGTAAGATAAATTTGAATTTCAATTTTCCCTTTTAATCATAGCCATTGAACTGACCTCAGTAGTCTGTTATCTGAGGTTATCCATTTCTTCATAAAAGCCATAATACTGTAATCATCCTAAGGTAGCCCAGTTGAAAATACTAGCTGGCAAGTCAATGCTAGGAGGATAGAATTTTTATGTCAACTCTTTAGTGAGTACTTTAAATGTTCACATAGCTATTACTCTCTACTTGACAATTTCTTTTTTTTTGTGCAAGCACTTTGAAATTGGTATGTTTATTACTATAGTATACATATAACACAATATACATATTCAGATAAATTGCACACCACGCTGCCATGGACTGGATTTCTGCTGTGAAGACATATGGAATGTGTATTTTTAAAAATATTATTCCTATATACATTTCAGGTGTACAACATTATAATAAACATTTTTAGATGGAACAAAGTGATCACCCCAAACATCTGGTTAGCAGCCATCCCTCTGCAGTTGATCCCTTTCACTCCTTTCATCCACCTCTTGATTTTTAATTAAGTGTGTTTACTGATCAGAACAGGGTCTCAAGGGTCCATACCACTTTTGTAAACTTTATTCCAATGTTCTTAGAAATGGTAAGAAAATTCCTAAACACTGTACATTCAATTCCACAGGCAGCAGTACTCAAAAGGTATTTCAAAGGTTTGCAAGGATTTTGCTCCCAATGTCCTTGAAACTGCTCTCCTCTGAAGGCCTATATTCTACAAAGTAGGCTCCTTTTAGCTCCGTGAGCACAAAGGGAGGGATAAAAGGTGTGAAAAGAACAGGAAAATAGAAATGTGATAGTTTAATAGATCTCAGAAGTAGGCATTAGCCAGAGTAAACCAAAACATTTAAAGTTACCTTAGAGATTGACAGAGTAAAGTCAAGAGACCAGAAGTCTCAGTATTGCTTAACGAGAGGCCAGCTCAGAGACAAGTGCATGTCGTACATCGATCAGAAAGACAACATTTGGATTCCAGCTTTTCACTTAGTGTGTGATTTTGAGCAAGTTACTCAAATCTTCTGATTCACGTTTGTCTTATTTTTTTAATGAGCATGATAATACTCTAAGAAATTCTTATAAGTTCACTTCCCCAGCCCACAATAATGCCATTTCTTCTGGAACCGCCCAAGCTACCTCTCCCAACATAATGTGTAAAGCTTGGTACCTGTGTTGGTACAATTTGATTTTGTCTTCCCTGAGAATATAGGCACATCACCTGTTGCAAGCTAAGGCAACCCATTTTTATTCCTGAGAGGTTGGAATTTAGTCTAAGGCATAACACTTAGACTGGCCTGATTGTTGGACTGAGGGTAGTATATGACAACCATCGTTTGCCATGTGTACAGAAAAGTAAAGAAAGCCATTTAAAGACAGAAACAAATCAAGTCAGTAAGAGGTGGTTGTGAGAGACTGAGAGCAACTGTAATAGAGGCTGTGTGGGGCTGGGTGATTTTCTGTGTCCTATTTGCAATTCTTTGTGCATGTTGCTGCCCTTGGGTTCACAAGATGTGACTATGTTCAGGTAATAAATTCTCCCTTTATCCCTAGGTTAGCTCAAATTGGTTGTTTTATAGTAAACAGAAAAGTTTTAACTAAGAAAAATGTACCAACCCCATGATGGAACTATGAAATTTAAATTAGGTGATTATAAAATATCATGCAATTCAATGTTTAGTGTAGAGCTTTAACAATTACACATATTTCAATGGCCTATCAGAGCCAGGTAGTTATATAACTTATCTAGATCATTCCAAATCATATGTTCCCAGGTTGGATGCTCATAATCTCATTTTATAGATGAGAAGACTAAGGTTTGGATAGATTTAATGGCTTGCTCATGCCTTAAGTACATTTACT
The DNA here is from genome assembly GCF_040802235.1 of Manis javanica. NCBI lineage: Eukaryota > Metazoa > Chordata > Mammalia > Pholidota > Manidae > Manis > Manis javanica. Next base: position 159,453,855 of record NC_133160.1, read on the forward strand.
TATTCAAAACATATTTATATGCTGCCAGTGAAAGGGAGACATGTATCAGTCACTTAGGATACAATGACAAAACAAGTAGAAAACACCTCTGCCTTCAAAGTTTCAGTGAGCAACTAGAAGAATCGGTTTTAAGTAAGAACTTTATAATGCTTCCAAACTTAGGTCCTCTTCAGGCATTAAAAATTTCCTTTTCCTTTTGGTGAGAAGTGTCAGTGGGGAACACAAGTCTCTTGAAGTTTAGGCTTTCCATATTAAAAATACATCAAAAGGCATTTCAACCATTTATCTCATTTTAATAAATTTGTTGGCTTGTTTTTTTTCCTGGGATGAGAGAGATCTGACAAAAGTTATAGTTGATTTTCCACTACTCAGATAACTTTTCAGAAAAATCATTTTCATGTCCCTTACATTAACAAAAGCTAACATTCATTGCATTGTTGCTATGTGTCAAACATTGTTATAAGCAGGCTACATATAGTTTCTACTTAATAGATGTACTCTTAATACATCTAGGTGGTATGTTTGTCAATTCCCTGATGGTTCAGTAGAGGAAACTACACCCCAGAGGGCTCATAACTTGTCAATATCAGAGACTTAATGGTAGAGTCAAAATTTGAGCCCAGGTAGTGTGACAGTGGACTCTCCTCTTAACCATCACTCTATATTTCCTTGGAAAAATAACACAAGGATGCTTCTACTAAATATAACAATTTCATGTATTGAATACTTACTGTGTGCCAAGTTATCACTAAGCTCATATTTTCTCTTCTGTGTAGTTTCCAGTAATGTAGGAAAATAAAGTTCATCACTACAAATAATTTTAAAAGAAGCTCCACATAACAAAACTTACCTTAGATCTTGTCACTCTTCCATTATTTCAAGCTATATTTGATATGTTTAAGTTCTTTTGAAATGGCACCTTAAATTCAGAAAAATATGACTTATGTCCTGTCCCTGACAGAAACAAAGTAAAAATTGGTTTTCATCAAATTTCAGAATGCAGATTAGATAATGTTCCAAAATACTTTAAACTAAAAGGTTATCCAAAAATTTCAGATAATAAATTTCATTTACCTCTTGGTTTGGTGTTTTCCAGCCTGCTGTGGTAGACAGATGACCCTGACATCTATGACCAGCTTCATGCTCCAGATGATGTGGGTCAAATTTCATAATTTGCCCAGGCCTCCATTTTATTATCTATGAGTTAGTGAGAGTTAATATGATGACCACCAGGTTTCACTTTACACCGTGATCCTACTCAGTTGGCATTGGCTGTCTGTAGCACTGGGCTTTGAAGGATTTTTGAGCTGTATTGAGATTCAGAAAAAAATGTGTCATAAGTGATAGATAGTAAGGCAGAGTGGAGAGGAGCAGCTGTGTGTAAATGCAGGACATTTGCAGATTTGTTTTACCTAAGGTCGGTGAATTGCTGCCACAACAAGACTCCAAAAAATATATTGGCTCAATCACAATGGAGGCTGGTTTCTAGTCTCAGGACGGTACAGGACAAGAGAACAAGGGGGTGGGATGTCCCCTCTGAGGCAGTCATGCAGTGACCCAACCTGGTGGACATTTACAGTTCTAACAGAAATGGAGAAGAGCTGTGGAGTGTCCCCACATGGGAAAGCTTTGTGATCCAGGTCTGAAAATGTCCTCCATCACTTTTCACATTGTCCTCTGAGTTTTCTTTTCGCCTGGCCAGATCTAAATAAATGGGTCTGTTGGCTCATAGTTTCTCTATATCCTTAGGGAGAAAATGAAAATCCAATTCTCATATTCAACTTGCTTCCCGATAACACATGCTCACTGACCTAGGATGGTGCAGATGCAAGTCACCGCTCTGCTTGGGGAATGTGAAGATTAATCAGTCTCTGAAGTGGCAGCAGGTAAAGCAGCCAGTTGTTTACCTCAGCTGGTCGGCACAGGGCATTCGTAAGTCTTGGATAAATGTTTCCATATCAGCGCTAATTGGTTAGCTTTGTTTTAGTGAAATTGTGTTTCAGTTCTTCACTGGAATATAAGCTTCGGTGTGTGGAATCCTCACCCTTCTTGTTCAATGTAAACCCAGCAACTACCACAGTGCCTGGCACAAAGGAGATACTCAATGCATATTCACTGAATGAGTGAACACAGGTCATAGAACTATTACCACATGCAATGAGTTCATGGGAAGTTTCCATTAAAACTATTATCTATAAAACACCGAACATATCCATTATTATTATTATTATTGACAGATGGTATTATTATTATTATTAATATCAATAAGCTAGAAAATCTTTAATCCTCCTCTTCAGAACTACCACTGGCATGTCTGTGACGCATTTTAATACGCACAAAAAAATCAATGAGGGCCAACAATGGGACTAATAACAATAATCATTAACACTGGACAGTAAGGAAGATGACTATACATTCCAGGGTGTCTGTGACTGTCATGACTTCAATATGTTCACCCAGAATCTCTTCTGGATCTTGATGTGTTCACTCTCATGAGTGTCCTACTTTGGTTGATAAATTATGTGATCATTCTAGAAATAAGATTTTTGCCTATTTTTGTTTTTAGTTTCAAATCATAATATATTTGAATCCTTCCTGATTTCTCTTAGGTCCAATATTGAAGCCTTAATGACTCTATCGTGATTTGGATATCTGCTTCAAATAACAAATCCATTGCTATCAATCCTGCCCTGTTTTGTAACATTGTGTTGTTTTTAAGCATTTGTTAATGGGCTAATGTTCCAGTGAAGAAATAAAATTAAAGTCATTAGGATGTAACACTGAGCAGAATGTTAAGATTTACTCGGCACAGATTTCCCAAGCATAGTTGTGTCTGTAGCAGCTACAGCTGAATGCTACAGCGGAAATTTCAAATGCAATTCATAATCACCAAGACTGGCGATAGACTTCCTGAGAATAATTGGGCATAACTAGTAATAACTATGAATTGGGAATAGATTTCCCAAACATTATTGAGAATAATTAATAATAACTAATGAATTGGCAATAGATTTCCTAAGCATAAATATATTTGGTAGTAGCCACCAATGAATGTCACAGCTGAAATTCCAAACACAACTTGTAATGCTGGTGCTTTTTGAATGTTTTTTGGCAAATTTTTAAAGATAACAAATACCGTCTAAGTGTAATACCTTGAGAACTAGGTTCTTTAATTAGTAAGATTACTTCTGGCTTAGGATCCAGTCCTTCAGGCAATTAAAAGTCAATTACCTATTTTTTTCACTACATAAAAACTATATTGCTACCATTATTCCTCCTTTATCTCTTCTTCCTACTATGATTCCAATGTAAGGCTTCTGACTCCGTAATTCCTAGATTTACCTACTATTGCACCACTATTTTTCTTCCCTGGCAAAGCTGACTCAGGCCTTGTATATCTGCCCACCTGTTAGTAGCCTCCCCCCTTAGCTCTTTATCTAAAATCTTAGTTTCCATAGTACTTAATGTTAAAGAAAAAACAATTCTTTAAATACATTTAAATACATTAATAGCTACTCTATGTCAGGTATACTGCTAAGCATTTTCATATATGTTGTCTTATGTATTTGCTGTTATAATCTTGTGAAATAGGCATTGTGCTTTTCTCCTTACACCTGTGGTCTTTTCTAAAAGAATATATATCCTTCAGGCCATAACCATCTGCTTACCCTAGGATGAATCTTGGGATATAATAGGTACTTAATAAATAACTTAATCAAAAATCCTAAATCAAGTGCATATACATATCTAATAGGTACCTACTGCTGCACAACCATATTTCTACCAATCTTAGGGTCTTAAAACAAGACACATTTAAAATCTCATAGTTTCTGACTTGCCTTAGCAGAGTCCTGACTTCAGGTTCTCACAAAGCTGCAATCCGTGTGTCAGCGAGGCCTGCCCTCTCCTCAGAGCTTGACTGGGGAATGATCTACTCTTTCACGCTCACCTGGCTGCTGGCAGCAGTCAGTTCCCAGCAGGTTGTAGGACTGAGGATCTCAGGTTTTTGCTATGTGCCAACCACAGACCTTGCCATGTGAGTCTTCCCAAAATAACCCCTTACTTCCTCAAAGCCAGCAAAAGAGAATCAAAAAGATGGGTGTTCACAGCTTTTGTAATGTAATCACATACCCATAAATGCATCCTCTCTTTGCTGTTACCATAATCTACTGGAAGCAAGTTACAGGCCATGCATCCACTCGAAGGAAGGGGATTAGACAGGGGTGTGACAGACAGCAGGTTAGGATCACAAAGGTCGCCTCTCAGGTGCTTCTCATACAATTTTCCTACCAAGTTTTCTAAAATGAAACTTGTTTGATAACAACATAACATTTATCAGAAAGCCCATATTGATAAGTAAGGGAAAGTTTTTAAAGTCTCATCAGTGAGAATTTAATATATGGCTACTCTGAGGTGGGAGTAGGGGACAGTGAAAATTAAGTTCGTTCTGCAGAAATTGGCTACTTTCTCTTCACACCCCTTATAATATGTGTGTACACTATTAAAATATTTATACAACATACATAACTGCATCTAGAAATTGTGTATTTGATGCTATTTATTGAACCACATTTTATTTTTACCCTTCCTTCTAAAAGCAATTTTGGCAAAACAAGCCTGCCTGCCCCACGAGCTCCAGAGAATACCAGCATTGTGATTTACCAGGTAGAAATCTTGATGCTTAATTCATTTTAAGTAATAGCAGGATAGGTTCAAAGGAATATATATTGTTGAGTGAAATTCAAATTATTGTTCCTTAATCTTTATGGGCATTCTCAACAGCCTTCAGATTTTAAATTCCAGCTGATGGAATTTCTTATGGAGTAATATTGAAAATCATAAGCTAGCATACCGATGCACATGGATTCTCATTTATATTCCTTTATTTTCCCAAATACCGCATATCCATGTTTAGTAAAATATCATTACATGTGTAGGCTCAGTTTAACTGAAGCAGAAATTTCACCTTTGTGTTGCAATAAGATCCTTCCCTTTCTATCTCTTTTCACATCTTCCTCTTGATATTACTAGCAGCAAGATATTTGTAGTTAAAGAAATGTGAGTGCCAATTCCAGCTTTTTCATTCACTAATTGTCTGATCTTGAAAATTCACATGATCATTGAGTTGTCTGTTTTCTCATCTGTAAAGAAAAAACAAAGAAAAGGAAAGGGTAATTACACCTGCCTCACAGGGTGGTGGTGGTAGTGAGGATTAAATAAGATTGAATATCTTAAGGGCTTAATGCGGTTCCCAGCACGAGGTTGGCATGAAGTCCAAGGCTGCTTCCTGCCCTGTCTTGCATTTCCATATCACTTTAATCACTTTAAAATGGTGGACCCATTGTTCCTCCAAATGAAGTCCAGGCGTCCATAAAAGGATGGCTCTTCCTTATACTGGGAAGACCACCAGTACCTACTTGACCATAAACTCTATTAAATGCTTTTCAATGTTTTTGAAAGTTTCAAGTGGCTCATTGTGGGGTTTTTGTTTTTAATTTTTGTTTGGCAATTTCCTTTTATACCTAAGTGAAATTTGAGTTACTGGTTGCTTACATTTATGGAGGTTTGCCCAGTTATAAATGTCTTCCATTACACTTACATAATAATAAGCCCTTGAAATAGAACGCTGAAATGTTTGATAAAGTGTTCTAGTTCATATCTCCACCCAACAGTTTTGAACATCTTCTATGTGCCATTCAATATGGAGGCTACAAAGAGAAACATATGCAATTTTAAGAATGATAATGTTATAATTGATTAACATTGAGCTAGTGCTAGGCACCCTTCTAAGTAATGTATTTACTCGTCTAAACCTCACATCATCCTTTAGCATAGGTGTTATAATCACCATTTTATATATGTGAGAACTGAGGTTCAGAGAAGTTAAATAAGGTCATTGTACAGGGTAAGTCATACAGCTAATAATGGGCAAAGCCAGAGTTCAAACCCAGGATGTCTACTCTAGAATCTCTTCTGTCAGTGGGCAAAGGCTCACATCTAGAAGCTCATGATCTAGTATATTTCAAAAATATATTAGCCCATTAGTTAGATAAATCATTTGTTTTAATAATTTTTAAATTGCAAAAATTTTCTCTCCACACTCAAGCATTAGTTTGTTGTCTACAAAATAAAAGAGATGTTGTGAAAGTGTCATTAGAAAGTCACACTGAGTGCTCCTGAGTGTGACCCTGGGAAGCCCTGTTCCAGTGCTTTTCATTCATAATTTTCTTTACTCACTAATTAATCCCCTCAACAACCCAGCCCTTTACTGAGGTGCTGAGCGTAGTCTGGTTGGTGAGTGGCAGCCATTAGTCCATGTTTCTGAGTTGTGTTGAACAGATCTGTTAAAGATTCTGAGTGTGGAGTAGGCGTAGTAGGGCTTTAGCCCCTTGCTTCTTCCCTTCCTGCTGTAGATTGTTTGCATGTCCCACAAAATGCAGATGTTGAAATTTTATGTCCAATATGATGGTATTAGGAGGTGGGGACTTTGGGGAATCATTAGGTTGTGAGAGTGGAGCACTCATGAATGGGATCAGTACACTTAAAAGAGACCCCAGGGAGCTCCTTGCCCCTTTCACCATATGAGGACATGGCAAGAACATAGTCATTTATGAAGCAGGAAGAGGGCCCTTCCCAGACACTAAATCTGCCATTGCCTTTATATTGGACTACCCAGTCTCCAAAACTATGAGAAATAAACGTTTGTTGTTTTGGTCACTCAGTTTATGGTAGATTTGTTATAGCAGCCAGGATGAACTAAGACACTTCTCATTGAAGCTCGTGGGAAGCCTTGACTTGGAACTTGGATTTATTTTGCAGACTCAGTATTGCCCTTGAGAATGTTATTCCAAGGTGATGTCTAGGAATGAGGAACATGGAATGCACCTACCATGCTTGCCTTTATGACAAGGCAGGCACCTTTGTATTATATCTCAATTGGTTTTATACCTTTATGAGGAAAAGGGATGCTATTTATTTGCCTTATTAGGCTCTGTTGTACCTATGTTAGAGTGAACCATTTTGAAAAACTATTGTTAGTCATTCCCAAGAACAACTTTGTGTATTCTGGAGCTGATAAATATAAACTCCACACCTTCTAAGGGTTCCTTCAAGATGACTATTTATTAAAATAATAGCTGACATATGTTGACTACCTATTTATGTGGCATACATTCCTTAACACTTTGAATCGTTATTGCAAATCTGTGTTTTCTGTCCTCTTATGAAGCCATTTTACACACAAAGGAAAAGAATAACAAAGAGTTAAGTACCTTGTCCCCATTCTCAGAGATTTTGTCTCCAGACATGTTCATTTAATCCTTGCTACTTGATCAAGGTAAGTGTCTTTGATGCTTTCCTGATACATACTATCCTAGTTCTAGCATATAAATGTAACAGAGGGGCACTGATGTATTTTTCAAATGCGTATTTATGTCAACTTGCTTTGTTGAGAAATTTGCCAGAAGGAGGGATTCTTAATCCATTAGGCAGCTCCCCCTTGCCCAGGCTGGTGGAGTCCTGTCAGATACAGTTTTCTCCCATGCTCCTTGTTTACCAGCCCAGAAAACTTTGCACACAAACTCCTTGGCTGGAGCCCAGAAATCAGTGGCAGACTCGCTGGTAACAAAGTACCTTAATAGGTGAAGCAAGAAACTCTAGCCAAAGAGACACCTCCAAAAACATCTAGACTTTGAGGGTTAGCCAAAATGAACAGGTGATGTCATCTGTGTTATGATAACAGTGCTCCAAACCAGACTGCTTCTGACTGGTTTGTGAGAAAAAGTCTTGGTCTTAAATTCTCTCCCAGAGGGAAGGACAGCCCTCCCCAATCTGTTTTGTGCATATCTGAGAAGGAATGTTGATGAAAAATGCTGAATTTGGTTTGTCAAAGACAAACCTTGGGGCAATTAAAACGATTAGATTCTTCCGTTATTTTCCAAAGAAATATTGTTTAAAAGATCTTCCATTTGGTGGCATTATGAAGTTTCCTTTTTGTTAATATCCCATATTTTCTAAAAACACTGCATTATTGAAGAATCAAGAAGATATCTTCTTAAAATCTCAAGTAGTGACTGACGTGTGGTCTACTTTCAGATAATCTTTATTTTCTTAATACATTATATTGTTAGTACTGCTATGGAGCATTTTGATTGATTGGGGGATCCTAGCTGTTCCCTGTTTCAAGTTGGTCAATACTTTGAATGAGAACAGTGCTGGGCTTTGCTGTCAGAATATAAAGATCAGTGTATTTTAGTTCCTGTTCTTAAGTGCTTAAAATTTAGTTGGAAGAATAATAAATCAATAATAAAAATAGTTAAGATTTATTGAAGGCTTACTTTGCACCATGCAATGTTTAAACACTTTGCATTTATTATATCACTTCATTATAAAAACAGCCAGATTGCTCTTTTTGTCCTCACTTTTTAGATGGAAAACTGATGCCCAGAGATCTTTAATCCTTTGCTCTAGGTTACTTGGCAAAAAAGTTTGTAAACTAGATTGCAAATCCAGACATACTAGTTTCCTTGGGCTGCCATAACAAGTTACTACAAACTGGGTGACTTAAAATAATAGAAACATATTATCTCACAGTTCTGGAAGACAGAAGGCTGAAACCAAGGTGTCAGCAGAGCTGTGCACCCTCTGGAGGCTCCAGGGGAGGATCCTTTCTTGCCTTGTCTAGCTTTTGGTGGCTGTCTGCATGCTTTGTGTCTGCATCACGCCGACCTCTGCGTCTTGTCTTCACATGGCCTTCTCCTCTCCTGTCTGTGCTTTCCTTTCTGCCTCTTACAGGGATACTAGTCACTGAATTTAGGGCTCACCCAGATATAGGGTGATCTCATTTTAGGATCATTTATTTGATTATATCTGCAAAGACTCTTTTTTCAATATAGTTACATCCATAGGTTCTCAGGGTTTAGGTGTGGACGTACTTTTAAAAGGCGCCCATTCAAACTACTCCACCAAGTATTCTGGCTGCAATGCCCTTGCTCTGACTCTCTGTATGTACGTGAACATATATGAAAGGCACAGTAAGATACCTTCCAGTGGGACAGAGCAGTAGAGAAGGTATAAGTATTGGCATTAGGCAGAAGGGAGTCTGAACTTCAGTTTTACCGTAATTAGTCTGTCTCTTCTTAGGTAGGTTACCTATTAGATCCAAGTTTCAGCTTTGTCATCGATAAACTGTGCTTCATTTCATATTCTGTCATATCCTTTCAGTTTTCTCATCAATAAAATGTGCTTTATTATACATTCTATAATACCATTTCATGAAGATTAAAAAAACTTAATTAAATCACTAGGTTTGACATTTAGTGGGTAGATAAAAATAATGTTAACATTCCTTTACTGCCCATGAATAAAAAATTGGGAAAAGTGGGAAAATAAGCAAGAATTCATCTCTAGATGAGACTCAAGAATAGAATTTGGAGGAGGCCGTATATCCTGATAGATTACTTGATTCTCTGTAACTATGGACAAGTAAAGTACCTTCTAGAGAAGGGGAAAGAGGATCTATTTTGAAAAAGTGTAGAGTATTTTTACAGGAACATCATAGAAAATAATTTAAATCTGGAAAAAAGATCCTTATAGCTACAGAAGATATTCAATGTTAGGATGAGGAACTTTACAGAAATATGAGGAATTTGCTGTAAAGTTCTGAGACAAAGATATTAAGATATTAGTTTTGTCTAGCACAAATATTTTATATGGAGTTAATATTCATGATATAAATAGAATAATTATATATAAATGTAAAAAATGTAAGTAATCCAACAGAAAATAAGCAAAAAACTTAATACATGTAAATTTATAATTTTCATATATTCAGTGAGTCTATGATGCCCCTTGATAGGTGATAGTGACAGGGCTACAGAAGAATGTGCAATCCTGTTATCAATTAGGTCAGTTCAGAGGCTATGAATGTTGAAAAAAATTGAAATTGAAATTTACCTTACATTTTCTTGTGTCTTTTTATTAGTTAACTAGCAAAAATTAAAAATGGGAAAATACCCAGGAATTAGAAGCCACAAGTACTTTCAGACCCTGCTTATGAAAGTATAAATTGAAGTATTTTATAAATTTTTACATTCCCTAAGACCTGGTATTTATAGTCTTAGAAAACTGTAAATACATTTACACTAGTATTTATATATCACAGGAGCATTGTTATCATTATTTCCAAACTTGAAACAACTGAAATGATCGTCAGAAGTAGAAAGGTCAAATAAAATATGTTGAATAAGCAATAAACTGTTATAAAATCAAGAAACGAACTACAAATGCATATATCAACATGGATAGATCTCAACAACACACTAAGTGAAAGAATCACATCATAAAATAATACAGTGTGATTCTATTTATATAAATCTCAACTGCAAGAAAACTAAACTGACTTTATATGAATATATGAATGAGAAAATTAAAAGAAAAATACAAAATTCAGGAGATTTTAACACAAATGGCAGAATAGCAGTTGGTTGTAGAAGGTAGAGGAGGAGATAACGAGGTTGATGTAGCATGAACTTCTAATGTACTGGCAAAATTATTATTTTTTCCTAAAAACCAACCAAACAAACAAACAGTAGTGTTGCTCATATACTCACTTTAAGCATCTTATTAAACTTTGTATGTGTATGTTTTTGTGTGTGTGTGTGTGCTTTAAAAATCTGTATGTATGTATATCTCACATTTTTTTAAGTGAAACAAAAAGATAACCCCTTTGGCATACCAGATTTTAGAGTTGAGTTTGGTAGTGATCAGGTTCAATAAAAGACTTGGTCACTTATGTAATGTCAATAAAGAAGATGCCAGACATGTGCCAGAATTGTGTCTTGATTTAAAAAAACGGTTGCCATATAAAGATGATGACATAAGAGGCCTCTGAGCTCACCTCCTACCATGGACACAATGAATGTACAGCCACCTGTGGAGCAATTCCTTCTGAAAGAAATCCAGGAAGGAGCTGAGCTGTGTATAAGGAGAACTAGACAACAGCCACACCAAAATGGGTAAGAAAGACTGAGACACATCCTCAGCATAAACTACACTCCGGCCCAGTGACAGAGAGTAGGAAGGGGGCTCACAACTCCCACTTTCTCCCTGAGAAATGAAGAGTTTGAACCCAGTATCTACCACCCCAACTTTTTAAAGCCTTCCACCTGAGGAATGGACCCCTAAAACACTTGTTTCAGAAAATTAATGGGGTTTGTTTCTTGTTTGCCCCACAAGACTACAGCAAACAAAGAAACAGGTCTCTATCTATATAGGCTTGGAAGGACTTGACTGCGTTTAAACCCTCAGGGCCAGTGCAGAGCAAACAGCCAGAAAAGCTGTCTCTAATATTTCGCTAAAAAAGAACAAAATAATAAGGCCTATTTGCATACTTTAAAAGCTGTAGCTTGAGCGTCAGATTTCTAATTTAGCACACAACCACGGGCTCGCTTGATTCTCACTGGAGCCCCTCCTGTGAGGCTGGCAGGTGTGGTCTCTACACTCTCTCTATGGCCAACTCCAGGTTGCCATGTAGTAAAGGAAGGAAATGACGAAGATCAGAGCTGATATAAATGAAATGGAGACTAAAAGGCAGTAGAAAATATCAATGAAATTAAGAACTGGAATTTTGAAAAGATAACATAGGCAAACATTTAGACAGCCTCATCCAGGGGAAAAAAAGAGACAACTCAAATTACAAAATTAGAAATGAAAGAGGAGACATTAAAACTTATGCCAAACAAATGCAAAGTTTACAGGAGACTGCTATGAACAATTATGCGTCATGAAATAGATATATTCCTAGAACCACATGACCTACTGAAACTGAATCATGAAGAAATAGAAAACCTGAACAGACCAATTACTTACTTAGGAGATTAAATCAGTAATCAAAAACCTCAGAAAATCAAAAACCCAACAGAAAAAGTACAGGACCATGTAACTTCCCTGCTGAAGTTTAAAGAATTAACCCCAGCCCTTCTCAAACTCTTCCAAAAAATATGAAAGAAAGGAATACTTCTGAACTAATTTTATGAGGCCACTATTACCCTGATAATAAAACCAGAAAAGGATATGACAAGGGAAGAAAATTACAGGACAGTATCTTTGATGAACACAGATGCAAAATTCCTCAACAAACTATTAGCAAACAAAGTTCAACAAAACATTTAAAGGATCACACACCATGATCAGTCAGGAGTTATTCCAGGAATGCAAGAATGGTTCAACATCTGTAAATCAATCAAAGGGATACACTACTTTGACAAAATGAGAGCTTAAAAATCATATAATCATCTCAGTAGATGCAGAAAAAGCATTTGACAAAATTCCACATCTATTCATGATAAAAACTGAATACAGAAGGCAAGTACCTCAATACAGTAAAAGCCACATATGACAAGCCCACAGCCAACATCACATGAAATGGTGAAAAGCTAAAAGCTTTTCCTCTAAGATCAGAAACAAGATAATAATGCCTACTTTCACCACTTTTATTCAACATAGCACTGGAATTCTTAGAGCAATTAGTCAATAAAGAGATAAAAGGCATCCATGCTTGAAAGGAATACGTAAAACTGTTTATGTTTGTAGATGACCTTGTATATATAGAAAACCCTAAAAACTCCTTCAAAAACCTGTTAGAATTAAAATAAATTCAGTAAAATTTCAGGATACAAAATCATTATACAAAATCATTTGTATTTCTATACACTAAGGACAAACTATCAGAACGAGAAATTAAGAAAACAACCTCCTTTACAATTGCATCAAAAAGAAGAAAATACCTAGGAATAAATTTAATGAAGAAGGTGAAATGTCTTAAAAGTATATTTTTTAAAAAAAGAATCTGTGAAACTATCAAACACTCATGGATGAAACTGAAGAAGTAAATAAATAGAAAGACATTCCATGCTCATAGATTAGAAGAATTAATATTGTTCCAGTGACCATTCTACCCAAAGCCATCTACAGGTTAGATGCAATTCCTCTCAAAATTCCAATGGCATTTTTCATAGAAATAGAAAAACTGTCCTAAAATTTCCTAAAACTGTAAAGAACTCCAAAGAGCCAAAGCAATCTTGAGAATGAAGAACAAAACTGGAGGCATCATACATCTTGATTTCAAACTATATTATAAAGCAATAGTAATCTAAACAGTAGGTACTGGCATAAAAATTAATATATATGTCAGGGAAACAGACTAGAGAGCCCAGAAATAAACCCATGCATGTGCAGTAAAGTAATATTTGACAAGGGAATGAAGAATACTCGATGCAGAAAGTATAGTCTCTTTAATAAATGGTTCTGGGTAAACTGGATAACCTCATAAAAAAGAATAAATTGGACTCCTGTTTGTACCACTCACAAAAATTAACTCAAAGTGGACTACAAATGTAAGTCTAAAAACTGAAACCATAAAACACCTAAGAAAAAAACATAAAGAAGCTCCATGACTTTCATACTGACAATAATTTTTTAATGTGATGCCAAAATCAAAGCAACAGAAGAAAAAATTAAAAAGTGGAAGTACATAAAACTTAAAGTTTCTGCAGAACAAAAGAAACAATCAAAATGTAAATACCCCTAAGGAATGGGAGAAAATGTTTGCAAATTATATATCAGATAAAGGGTAAATGTCCAAAATATATGAAAAACTCATGCAACTCAATGAAAAAAAATTAAATTAAAAAATGAGCAGAGGAACTGAATATTCAGACATTTTTATCCAAAGAAGACTTACAAATAACCAACAGGTACATGACAACATTCTGGACAGCACTAATCATCAGGGAAATGTAAACCAAAACCACAAGGAGATACCACCTCGCAGCTGTCAGCAAAACTGTAATCAAAAAGATGTGAGATAACAAGTGTTGGCAAAGAAGTGGAGAAGAGAGACCCCTTGTGCATTGTTGGTGGGAATGTAAATTAGTGCAGCTACAATGGAAAACAGTATGGAGATTACTCAAAAAATAAAGGGATGGCAATACCAAGAGCTACTATGTGATTGATCAATCTCACCTCTCAGTATATATCCGAAGGAAGCGAAAACAGACTATCACAGAGACTTCTGTACACCCATGTTCATTGAAGCATTATCAACAATAGCCAAGATGTAGAAACAAATGTCCATCAACAAATGAATCAATAAAGAAGAGGTGATTAGATCTCTCTCTCTCTCATTATAGAATAATAATTTTATCAGCTCTAAGAAAGAAGGAAATCCTGCCATTTACAACAGCATGGAAGGGCCTGGAGGGCATTAGGCTAATGAAATAAGATAGATGGTCCCAGGTATCACTTATATGGGGAATCAAAACAAGGAAACAAAATATACCAACTGTCGAATTTATAGAAACAAAGCAAGAGGCTGAGTGTGGGAGAATAAGGGGAGATTGGAAAAAAGGTATAAACTTTCAGCTATAAGATGAATAAGGTATGAAGGTCTAATGTAAAACATGGTAACTAGAGTTGATCACACTGTATTGTATAATTGAAATTTGCTGGGTAGTAGAACTAAAATGTTCTCACCATAAAAGTAAAAAGAAAAAAGAAAGAAAATACTTACAATTTAAATATCCTACAGTTGCATCTGTCAATATCTCAATAAAGCTAAAATTAAAATGAAATTCAAGCAAGGAACTTTATCAATTCAATGTCTCATGAACAGTGCCTTCACTTTCCTTTTGATGTGTGTGAATTTCCTTCTCCTCCTGACTTCTTCCTTGCCCTGCTCTCCTCATCATCCTTTGATGAACTGCATGTACTTGACCTTTGTTTTTCAATGCTATGCAAGACAAAAAAAAAAAAAGACAAAAATAAACAAGAAATCCTCTTCCTTTCTTGACCATAGATTAAAGAAAATGAAATTGAAGCAACTTATCTTACAACCAGCAGGGCATTTGCTCATGAGGGTATATATGCAGGGAAATGAATGAAAATCCCTGGACTTCATTTTTATAAGGTGTGACTCAGATTCAGAAAAATTATTTAAATAACTCTTAAACTTCTTAAAGCTTGCCAGGCATGGAATATTTCACACATATACAAAAACTTTCAATATTACCATTCTAACATCATACCTAATAGAATGATTAGGTTTTACTTCATCATTCTAGAATTTGCTTTCTGTGGTATGTCTGGTTATTTGTTTGACAAGATTTTTTTTGGCAATGTACTGAAAGTTTAATAGTCAAGCGTGTAGAAGAGAGAGAGATTTTCCGTCTGTTAACTGAGAAAGCCAAAGGGAAGAAAAAGACATTGCATAATTCTAGAACAGTGTGGATTATTCAGAATATTTCGCAAGGTGGCTTCCATCATATTTGATATACAGAAGAGTGAGCAGATGTATAGCTACTGAAAAACGACTTCCTTTTTTTTTTCTTTTAAAAGACCCTCTTTTGTTGCAGTTTTGTTCAGATGAGGTTAACTGTTAACCCTTTTGGCTGTCAGAGAAGTAGTCAATGAAATCACATGAAGACGACTGGACATAAGACACACGAATGTTAACTCCAGGGGGAATATATTGTCCTAGCCCAGGGCAAAATACTTTTGAAACCGAAATCAATCAAAGAGAGAAATAAAGTGGGAGAAACCCATTTATTGCTTACAAGCGGTCATCCTCTTCTGCTCACCCATGTCTCTTGCGACCAGGATGCAGAAAGGGACCCCACCCAACTCTCCAGTCTAGATATTCCCTCTCTCCCCCTTGTAATTCCCTATTGATAAATAGATGGACTACTGCTCTCCACCCCTTGAAAACACCTATTGATATGGAGATGCACTAAGGCCAGGGGAGAGACTCTGGAAATATTGCAATTTTACCCACACTGAATGTAGAAATGGGGGAGTCAGTGAGGAGTTGCAAGAGAAGAGAATGGCTGGACTCATTGCCCTTGACTGAAGAGTGCAGTAGTATCTTCTGTTCAGTAAACTAGTAAGAAAAGTTAAGATCTATGATCTATGGCAAAAAGGAAAGAGTACTTTAAAATTGCCATCACTTTGTATTTATGTAGATTATTTAAAGGGGACCGAAATGGTTGCAGAGCTAGTGTACAGTGGGATGACTTCAGCTTTTTATTTATAAATAAGGGAGTTCTGTTTGATGACATCGATGCTTTCCCCTCAACTATAAATCACTGTTTCAATTTCCAATTCAGTTTAACAGGTAACACTTCCTTTTGCCCCATAAATATTGCTACAAGTTAGAGGCACTCCCCCAGTGCAGAATAAATAGAAATTACCTTTGATTTAATGTCTATATTGAGAAATTATTGGAAGAAGTGAATCATGACTGTAATAAATAAGTAAGCCTTGAATCACTTTCCAAATATAGGCCTAACTTGTATAATTTTAATATTGATAATAGGACATTGCTCCAAAAGGAATTCCCTGAACAAATGGCAGATGTGATAAGACTGTTTGGAAAGACAGGAGAAGTTGATAACAAAAAATTACATTCAAGGCAGTATTTACAGAACAATAAGGGATGACACAAATCACTCACCTAGTGAGATGTTTCTAACATAGCAAACCAGAACCTGAAATGAGTTTTTGAATTTATGTAAAATGCAAAAAAAAAATACTGATAAAGAGAGAAAGAGAGAGAGAGAGAGAGAGAGATATACTCATATGAGTATGTCAAGGACCAAGAACCTACCCCTTAGATGAAAATATTTATTGTTAGGAGAATATAAGTATGAAGGGACTGCATAGCTGAAGGACAATGGTGAGAAGTCAGGTTTGGGTCCTAAGTTTGCCTTGTGGTAGGTAAATGTGGATTTAATTTTTCTTTTTGTGACTTCCCAAAATCTATCCTGTCTTGAATTATGTCCAAATACCTTTCATCACCTCCCATTTTATGTATTAATAGGAGAGGATAATTGTAAGTAGACATCTCCACTAGGGCTGTAATGAAATCAGAACACTTCCTGCCCCATCACATCCAGGCGCAGTCAGATAACCGAAGGACAGATAAGAAATGCTCTGCACAGACTTAGAAACCTGAGAAAGTGGCCCACAGACCTAAAATGGGAAGAAACATCTTGGGTCTCAAAAGAGATGATGAATGTGGACATGAGTAATAAAATGCTGGACCAAGTGTTGATTATGGTTCAAGGATTATGGCACCCGGTGTTCTCTCTTTGAAGGCTGATGCCTGGCATACTTCATGGCAAAGAGCAGTAGATTCTAGATTCTAGATGGTCTCCAGTTGTGTAAATCAAAGTGGTAACAGGTAGAAAACTGTAAAGGAATGGTGTTATTTCACTGGTGTCTGTTTCTACCCTGTTCAATAAATGGTTAGTTGCTTTTCCAGCAAGTAGACACAAAAAGTGGGTCAAAGTTGGGGTTAACAGAGCTGTGCCATCCTGAAAAATCAGTAGGTATTTTGAAAACTATCTCTATATTATTTACTGATATTTCTGTAGAGCTATCAGAAACATGTTACAGTTATGGGGGGTAGACTAGAATTCATGTTTAATTCACTTTATAACATCCTTTCTTCTAACTTGTTAAATTTCTCACTTCTCTGGACCATTTGTTTAAACTGTAAAATGTGAGATTTTACTTAGACTGACCAAAATATAACTTTCAGCAATACGCTCTCCTGATTCTACTATTACATATAACTCTAAAGATGATTAGTCTCTAATATTTCTTTCTGTGACACACCAAAAACTTCTAAGAGACCCTATTCGAAAATAGGAGTAATAGGAGTAACGTTTGATGCTTCTAGTTCCAACACTGTCTTCAAAGTGGTGAACTTGTTTAGCTGCTTTTATTCAACATAATAAGCCCCTCTTTTCCATCACTCATAGGCCTCATAAATAAAAGCACATTCTCTTATATTTAGGTTGTTAGCCATCAAACATTTATTCATCTTATATGTCATAGCAAAATTGATTAAAAGTCCCTGCTTTTAAATTTCAGGCAGACGTATCTTAGTAGAGTCTGAAAGAATTGCAGTGGGGTCAAGTTGAATCATAGCTAGAGGTAGACAGACTGATCTTTCTTCTCTCCTGCTTTAATTACAATCCCACTAGGCAGATACATATTTTTCCTCCTCACCTTTGAGGAGACCAAGTTGGAGGTGATCCACAGCAGGATACAAAATTGTAGGCAACAGAGACTGCCATCTGGTAGGAATAGGCTGGAAAATCTTCAGGTTTTTCGTTTCAACAAAAGTAGAAGTCTATTAATTCAGATTCTTGCTTGGCTGAGAAGTAAATTCCACAAGTCTCAAACTGAATCTGGTTTACTACATGTCTGGCTCTAAGATGTACAATGAGAGCCAGACAATTTGGATGAAAATATTGTTCCTCTCTCAGCTTTTAGCAATTGGAGGGACTAATAGTCTTTTTTATTTCTTAAATTCAGATGCCCACCTTCTCATGACTCTGTGATGTTAACCCAGAATGTCTGTCTGTTTGGGCTGTTCCTTGGGTGGTGGGATAAAGTGGGACCCTGTGCAAAGACCATCATGATACCAGCTCTCTGTGCTTTGAACTGGCAAGATCTTTAAATCTTCTCCTTTGGGTATGTGACCATCTTTGGAGGCTATCATGGTCCCCAATTACTGTAAAAATTTGACCATACTATCCTGTCTATCCTCTTTTCTATACTTCTGTAAATACATTGTTAGTATTTTTAGTGCAGAAGTCATGATAGCACTTATCTTATGCTTCCTGCAGTGCTTCATGCTGTCATACATGTACAAGAAGCATTTTATAACTATTCTGTCGATCACAATAGATGTGATCCCCTTGGTCTTTTCCTTATGGGCACAAGATAGCTGCTGCAGTTCTAGGCATCAAATTCACATTCAAAACAGGTAAAAGCAGTGATGGCTGGTCAAACCTTGTCCAGACTTTTCATCAGAAATAGCAAAAGTCTTTCCGGAAACACCACATCAATGGATACCCATTTAGGTATCCTTGGCTAGAATCATGTCACAAGGCTATCTTGCAAAGGAGGATAAGAATGTGCTTATATTATCAGCCTCTATTAGCCTCTATAGTGGAGGTAGGAAAAATAATTTAGAATTAATGTTGGGTGTTGGTTTAGCTAATCTACAGTTCCTATGACATGCACGCAAAGCAGTCAGTACATAGTGAGAATTCAATTAATTGTAGCTGCACCTAGCTACTAATTTGAGGGGAGAAACTTGGTTCATGAAATTAACAAATATTATTTGATAGCTTCAAAGAGATAGAAAACTGTATATAATTTAACCGTTAGGCAGTACATAAAGGGTTTTAAATTTCCGTGCCTATTTTTTATTATACCGAGAGAAGAAACACTATGCATGTAAATTTGTAACATTCTGCTTATTAAGGGTTTCTAAAAATTATAATATCCCAACAGTATTAAGTCAATATAATAAAGTAAAATAATTCATATCTTAAATTGTATTTTAGAAAAATATTGAGAGAGAGAAAAATTTGCTTGTGATGTTTATAGGAACTAATGGGATACTCCCCAGGACCAAAAATGTAAACCAGGCATTGTCAACTTTTACTGAAACGTCTCACCTGTAAAGACGAGGATTTTTAAATCCCTAAGCACTTGTTTCCCTGAGACCTAAACCACATCATGTAGGAGTGGTTGGGGGCTTCTCTGGGAATATGAGCCATCCTAATCAGAAGTTAGAGGCACCCCAGAAAAGAATAAATCGAGAGAGAATACTAGAGATAAAGCCCAGAGCCAGACCAGAGTAGGAAGGCTTTTGCCAAAATACCAAGCCAAAAATGAGTGAAATATATCTTTGTAGCATCGCTAGAGTGAAGGGCAAACACCAAGCTCTACTGCTCAAACATATGGAGCTGCAATACTGGCATATTGTCTACGAGCTATGGGACTTTGGACAGATTGCTTAATTCCTTGGAATCCTAGTTTCTCAACATATAATGGGAAAATACAACATAATTTTTGGATTCTGGTGAAAATTAAAGAAAATATAAGTAAACTATTTTACAAAATATTTATCAGATACAGTTATCTTATTTTGGGATTGTCCCAAAAGCAGGGCCTCAGGTAGCTTACATGGAAGATGGATCAGAGGGAAAAACGGGAGAACCAGGGAGAATGAGATGGTGAGAGGGGAATAAAGAAAATAGCAATACAAGGAGGCATTAAAACGGTTACCACTGGGCATCAGGGACTAGACTGGGCCTGCTTAGGGGGTAAATGGAATACTTGCCAGAATGGGTAGTGTTAAGGGCAGAAGATGGGAGCATTCATCCAGCCTTCTCCGTGGGTAGAGTGTTGCCCTGAATGATTAACCGCTTCCTAATTCCAAGCTGTACTGTGCATGTGGGGTCAGTGAGCTGAGCAGGCAGAACAGGCTCCTTTTACATAAATCTTCCAAGGCAGAAAACAAAAGGATGCAGAGTATATGGTTGAGGCTAAACGCTCTCAGTGCCCCGTGAGTCTGAGCTCCAAGGGGACACAAGTGGATTGTTGCTACAGCTGAAATCAGTCAGGCCATAGATGTGACATGGGTACTGGCGGTATCTGTTGTGGTTTTCGATAAAGTTAGTTATGATTATAGCAGTGAAATGAAAGGACACAGACCAATTTTCAGCAGTCATGTCATAAGGACACAGCTTAGAAATTGAGTCAGAATTGAGACAAATAGCAAAGATCAAGGTGCTTGGGAAGTAATACCACTGCACAATGTGTTGAGCAGAGCTCATAGTTTTTAACTGGCATAATCTGTTTCTGTTGTGGAAATACTGTTGTTTTCCTAAAGTGGCTATGCTAGTGAGTTACTGCTTCATGCACTTACTGAGAATTAAGTTGTTTCAGTGACCTACTTGCTAATAGTGTTTTCATTGTTCTCAGAGCAGAGATTTAGAATTATTCTACTAAACTATTCTCATCTTCTTTCCCACAGGATCGATACATAGATCCACTCCTGAACCATATCCTGATAGCCCTACTTTGTTCCATTGTTAATATCACCACCCAAGACTAAGGCTTCTTTGGTACCGACTGCTCTCACTCTGATAACCTGCCATCCTTTCTCTACCGAGATGATTTGGCGACATTTTAAAACATGTCAGATCATTCAAAGTGTCTAAAGTCTTTCCATTGAATATTCAGTAAAATCTAACGTCCTTTTACTGGCATATAAAATCCTCTGTTATTTATCCCCAGATTAGCTCTATCATTATTATTATTATTTTTTGACTACTCTTCTCATCACCTGCAATTATTCAGTTGCAAAGGCCTTCTTTCTGCTCTTCTAACTCCCCAAGATCACTGCCACAAGTTCACTGAAAACTTTCCCCTTCCTGTTTAGTTTTATTTTTTTCTTCTTCCTAGAATACTTGTACCTGATCATGGCTGGTTCTATCTCTTTATTCACATTTTAGGGCTTCCTTGGTTACCCAAATAAAAGGAGATACTTCATTGCTGTCTATCAAATCACATTATTTTAATTTCCTGCACAATACTAATCACTATGCTAAATTTTTTCTTATTTATTTTCCAATTATTCTTACTAGGGTGTATACCATGTGAATACAGGGATTTTTGTCTTGCTTAAGGTTGTATCCCCAGTAAGTAGAATCGTTCCTGAAACCTCTTACCTGTTCAATAACTATTTGTTAAATTAATGCATGAACATATGATTACAGCAGTCAATGGGTATGCATTGAATTTGAAGAGATGTGACCCTTCATCCCCAAATCTAAACACCCTGAAACATTGTTTTAAGGACCCTAAGGATTTGCCCCAAGGAACAAGAATGAAGTTACTTAGTCCGCAGTTCACTCTAGGAATCCAGAGGGCCCTTAAGTTTAGGGACAATCTCTCCCCTTGTTCTCTTTTCAATGACTTTCATTCCCTACATGGAGACTGTGGTGCAGTGCTGTTGTGGCCCATCAGTTAGTACTCACCCACTTGTTTTTCTGGGTCTTCAAGAGATGAGTACAGAAACTGCAAGCACACAGTTAGCAACCTTTGTAGCAATTTGACATTGCAACATCAAAGCATGTGACCATTTTTCTAATAATTATTTTATTGATTTAAAAAAAAAAAGAGTATCCATTTGTGATGGATTAGGGGAAAGTAAAAGCCAGTTCTTCATTACAAATAGTTGGAGAAACTGCTATAAAGCCAGAGTATAGATTAAGCCCAGAGGAAACTCATGAAGCCAGATCACAACCATTATAGCCAGAATCTCTACACTCTCCCAATTTGGGTTACCAACTCAGATTTTCTGGCTCTCCTGCCTGTGTCTTGTGGGCAGACTTAAGAGTTTCACTTGACTGTATCAAATTAGAATGCTTGTCAGCTGTTAAATACACAAGCCTGGAGCTCCTGAAAGAAGTCCTAGATGTAGGTATGAATTTGAGAGGCATAAGCACATAGATGGTCCTATGAGCATGAGGTCACACAGTGAAATACTGCAGACAGAATAAGGGGTTCAGTGCCAAGCCCTGGGACACTGACTCTGCTAGAGTTCCAGAATCAGAGCACAAGCCATGGAGTCACCAAATAGCTCTCTACAAACCACAGAGAATCACACTACACAAGATCAGGGCACTTGGAAAACCATGGATTTTGTAGAGAAGACAAAAATGAAAGTTATCTGCATTTGTACACAAAGGAATGCCCAGAGCCCACAGGTTACTGTAAATCCAATTATATAGAGAGACTTACACTCATTTTAAAATATAAAATGAGAAAATCTAGTTTAGACTTAGGCCATTTTCTGGAAAAAAAAAATCTATTTTCCAAAACCTCTATCTATATTAAGAGAGGTAATCTTGAAGTGTCTGCATCATCATTGTATAATTAGCACCCCAGGTAATATTTATTTAATCCGTTGAAAGTCTGAAGAAGCACGGCTCTATCTGGCAAGGCCGTGATGAATAACACTCCTAATGGAGTTAAAAATTGAAACTAATTGGTTTATGTGATTGTTATTAAGTCCAATTTAAGTTAGTTAATGGAATTTTGTTTGTCAAGGGAATAGACTTGATCTTTGCAAATGATATTTTAGTTTTGAAATAAGTTGCTTGTCACCCTATTGAATCCCTGGATCTGAACAAGCTTGAAGTGAAAATGTCCTCCTGAACCCCTTAGGCCAAGGGTTAACTTTAGAGGAAATGCAGCAAAACAATTCATAATACTCCTAATATAGAGGTGTTTCTATCTAGAATATTTGTACAACAGCCTTTATTTTGAGCAGCCTCCATATACAACCAAAGCATTTAAATCAGTATGACAGACAGTTCAGTGGAATATAAATCCATAATCACAGTTGCCTAAAAAAGATTCCAGTGCCACCCAATGAAGAAATAAATTATCCTCCATAAGAACCACATTTGGCAGGAATGCCAGAAAAGCTAGTTAAATAGAAAATAAACAGCTTAGACAGTCTTCTACACCATTTGTTATTCTTCAAGTATGATTGTTGCCTAAATGACCTGTAAAATACAGCCTGGTTGAAATTCGAAATCAGTATTCACATAGGTAGAACACAAGTTGATAACTGTGTATAGTAGAGTTCTCTCAAATTTTTAATATATCATCAGTTATCCTGAAGGATAAAGGAGAGTTGAAAAAAATAAAAAATGGCAATCCAGCTCACTACCACTTGCCATTTTAAGTTTGTCTCATCACTTTTCAGACTTTTTCTAAAGAAAGCAAGGGGAAAGAGATGGAAAAAGAAAATGGAAGTCCTGCCATTTCTTCCAGATGAGTTCTTATCCAAAATAATTCCTTCCCAAAGAACCTAAATTGTAGTATTTGGGATGCACAAGCTCCAGCTAGCGATCAGATTGAAATGAGTATGTCTATGAATGTGGGTTACCTAGGAATTTCATTTGGAAGTGTGAATTTGCCACATAGGAAGAACATCACCCACAATAAAATGGACAAAATAATGGTAAAGAACACAGGTACATGTGCAATGGCAGTGCCCTCCATAGTATTTGAGCTTCCCTCATTTTGGCAGAAGTAATAATGAATGTCTCAGGCATCCTGTATACTAGGTTTCAGAGCCATGTGGGCTGCAGCATTGATTTAATTCTTCTGCATTTTATAACTGCTCTGCACAACACCTTTATACAGTATTTACTTCACAGGTTTCAGTACTGGAAGAAACATATAAGATATATTATAGAGAAGGGCTCTAATTGCTTCAGTGCCTGTCCAAGATCACATTGTGATCTTGAGTCACAAAAACATCAGGTTTCTTGATTCCAAGACCAGCGGCAAGGGAAGGAAAAATGTAACTGACTGATATTCATGCTGCATATACAGTGCACCACTGTGAGCTCTTTCTATACATTAACTCACTTACTATTTACCATAACCATGGGTACTGTTCTTCCTGCTTACAGATAAGGAAACTTGCAGTCCTGGTAGCTCTCTCTGCCAAGACTACGCAGCCAATAATTACATTCTAAGATTTCATCAATGTTCTTTTCAACACATTATACTAGCTGTCAGGTCATGGAGAAAAAATTGTCCATTTGTAAGAATTTGAAAGTGATGGATGCAGTTGATATTCTCAACAATGGTGGGGACTGGGGGAAACAGCCGATCTTTCACAGTATTTTACTCACTAGAGTGTAATTCGGAACACCAGAATATTTTAGGAAATATGATGCTTAGTGTAGCTGCATGTTCTTAATGTCTGAGATTTCACCTTGTGGACTCTAACCTTTTTGATAATCTGTCTAAGCCAATGGATTGATTTCCTTACCTTAATAATCCTGGTAGTATTTTTGCTTATAAAACTTAATGTTGTCCTGCTAAATGTTAATGATTTTAACACAGAGCTATAAACAAAGAAATGATGCTGGGTATTTGCTGATTCTGCTTCAAGACTAGGGTCTCACACATGGTAGTTATTTAATAAATGTCTAATGCTAAAAATAGTTTCAGGACATCCTTTGAAAATCATGCATTTCTCTCTCTTAAAAGAAGGAAAAGAAAACTTGAGGCAATGGAAGGATTTGTATTCAAGTCATTTAAGTTATTACAAGAGCTATCATTATGTTAATGCTTTATTGAGTTTAAACTAGACCCTCCAAAATACCCTATTTCTATAAGTGTCTATGGCTTCATGCTGCTTAGTGGATAACATATAAGAAGTACACAAAGCTTCTCACAAAGAATATATATATATATATACACACACACACACACACACACACACACAGATTAATGGATAAAAGATGTATCTTTATCCATTCATCTATTTATCTTAGCTATTATAAGTAATGCTGCAATGAATATAGGGGTGCATATTTTTTTAATTAATGTTTTTGCTTTCTCCATATAAATACCCAGAAGTGGAATTGCTGGATTGTATAGTATTTCTATTTTTAATTTTTTGAGGAATCTCCATACTGTTTCTGTAGCTGCTGCACCAATTAACATTTCCACTAACTGTGTGTGAGGGTTCCCTTTTCTCCATGTCCTTGCCACACTTACTAATTTTTCGTCTTTTCGGTAATAGCCATTCTTACAAGTTTGAAGTGATACTTTATTGTGTTTTTGATTTACACTTGCCTGATGATTAGTAATGTTTAGCACCTTCGCATGTACCTATTGGTCATCTGTAATATCTTTGTGAAAAATGTATCTATTCAAGTCCTTTCTCCCTTCCTTGTTTTTCTTTACGTTAAGTTGTGTAAATTCTTCATATATTTTGGATACCTCTTATCATATTATGATTTGCAAATATTTTCTCTCATTCAGTAGCTAGCCTTTTTGTTTCATTGATGGTTTCACATACTGTGCAAAATATTTTTCATTTAATGTAATCTCACTTTTTTAGTTTAGCATTTGTTGCCCTTACCTTAGGAGACTGGTCCAAGAAAGTATTGCTAAGGTCCATGCCAAAGAGCTTATGCCCATGTTTTCTTCTTGGAGTTTTATGGATTCAGGTCTCATATTCAAGTCTTCAATCCATGTTGAATATCTTTTTGCATATGGTGCAAGAAAGTGGTCCAGTTTGCATATAGCTGTCAAGAAAACTTCTTGTACTTGAAGTTCAATTGCTTAAAGATGATGTGTATTGATGCTGATTGTTCTCTGTCACATTTTACTGAAATATTGTGTATCAGTATTTCAGGGGAATGTTCTTCTGCAAAAGGCTTAAGAATATATACTCTTTCTTTGCTTCTGTATATCAATTTCATTTTCTCTGTTTCAAGTATACCAATTTGGATTGCCATCTAATTGGTTCAAATTTTCGTGTGTGCCTTTCTTGCCTGTATTATTTCTGACCCTAAGCTTTTCTTTTTTTTTCTGTTGCAGTTTGGTTTTTCACTGCTTCTGTTTGGATCTTTCCTGATTATAATTTATCAATTCACTAATGGTATTATTTTCTTCATCAGGTTTTCAATATATATCTTTTCATCTTTTGTTGTTATTTTATTTTAATGACTTTGGCTTTTAGTTGATCTTTATGTCTTTCAGACTTTGGTTTATTAAATTCATATGATAATTATATTTATTGTGAGTATAACACGAAGAATTTTCTTTTGTTTTTTGTTTTCTGTTTTTGCTTTATTTTTCATTTTAGATCTGTCTTTGCAATACTCTGTTATTGTATTGCTGTCTCCTGATCTTTCTTAGCTATGTGTATATGCTTGCTATGACATTTTCTTTTGGTAATTTTGCTAACTCCTGGGCAGCTTGATTTCTTGAATACAGAATCTCTTCCTCACTTATCCAGGAGTAGTTGGTTTGTCCTACAAAAAGTGGTTTGAGGGTTAGGTATTTGGTGTTCTGTCCACATCTCTGAAGCTTAGAGGCATGGGGAGGGATCTTGTTTAAAAGACTGAATATGCTGTGTTTTTATACCATCTGCCTTAAAAAAAAAACATTTGGTTACGTGTCCTTTATCAAGTTTCATTTCTCCTGCTATAAAGTATAATCCCTTCCCATGGCATAGTGTCCATGTGTTTTGGATTGAATCCCAGTTCAGAGCACATCTGGAGCCTTGCCTGGCCTTTCTTTATCATGTTTTACAGCAACCACATGTACTCCTCACCAGTAAGAATAGAGGAACTTAAGGATGTCAACTTAGTTCGCTTCTTTCAAATTGTTTGGTGAAAATTCTCAGGGTCTGTCAGTTTGTGAGTAAGTTGTGTACTATTAGCAGCTCTGCTGAGACATACAGGCACATTAAACTACTTTGTAAATTTCTATTTCATCCCATGACTTCTAATTTCTGAAGCATAGGATGGTTTTCCTTTCCATGTTTAGTTGCTGATGGTAAACTTTTTTTCCTTTCTATTATACATTTTTTTAAAAATTTATTTCATTCGATTCTTGGCTGGACCAGGGCAGTTCTGTTAATTCCCCTTGTCCTGCTATTTTAATAATTAAATCTTTGTTCATATCTTTTCAGATAATCCTTCTCCTGCTTTATAAAGGCCTAGGCTCTGGCATTTTTAAGTAGAGGCTGATTTCTGGCTTCGCTAATCATCACTTATAACTGCTCTTCTAATGCCCCCACAGGGAAGCTTCACAAAAGGTGACTTTCTTTTGGGGAATGCCATCGCTAACACTGGCACCATCATAGGTACCATTAGAATAGAGAAATGTAAGATACCTGTCTGCAAGAAGCATACATTTTGTTGAGGAAAAATAAATGCAAACTTTAGGTGTCCAATTTAGTTATATTAAAGGTAATAATCACAGATGGAAATAAACAGTGATATTTGAAGGAGTGAAGAAAACTTCAAAGAGAAAGGGGAATTTAAAATCCCTTGGGTATTTTTCAAAGAGGTTGAATTTAGGTAAGAGGCAGTGGCATTTGGATTTTTCATGATGAGAGGAAATGGTCCTTGAGTACTTGGACATTTTATTGAGTATTTGGACTTTCTGTGATGGGAGGAAATGTTATTTGGGTGCATTGTGGGCAAAGGAGAGAGGAGAGAAAGTGTGGCTATATTTGGCTACATCATATTAAGTTGATAGTAGTTAGGCTCTAGTATAAGGTACAAGAAAAGAGAGAATGTGAGGTGAAGTTTTAAGAAGACAAAAATCATGGAGAATCTGAATGACAACTTACTGACTTTATGACTTTAACCTTTAGCTTTAGAACTGCCCCGCAGTTTTAAGATACCTCCAACTCAGATTCCATGTCTCTCAATCCAAACATGTAGATTCTTTTCCTCTTTTTGAGAAAACAGGCTTCAGCAAGCCAACCTTACTGAGTGTAGATTCTAGCAGGCTGACATTACTAACAAGAGATTAGAGGTGTGAACTTCCTCAATTTATGTTAACAAGGTGCTAAATGCAAAGGCCAATTATGGCTACCATGAATGTCAACTTCCTGTCGCCTGAATAGCGAGAGAATGAGCTTGATCAGAGCATGGCCCTTGTCCTGTGGTATTTATAGGATTCTCAGCTGAAACTTACTGGATTCCTGAAAGTGTGGGTTGTAGATTCCTCAGAGTATTGAGGAATTTTGTGGGTTCACAATAAATGCCCCAGATGCTTTCCAGAACATCTGGCAATAAATTCAAGCCTCTTGGACTTCCCATTTCTTCTGATGCAGGGTTATTAAATATGAAATATTGCATGCTAAAATTCACATAAAGCAGCCTAATTAGTCATAGGAGGAAGTGAGAGCAAGGGCACATGTGGTAAGAAAGGGATCATGGTGGGGCTAAGGAGAGGGATCTATAATTGCAAAAACACAGGGAATTTAATCCCCTTCCAATTTTTCAGCACACTGCCTGGCCTAACAGTCCCCTTCTGCTGACCTCTTCTTGTTCAGGCTATTCTTTTTTTCCATAATGTTTTTGGTCCTTTTAAAAAATAAACGCTTATTGCAGGATAGTTTTAGATTTACAAAAATGATGTAAAGACAGTATGGAGATTTCCCACATATCCTCCTCCCCACAACATACTGACTTATAAGAAATACCAGGTTACAGACCCAACTCAGTATAAAAAAGAAAGGTGTTTTTATTTTTGTTTTCTTTCTCATCCCTTCGCACCTTCATCATACTCAATGTTATGCCCTAGTTTAGATTCTCAAAAATTCTTATAGAATAAGCTTACTAAAATGATACTTTGACTCAGGTCATGTATGTTGCTCTTTAAATGCTTTAAGGGACTGGTTACGTGCATTTAAATCCTCTATGTTGCTGAGTTTCTTGTCAAAACATGTTTTAGGAAGAAAACCAAGTACTGATTTATTTTTTGGTGCCACCCTCTGGTACATTCTTTCAGGACTCCACCTGAGAGACTCCGACTCATTCTTCAAAGCCAACTATCCACATTACTTTCCTGAGAAGCTTCCACAACCACGTGGACTTCACCCTCTCCCACACTAACTCCAGAGTTCCTTTAAATCTCAGGCAACCACCAGAACTTAAGTACCTTAAGCAAGATCCTAAAACTTTATTAGAGTTAGGCATTCAGAGGAGGATCCATAATGGGCGTTGAATTGTATAAAGTTCAGTTATATTGAGTTAAATTGAAAAAATTGTTGGTCATCTATTTTCTATAGACAGATCATGAAGGAATTTCGGTTCAATTCATATTGTGGTGAAGAGTTTTAAAAATATAAGCAACGAATATGGATGTGATTGAGACTGTTGATGCGAATGCAAAATGAGCATTAAATGAATAGAAACTTGCCCACATCTTCAACTCCTTGACGAGATTTTTAGATTAATCTTCTACTACCAGTCTTTGGTGTTTACTGCCTATTACTTACAGTGACCACATGATCATACTCTTTGATTCTTGCCTTGTGTATTCATCAGCAGGTAGAAGAGATTTTATTTATTTATTTTTCTTTATCTAGAAAAATCTCTGAAATAGCATGACATTAATGGGACATAGGATTGATTTCTTAGTTTCCCACCATGTACTCTTTATTAATAATAACACCAGACAGAGAAGGTACTCTTTAATGGATTAAATATCCAGCCATCATTGTAAGCAAATAGAAGCCTCTAAATTCTAATCTTAGGTTTCAGAGCAGGGGTTCCAAGGTGATTTTGCCTCATAGGTGAAGTTTTTCAGTATTTGGAGATTCATTGTTATTTGTCACAATAGGGGTAGGCATGCATGCTACAAGCATCTAGTGCTTAGAGGTTAAGGAAGGTATTAAACACGCTGTGGTACACAGAACAGCCTTCGCCACAAAGAATCACCTGTTATAAAATATCAATAGTGCCAAGCTTGAGAAACCATTGTCTAGAAGTCTACCAGCTGCCCACTAGGGGGTCAAAAAGGTTGTTCTGTTGTTCGGATAAATATTAATGTATTCATGAGGGAAGCTGAAGTCATACACATTACATATGTCAGAGAATATAGAAGAGTACTTAACCCAAACTGAGTGTTCATAAAAGCTTTCTGGAAGAATCTTTGAGATAAATGTTAGTAAAAAGTCAAATAGTGATCAAGAGAATAAAGTTAGAGTGGGTTTTATTTGAAGGGGAAACGGCATGCAGGAAGTGCATGAAATCTTTAAATATATAGGTTGGCATCTGGAGTAAACTTAAAACAGTTTGGTATTAATGAAAATGAGGCAGGGAGTGGGTGGATGTAAGGGTGGAAAGTAGGGAGTGAGATTCCAAATCTTTGGAGGTCTCAGACCTTTCAAAAGGGAATCCTCAGAGATGAATAAGATTTCATAATCTGAGATATGAAAACTATACATAAGGTAATAAACTTTAAAATCATACTTTAAGTATTATGATAGAGAGAGATACAAGATGACAAGACAACATATAGGACAGACAAGTAACTGAAGAAGGGTCCAGAAAGGCTTTTTGGATGAAGTGATATGGTGACATTTAAACAGAATCCTAAAGGATGAGTCACAGTAAGCTACATGAGAGTGGAAAGTGTTAAGGAGTTTATTCCAGGCAAACAGAAAGGTGCACAGAACAGAGGCGAGAGAGTCTGGAAAATGTCATGTTTCAAGTAGTTCAGTACGGGTACAACATATTGCATGAGGTGAAGAGGGTGACGAGGGATGAGGCTGGGAAAAACAGATTAAGGGTCAGCCTATGCTAAAGGCTAGCCTCACCTGGAATGCCGCTGAGAGAAATAAAACCAGGGAGTAACCCCATCAGATATGTGCCTTAGGCAAATCACTCTATTTAGAGAACATGGCTGGAGAGGCCAGGCTTGCAGTCATGGAGGCCAGTCCAGGGACCTTGCAGGCCACCTAAGCAAGAGTAGTTGGTGGTCCCACTGAGACCTTCTAACTTAGATGTGTTATGTGCTTACCACGTTAAAAATGTGAAGCATATAGAATGTCTATATAATAAATATTTTAAGTTGCGCTCCAAAGCATATCACCCTTTTAGAAAATGTGGACATGCAAATCAATCAAATATGGACGCTGACCTCCAGAAGTGACAGGGAAGACAAAACATATATATTTACTGATAAGTAAGGTAAGAAATTACGTACTCTGTGAAAAGGATACAGGTGCACTGCAGAGGGAATTCAGAGCAGGCAGAGGATAACTTCTGCATAGAGAGTCAGGACTCTATGATGGTGTTGGCAGCAGAGCAGGGTATTAATATTATACTAATTTATATTAAAATAATAGCTGATTATTATTAAGCATTTATTATATGCTAAGTGCTTCATGGACATTTTTTCTGTTAATGCTTACAGTGATCCTGAGGGTCATGCACAGCCTTCGTCTCCATTTACAGATGAGGAAGCTGGGGTGGGAAGAGGTGGAGGGATTTTCCCAAGGTCACTCACCGGTTAAATAGCAACATCAGGGATTAAGTCAGGTGCAGAAGAAACAAATAACATTTAGAAAGGTTGAGAGGGGAGGAACAGGCTTCCCTGTGGAGGCAAGAACATCATTATGGGCCCAAAAATAGGACATCTCCAAGTACATACGGAGAAATAGAATGGCTTATCTTGCTAGGATCCTATTTTGGAAAAAGGATATTCAAAAGCAGGTTTTTTCAAGCCATGTGGACAAATAAACCTCTAAGAACCTTTTAAAATTTAGATTTTTCACTTAACACCGTAGAGTAAGTAAACTGTACTCCTAAAGTGGAGGATAGACAGCCTTCCATTGCTTTGTTCCAGCTCTCTGAGGTGGGCCATCTTGAATAGTTCAGGGCAATTATTCGATCACACATTTCCTAATTGCCAAAAAATGTTAACAGTATCTTCAAAATCCCTCGCTCCCTAGATGCCAGCAGAGCATGCATGGAACAGATGCCAAAGACAGCTTGCAAACTTCCAAAGGGCTGGAAGCAGTGATGACTATTAGTCCCTCTCTCTGCCACATCCAGGGTTGGCATCACGAGCAGCCACTGTGCTTGCCAAGGGGCTCAGGTGGCATTCTGGAGGGACTACTTACTTATAAAACCATGTGGTGACTTGCATTCCCTTCAAATTCCAAGGCAAAAATAGGAAACAAGTGTGTGGATATTTAACCCTCAACTGGAAAAAAATTAAAGGAAGAAGAACTGTTTCAAGGAAATGGTGTATTTTTCAGTTTATCATAAAGCTCATACTCAAGATTGGGCTTTGGTCAAAGAGATTCTGGCAAAATTTTGTGCAAGCTGATCACTTTCTTCTAACATGTCTGGCTGAGTATTTTTCTGTTTTAAAAAACTGACAGTGAAACCATGTCTCTGAGCTTCCCGGCCACCTTCGGCCCTGACCTCCCCAGGCCACTCTTATTTTTGCTGCTTTCTGCCCTCCTGAGGTCCTGCTCAGTTTTCTTACCCTCTATCTTCTCCTCTAAGCTGTCTTTCTCAACTCTGCTTCAGACCAACGTTTAGTTTCTCCCTCAATTACACCGTTCATGAATACTTCAATTTTAACTCTTAATCTAATGTCTGACTCACAAGCAAATTGCAAAAGACAAACAACCACTTTTGTATGCCCCAATTTTAACATTTAGGATATTACATTCTCATGATCTATTGATGTGTCAGTCTCACCAAATAGATTTCAAGTTTCTCCAAAAGTTGGTCCCAGGCCATATGTCTCACTATCCTCATGATCCTGTCACAGGCTCTGACACATAACTGATGATAAATACAAAGTGGTTAAAAATAAATGAAAAAAGGAAAAAGGTCCTTCTTTAAAATAAATGTTTCCCTACTTCAATTCAGCAAGGGGGTTTTAGTCTCTCCATTTCTTAGCCAAATGTGGTCTACGGGGTGAGATTCAAGGTCAAATCCTAACTCTTTCACTTTGCAGTCGTTTTAACTTTTGCATGCTAATTAAGTGTTGTAAAATATGAGCATGAATAATAACCACCTAGTGGAGTTAATGCAAAAAAATAAATGAGATAATGAATGCAAGGGCCTCATCCTAGTGCTTAGTATAAACTGAATTCAATGAATATTATTTATCAACATGGTTGTTATGGTTAATAATCAAGTGAGTGTCTTGATTACCTCTAAGGGGCACTGGGCTCTGGGAGGCCTTTGGATCACTGTTTTTCTCTCTTCTTCTACCTGGAGTGATACATCTTCCCCTTTAAAAGCATACACTGCTGTGCTCTTCTAGGTCTTCGGTAAATTCTTTTTAAGTATCACAATCCCTAATTTAGTACTTGAATATGTGCAAGTAACCAGAACTCAGGACTCCAGCTTTAAGATTTGTGATGCCCTCCTGACAACTGAGAATAGTCAAGAATTGAAAGCAGGATGAAGTAAGGGCTGGAGGATGGCCGTGTTAACGGTGTGGGTTCTGAGAGTGAGTAAAAGGTCAGGGAAACAAGAAACATGTGAGAAGCACGTGAAACCTGGTCTTGACTCAGACCTACGATATCATCTGGAACCTCCAATCAGATAGATGGTCCCCAAGAAGAGAAAACTCTAATGGAATCTTAATATTTATTAATATTATTATCCTACACCAGAGAAGTAAGAGTTTTTGTTCATTTATTTTAATGAAATTAGTGAACATACTTGAAAGTAAACTAATTCAAGGTATTCCCATATATCATCCAGAGTGAACAATTATCAAGATTTTGTCACATTTGTTTCATTTATCCTTCTGTCTTTTTTAAAAAATCTTGTGTACTGATTGATATATTTTAAAGCAAACCACAGTCATCATGTCATTTCACCTCTATGTATTTCACTGAGTATCTAAAAAAGTATTTCCTTATAAATCACATTATTGTAAGTACTGTTAGTAATATTCCACATACCCATTGAGTACCCAGTCCATATTGCATTTCCTAACTTATATCAAAATGCACTTTTATAGTTGTTCTGTTCGTGCCAGGATCCAAATAAGATCCATCCTTACATTTAGTTGGAATATCCCTCAGCCTTTTTTCCATGATGCTGACTTTTTGCAGATACCCTGCGAATTGTCCCTTAGAATGAAAGCTAGCTCTAGAGGCTTGATGAGATTCATGTTTTGTTTCCTTTTTAAAGAATAATTCATAAATGATAGGTCACATCAGACACACACATCTACTTATCACATTTTTAGTGAGGCTAAGATGATCAGTGGGTTCAGGTTGTGGCTGCCTGATGATTCTGTTATAAAATTCACCATCAATTTTCACATGTGAAATTTCACACCAACAATTTCACATGAAGTGTTACATTCATCAATTGTGTCTGCCCAAATTAGTAATTTTGTCCCAAATGGTGATTTTTGAATTCTAACTTCCTCCATTTATTAGCTGAGGTTTTTCTAAAAAGAACTGCTCATCAAAAAAGCTATTTGGTGGCATCAAACTATAGTTTGTACAAAAAAGGCAGAAATATTTCTTAATTATTTCCTTTAAAAAATGATTATTTTTAGATAGGGAGTTGATGCCCTAGTAAATTTTAATAATAAAGAGTTTTCTTCATACCTTCCTTCCTTCCTGTCTTTCTTTTCCGAGTAAGAATATGGGCTTCGATATATTTAGTGTGTTTTAATTAGTTGTATTTATTAGTTTTATTAATATTATTATTGCTACAACTATTACCATTGCTACTGTACTCTGAAATTTCTCACTTATGACCAAAAAAAAGCACTTCAGGCTTGCCCTTGGGTCCTTTTGAAAGGATGCAGTTTTTAAGAGCTTTCTTAAATTTTGTTCAAGAAGTCCCACACTCATCTTGGATGTCTCTTGCTTGAGACTTGAAGTCAATCATTTCAAAGGATCCCTGGTTCTTTGTAGTGGAGTATATTAGGCAGAAAACACAATCCAGGTGACAGGTGCCCTTATGGCTATGGGGTTGTCAGAGCCTCTAAACGTCTCCAATCAGCAAGCCAGGAAGTACACATCTTTCAGGCTCACACTGGTAGTCTCAAGTTCAGGATTAACACAGCATGATTTTAGTTACAGTATTGGCTTCTTTATTTTTATTCGTTTTTGTACAGTGAGACTATTAACCCCAACTATTAGTATAATCATTTATTTGAATTTTTTGTAGTGTACACACATATATACACATATGGTCTCTGTGATAGTAGTGATATCAAAAGACATAGTAGACTATTGAATGCAGTTTGGGATTACTTGGCAATCCTATTTATTCTTAGATTATATTCCATTGTGAATAAATAGTAAAATTAGTATGTTTTAAAAGCACTTTGAATTTTCTTTCCTCTGGAGGATTAAGTCATCGCAGCAGAGTTCTACTTCCAACTTTCACATGTTGCTTTGTTTTACATTCCCATTTAATTTTATTTTGCAATGTTTTGAAATTCAAAACTCTACAACAAGGTACATTTAGGAAATTTGCATTCCTTCTTTGTCAGAATATTCCTGACAAATTTACTTGACAGGAAACCTGACTATTTTATCTGGTCTTATAATTGAAATTCTGAGAAATTAACCTCGTAGATCACAAAAGTATGAGGAACAAATAGTCTGAGGTTGATTCCAGTCTGTACTCTTGAAAAGGCTGCACTATTTCCATTCCACCACACCATTTCTACTTGCATTCTTGCAATGAAGACAAGATGAAATGTTAAAAGCTACTTGCATTGTTTAGAATCTAGTGTAAAATGTGGATCCAATAAGAAAGACTCTAGTGACCATTGTTGCAAACTAAAATTTTTTTACTGATTCCTTCGTTTACTACATGAATGAACTATATGACGGGCCTATTTCTTAGAGCTGGAAAACAGCTTATATTCTAATGGGGAAGACAGATTTAATAATCATTTAATACAGAAAATGATTCATGCTCTGGAAAAAAAATGAAGCCAAGTAAGAGACTGGGATTGACTCTTATGTGGTGGCCCTTTTAGGAAGCAGAGCTTGGGAAGGACAGAATCTGATGCCCAAGCAGAGACCTGAATGAAAGAAGAAGGTGAGTAGCTAGGGAGAGGAAAGCAAGAACAAAGACCCCGAGGCCAGCTCAGCGTGTATGAGACAGGCCCCAAGGTGACCCCCACTGACTTCCATTTCCCGAGTCCATGATTTTATGTAATCCCTTCCTGTTGAGTACATAAGGGTCCATGGCTTGCTTCCAATGAATGACTGTGGCAAAGGTGATGGGATGTCACTTCCTTGGTTGTTACTTTCTAAAAAAATTGATAGGATGTCACTCCCATGTTTACATTGTTCCCATAAGACCCCATAATAGCAGACTGAAGTGTGAGACCCCCCTTGCTGGTTTTGAAGAAGGCCATTTAGTAGAGCACCACAGAAGATCTTTAGAAGCTGCCTATCTCAGTCCTACAACCTCACAGAACTGAATTCTGCCAATAACCACGTGAGTTTTGAAGACTCCAAAGTCCAGACGAGAACATGACTATAGTCCTGTGAAACCCTCAGCAGAAGACCTAGATAAACCATGCCTGGACTCTTGACTCATGGAAATTGTGAGAGAGCAAATACGTGTTTTAAGCTGCTGAAAAAGTGGCGGCTTGTTACATAGCAATAGGAAACTAATGCAATGTGCAATGTGTTATAGGAAAAGCACGGTTGTAAGATTTGCTGGAGAGAAGGCAGCAATGGGGAGAGTGGGAGGGAAGGAGTGATCCAAGAACCACACCCATCTCCAAACTACCAGTCCTCCATGACTACAAAGCGAAAGCAAACATTTAGAGACATTTATAGTAACTGGACATTGCAATGTTTAAGCAGTGATCAGTGGACTCATCTCATTGAGGAGAATATGGTCAATTACAGGCATTGTTGAATTAACTTGTCCAGTCCCATGTGGGAGGAGATATGTTCTGGGATTTATCTAAAAAGAATTGGTTGGGGAGGACTGGCCCTTCTCCACAGACCGTGTTCAAAGCACTGACCTAGATCTGTGGAGGCTGTGATAAGGATTTGGGGTTTATTCTAATAGTTGTAAGAAGCTACTGGAGGTTTTTTTTGAGCAGAGTAAGGATCTGATCTGATTTTTTTTTTTTTTTTAATTCTCCTAGTTCTTGCAACTGTTCTACGAAGGCCAGTGAGCATGCTGTAGTACTCTGTTAGGTAAAGAAGTTGGTTACTTAGACCATGGAAATAGTGGGGAGTGACTGAGATATATTTGAACACAGTTATTGCTGATAGACTAAATGTGGGATATGAATGAGAGGGAAAGAAAAGGGCAGAAAAGTAAACTCAGTAAGGATATATACACAGAAGCAGGGAAACCCCTTTTCCTCTATAATGTGTATGCACAATACTGAGGTGGAAAAAAAACTTATTCACCATTTATCATATATGGTTAGATTTAGTAACTTTGTACTCCACTTCTTAGGAGGGAGATTGTGTTGACAAAATTGTAAGGAGTGTCCAAGATTTCTTGCTGCTTGGTGTATATGCTCTATATAATCTCTAAGACCAGAAATATGATGGAATTCAGTCTTGTGACCAGATTATGTTAGAGCAGAGTTGACTATAAGAAAGGGCAATATTCAAGGTGGATGTCAAAGGGATGCAGGAGCCAATTAAAGAAACTATGGCTTAAAGCTGAAATAACCTGAGTAACAAAATGAAAAAATAAGTAAATTCTGGATTGTAACCCAAAGTGTTAAAGAATATCCATGAGTTCATTCTGATATGGGTAAATGACTGAACAAATAAATGGGGAGAAGAGACAAATATCCATGCATAAGATTTCCAAATAACTTCTGTCAATACTTGGCATTTTAGGAGGTAAAGTATAACTCTCTATGCTTTAAGTGTACACTACACATGGTGACTTACTTCCAAAGAGTACAGTGTGGAAACGGGGGAAAACAGAACAACTTTACTAACAATAACTACCTTAAGCCAAGCAAGCAAAGTTAACATCAGTAGTAATATCATATTAATCCTATATGCCCTTGATATAATGTAATGAGAATGGCACTTGCCCTCTGTGACTTCCACCTATTAAACACATTACCCCAGTCTAATCATGAAAAAAAAACATCAGTAGGATTTTTTTACTGAGATAGGACTGAGATAGGCAGCTTCTAAAGATCTTCCGTGGTGCTCTACTAAATGGCCTTCTTCAAAACCAGCAAGGGGGGTCTCACACTTCAGTCTGCTATTATGGGGTCTTATGGGAACAATGTAAACATGGGAGTGACATCTTATCAATTTTTTTAGAAAGTAACAACCAAGGAAGTGACATCCCATCACCTTTGCCACAGTCATTCATTGGAAGCAAGCCATGGACCCTTATACCATGGACCAAAATACCTGACAAGTAATCCTCAAAATTGTGAAGGAAATCTGAGAGACTGTTACAGCCAAGAAGAAACTTAGAAGATTAAATGTAATATGACATACCAGGTGGGATTCTGAAACAGCAAAAAGACATTGGAGAAAAACTGAGGAAATCTTATTAAATATGGAGTTTAGTTGATAATAATATATCAACTTTATTAATTGTGACAAACTATACTAATGAAAGATGTTAATAATTGAGGAACTTGAGTTATATGTAAACTCTGTACTATCTTCATAATAATTCTATAGATCTAAAACTGTTCTTAAATGAAAAATTTTAAATATGTATTTAGAGATCAGAGACAGAGAAATCAGATTCAAAGCACAAGACATATTTGATGTATCAGTGCTAATTTGAAAATGGAAGGGCCAGGTGACAAAGGAAGACGACTTCTGGAAATGAGATAGCCCCTGGCTGATAGCCAGCAAGAAAATGGGGATGTTATTCCTACAGCCACAAGGACTGAATTCTTCTGACATGACTGAACTTTAAAGTGGATGTTTCCCCAGAGCCTCCAGATGCCCAGATAAGAATTTGGTTTGTCCAACACCTTGATTTCAGCCTAATGACCCTAAGACGGACATACATGATTTTTAGTTAATAAAATAGGTGCTGTTTTAAACAACTAAGTCTGTGGTCATTTGTTATGCAGCAACAGAAAGCTAATACAGAGATAGAATGAGAGACACACCCATCTTCATTCTACCACACTCAGCATATGTGGACAACTTGCACTGACGAGGGGTGCAAGGAAGCAGGTAGCCTGACTTAGCTCATTCCTCACTCTTTTGGGTCAGCCTTCTGTTGAGAGGGCAAATTCTGGGCTTCTTTTCTTGGTGTGGTGAGCTTACCAGGGCTGGGTCTGCCCCTGCAGGAGAGTATCTACAGTTGTGAATTTATATTATTAATTAGAGTAAGGGAGGGGACTTGGTGAAGGGGGGAGCCTAGTAAGCATAATGTTCTTCATGTAATTGTAGATTAATGATACCAAAATTAAAAAAAAATTAGAGAGTAAGGGAGAGGGAAACTTTGAACACATAACAGCAGCTGAAGTCCTGGTTTTCTCCCTACCTATTTTCTTAGTAATTAACTAATAAAGTTGATCATAATTTTAATGGTTCCCATATGTAAATCTCAATTGTTTCTGAATTAGAAAGAGCAAGACAGAGTTATTTTAGGAAGTTAGAAGGAACACAAAAAGAAAACAACTCTTTTTTTAAAAAAAGATACTATTCTCATTATAACGATTGAGGAAAGCAGAATCACATGACTGAGAACTATGAATATCAATATGTAGTATTGTGATTTAATGAAATAGAACTTCTTGCTTGAACAAGGGTGTGACATGTTAAAAGTGAGATTTCAAACCAATTAGTTTTACAGGGCTGTGCAGTCCAGGGATGTAGTAGGGACAGAGTGTGTGGAAACAATTATACCTATGCAAATATTGTATAAAATGACTTACCTTTGAGCTTCGTATAAAAACTGATCTTGGCTCAAACTAGCACTTGCTTAATAGGCAAGAAGAAAGAATTGTATGAAACATAAAACTGACTCCTTAAAAGCTTGAGATAGGCATCTGTGCTTATGAAAGTTGAATTTTTGCCAACAAGCTTATAAAAAATAAAATGTCATCTCACTACTCTTAGCACTTACAGCTGTATTTTTATTTCCATGAGTAGGGAAATGATTTTCGAAGAATTTTTATAATAGTTAATTTTGGCAAAGTACAATCTCTGTTATTTAGAGGCCTTAAGTTCATCAAATATGGTGGTTATTTCATCTTTCAGAAAGGCACATTATCTCTAATATCTGGCCCTTCTCACCTGAACTGTGAAAGGTGGACTGTCATATTAAATAACATGAATTCTTAATCACTGTAAGTCATGAAGCTCTGGTGGGGAAATTTTGGGCTGGCACATGGACGTGAATAAGGAAAATACTGCTCTGAATACTTTTTCTTACAGATCTAAACTATTTTAATGCCATTTCCATCATGGATGCTTTCTAGGGCTATGGTCACTCAGATGTGCCACAAATGCATACACAAATTCAATTGGTATCAACAGGCAGATAGCAGGTCTAAGTTAGATGGTGGGTGGGAGCTGAGAGATCAATGGAACCAAAATATTTCACAGTCTCAGCTACACTCCACAGATTTGCACCTGTGAGTTTCATGGCTTGCTCTGTATGCTATCACAATGCAGTGGATGCTGCACCCACATGTCCCCGAGGCAGGGTGGTATGACGGCAATCCTTGATTCTCTCTCATTGTGCACAGTAAGGTTTCCAGAAACTTCTCAGGGCTGGAGTAGCAGCTAAATTTTGTCTGCCCTTTAACCTTTAGACAAATAAGATAGTAGTTAAATGGGTAAAACCAGGCATTGAATCTGATTTCCAGATTTCAAATCCTGCTTCTACCATCCAATACTTCCAAGACTTTAAAATATATAAAGTTGCTCCTAGAGGCCTCATTTTCCTCATCTGTTGACTGGAATAGGTAAGATAGAGCAACATCTTCAACCTCATTTAGCTATTTTTGGGGAACTTAAAACATAACTGGATAATCTGTGTATTGGAACTCTCCAGATAAATAGAAGCAATGCAATGTACAGATATGAAAAAAGATTGATTCTAAGGAATTGAGTCACACGGTTAGGAAGGTTGGTAATCCCAGCATCTGTCAGGTGAGAGCCAATGCTACAGTTCCAGCTGGAGTCTGGAGGCCCAAGAAACAAAGGGCTACCAGAGCAGCTCCTGCCTGAAGGCTGACAAGCTTGAGATCCAGGAAAAGCCAAAGGTTCAGTTCGCCTCCAGCGATAGGGAAAAAATGCTGATGTTCCAGGTCAAAGGCATCCAGATAGGATGTTACTCAGTTACTCAGGAGAGTATCAGCCCTTTTATTCTATTCAGGCCTTCAGCTGATTGAATGAGGCCCATTCACACTGGGGAGAGAAATCTGCTTCCCTCAGTCCATTGATTTCAATGTTTAACTCATCCAAAAACAGCCTCACAGAAACACCCAGAATAATGTTTGACCAAGTATCTGGGCATCCTGCGTCAGCCAAAGTTGACATGTAGAATTAATTATCACAGTCTGTATAAAGCACACATTCTACTTCTGGGCACAGCTTAATGATAATCCTTTTTCTTTAAGCATTAATAGCACTGCATAATGTATTTCTAGTATTTCTCAGGTGAGCATTTATAGTCAGAGGGTACAGTTGAGAAATACAGATGTTTGTAGTGGATAACTAGCTTTTCCAAGATCGCACAGCTACTATGTCATAGAGCTAGCACTCAGAATTCAGAACATTCTGGCTGCAAAACCCTTGTTCTTACAACTAAATAACATTGCCCATCTTTCTTTTAAATAAAAAGCAAACTGAGAAGGCAAAAATCAGAGCCCACAAAACTCCAAGTCCTATAGGTTCCAGTATGCAGTTCCATGCCAGTGTACACGTTTATATATAACCATGTGTGAAACATTTATGCCATTTTTCTGAGAATTTGAGTAGGTGGCATGTATTTCAACAGCTCATCTCCACCAAATGAGAGTTATAATATATATTTAAAGATGATGTCAGCCTGTCTAAATATAATTTTCAACTGTGCTGGGAAAAATATAAACGGCAGCACTGTAATAATCAACATATAAATAGCTCCCACATCTTTGCCATGCAAATTTGGATGATATTATGGAAGAGGGCTATCAAAAGGGGCCTTCTGTTACCATGCTTTCTGCTAACCAGTGAGCAGCTGGGATTGATGACATTTTTAGTTAAAGCCAGTTTGGAAAGGCTTTTATCCCATGGAGATAAGCTAAAGCCTCAAAATAAAACAATCCCAAACTGCCAATGTTTGATTGGTTTGAAGTTGGAACAGTGCTATTAAATGCCTGATTTTCTCACAGTTTTACAGAAGGGATACACAGCTTTCCATTGCCCTTTGACTGCTGATAAGCTAAACCTCCAGGTCTGTATGTTGTGGTCAATTCTTCCATCTGGCAGGGTTCAGGACACCTGGCCCCTCATCTCTAGGGTCAAGAATAATGTCTTATGCAGCCTGAGTACCTGTCAGTCCTCCTGGACAGACAATCCCTCTGCAGGATGCCTCAAAAGCCTAGCAAGAAGTAGATACACTGGTAGTCTTTTAAGCCCCAAAGCCCATTAGATTCCCTTTGAAGAGGTGGAGAAATTGTTACACATCCCTGTCTCACTTGCTGGCCAGTATTCTGGGGAAACTATTTGGTTTGGGATGTTGCTAATTCCAGCTAAATATGGGTAGATATTCACATGGCAGAGATTATGGACAGGTAGTTCTTGGCTATCTCTGGCCCCCAGACAGATCTTCAGGGCACAGCACAGTGTTATATATTTTTTATAACTTGGATTCCTTTAGATGGGACAGACACTTCATATCACTCCACACTCTACCTCCCCTTACTGTCTTATGTCCAGTCAAGCTAATACCTTTATGTTTCCTGTCTGGCTCTTTCAGGCATTTGAGTTTGGGTCTCCCTTATATGGAACTTTTGCTATTGAACAACACTGCAGATGAGGTATTAATCAAAGACTATGTAACCAATAAGTGATTTAGACATAGAACTTCTCACTGGAACAAGGAAGGCATAAACGTAGGTGTCATAGAAGGAAGAGCCCACCGGGAACAGCAGCCCTCTAAGGATCTTTTCTGTGAGGTGAATGGCCACTCTACCCAGAGCTATCTCAGTCTGTTAGTCTCACAGGGTGTAGAATTGCCGTGTTAAGTCAAAGTTTCTTTTGCTTTGGTCTGAGCTCTGTGCTTCCAGATGAGTTACTTTCCTGTGGTAGATTTTTCTTCAAAATTTTTTTTCAAAAATAACCACAATAATTCCTTATATCACCATAAGACAGATCCCTTTGAAATGCAACTTTGCTATTTTTCCTATCACACCACGTCTCTATATCTTTACTTCTTAACCCTGGTATGGTCGTGGGACTTGCTTTGGCCAATAGGGCTTTAGGAAATTTAACAACAGCAGAGACGTGAAACGTACATGTTCGTTAGGGTTTTACTTGGCTTGCTGTGCTGGACAACTGGAAACCATGGCAAGGATGAGCCCAAGGCAGCCTTTTAGAGCAGTTACCTGGAGGAGAGATGAGAAACCTTGACCAAAAGCCCAGCAATGACTAGCTGAATATGTGAACAAAGCCACTGGAAACCATCTAGAGCCAGAAAAGACATCAGTTGACTGCAAAGATCTGCTGAATTACCTCACGGCAAAGAGCTACTTTTCAGACCCACAAACTTCTGAGACTTAAGAAATACTTGTTTTAAACTATCAGTTTTGGGGGTGGTTGTTAGGTAGCAAAAATAAGCTAATAAACTGACACATGCAGAATAGGATTAATAATGACCACCTTGCAATCTTACTGTGGGGATTATAAATAATGTGTATGTGACTTGCCCAGAGTAAGTTCCCCACAAACGAGAGCTGTATTATTCATTAGTTATCAATGTGCATGAGCTCCAAAGTCCCTTAGTGTTCATACAAATTGAGTTTTGCTTTTATTTTCCTGTTCTTGAAAATCGATCTGGACTCCTGATAGCTCTTGATTCTGATCACTTGTTCAAAATGACAGGTTAATCTCCTTTTGATAAATTAATCTCCATCATAGAAACTTAAAGAAAATAGCCTCAAATCATAGCTCTGACATTCTAGAAGTAAAATTAACAAAAAATGACAGTTATACAGCAGTG
The DNA here is from genome assembly GCF_040802235.1 of Manis javanica. NCBI lineage: Eukaryota > Metazoa > Chordata > Mammalia > Pholidota > Manidae > Manis > Manis javanica. The sequence continues at coordinate 159,498,209 of NC_133160.1, forward strand.
ATTCTCATCAAGTCAGAAACTGAAACTAAATCTTGAGTATTGAAACCCAGTAAATTAGTTTATTATAGTTGGAGAGTGTCTATTTTATTCAAGTTATGCTTGTATGTTTCTGTGCATAAAGGTGGATAAATGTGCCTAGCTCTTACCCACCACGTTTTCAGGAGTTACTTGAGCAGGTTTATGAAAATAGAGCTATCCTATAAAGCTATACAGGCTGCATACAGAATAGTATAAAAATACACAGGATACAAATATATCACAATAAAAAGCCAGAATGGAGATTAAGGCCAGGATAAGAGATCTTACCGTGGTAAAGACAGGACTGAATAGACTTCTCAATCACATCAAATGAGACTATTTGGAGTTAATTTTTTTAACTATCTGTTGTTAAATTTAACTACATATTATTTAAATATATATAGTTTCTAACCTATTTTTTAACTATATATTATTTAAATACAACTGGCTCAAAAAGCAAAAGTGGAAACATAAAACAAAGTCAGTATTTCACATTCCCGATGAATTTAGGGTAGTTTTGACATCAAAGCGAGGCCAGATCCACAAGCTCAAAGATATTATCAGGACTCCCTGTCTCTCACCTCTGTTCTGTTTCTTTCTCTGCTGACCCTATTCATCCTCAGGTAGAATGGTTTCCAGAAACATCGTGAACCCCATGCTGAATATCCAAACATACCGAATATCCAAGTTTGTTAACAAAGTGGTTCTTTCTTAAATATTCAAATAAAAGTCCTATGTCTGACTCTCATGAGCCCAACCAGATCATGCATTCATCCACGAACAGAGCCACTAAAATGAAAATGGGGTCAGTCCACCCAAGTCCCAGAGTCCGAGAGTGGGAGTGGGTCAGTTGCACTCACCAGAAGAAGAAGGCTGGGGATACACCCTCAACTTCTAAAGCATGAGACTATTCCTTTGACAGAGTAGAATATATACTTTAGGGCATCCGCTGAGTAGTTGATTCAGGGAACTTTCTCTGATGGTTCAAGGTATTGGCACTTTGAATCAGAAATTAATATATCTTTCCTATGATTTTTCATTATTTCCAACCTCATTTAAAAAGCCTAAGCCACCATTTTGATGTGTTTGATTTTTATTTCAGAGTGGAAAAAGCAGATTTCATGGCCCATTGGATGCGTTGTTAATCCTATGCATTATATTTCAATAGTGCATTTCTCTCATTTCCCCAAAGACATGACAATCCCTGGAGTCTTAGCAACTCAGTGGTTACACCTACTCAATTGTGTACTTGGCTTACTTGCAGAATGAAGTAATAAGATGAAGCCTGGTGCAGACTGGCTTGGAGTAGAACAAATATGGGTGAACTTACCTAACAGCATGCCTGAGCGGGAAGAATATTCTTTTATGTTCATGGCTTACTCAAAAAGAACACACTTTGAACGCTGCCACTTCGTATTCCACAACAAGAGAAGAGCTGGAAATACATAGAACCTAGGTGAGGCAGAATTCAGAAGGTAAAACTAGACATGACCACAGGCAGGACCCAGAATAAAATAGAAAACAGAAGTAGACAAGAAGCCAAAGAGGACCCCAAATGAAGCAATTGGTCATCCAGGAGACACACAAGTGCTGGGAGTCCAGGCCAGGTCTAGAGGAAAAGATAGGACTTTGGGGACAGAATTCCTCACCAAAGGGGCACATTTCAGAATGAGGGTATTTAGGGTCCAGGCAACCTCGTCTTATGTGGTGGTTTTGGTGCCAAGCTCACAAGTTGGATCAGACTGTGTCTGTCTGGGCAGGTGAGCTTCATTAGAGAGAGCTGAATAGCAGAGATGGAGTAGAGAGAGAATACTCCACTTTTCACTGCCCTTGACCCTTCCCTCACATCAGACATACATACATTCCTTATCCCCCACCCTACACATGCATCCAACCATCCTGTTTTTCAAAACTCAGCTGAGCCACCACATTCTCCAAGAAGATTTCCATGGCTAACCCCTCCTCATTATAAAAGTTCCCACCATATTATCTCATCATATTTTTCAGGTCTGATATTTTATTTACCTGTTCTGCTGTCCACTTCCAGAAGCCAGGGACCATAAGTTAATCATCATCGTACCCCCTGGTCCTTGAATAGTGCTCATGGGCTGGGATTTTTTGTTGTTGTTGTTCTTTCTTTCTTTGTAGTAAATCACCAAGTTTAAGCTGAGTTCACCTCAAGTAGTAACACCAGAGTGACAATATCCACTTGGGTAATGACTAAAGAAAAGAGTACAAGGCCATTGTTTTCCATACTTTTTCTTGTGCCAAGTGAAACTTGACTTCTTGGAACCTCAGGCACAGATACCAAAATGTTTTAATATGCAAATTTTATGTTTTTTATGGGCAGAAATTTTTAAACAAAGTGAGTGCCCAAATGCAAAGGATATATCAATTAAATAAACCCTTTTGTATTTGGTAGTTATTCTCTAGATAAGATAACAAAATAATTTCCTGGGCTTGATCTCATTCTTGTTTAGAAACAGTCATGAAAAGTCCCAGTTCTGTGACACTAAACAAATCACTTCACCTCATATATAGGAGAACTTCCATTCCTGCTTCATATTTCTGTGATGTCACATGATATTCATGATTTTTCTCAGGCTTTGACAGTTAAGCGAGCATAATTTTTTTGATGATTAAATACTACATAACATATTATTGGTGAGCTCCATTTTGCTTAAAAATATTGCCTTAGTTTCAAATCATACTCAAGTCTTCCAAAGGAATATTTAAAATAAACACATCTTTCTGTATTGTGGTTTTTCACACATTGTGGTATGTAGTGAGCACATCTTATTATGACGAAGATTTCTGGGTTTCATCCTAATGATTCTGAGTCAGTTCATCATGGGCTGAGCACAGGAATCTTGAATTTTTAAATTGCATCCCAGGTGACATTCAGGTCATTTGTCTTAGATCATACCTTGTACCTTGAGCACCACTTTGTTTCCTTTATTTCTGTCTTCTTTATATATGTATCTTTTTCTCTCCTAACTATCCTTCAAGTCTATCAAATGTAGCAAGTGCAATGGCTGGGACTTAAATAATACTCAAGAGATACTGACCAGCAAGAAGGAATGCATGAGTTGGAGAATGAATGACCGTATGAATGAACAAATGAATGAATTAATGAATAAATATAAGTGTCCCCAAGAAGGGCTTATGGTTGTTTTTCTGTCATTCTACCTATTTAGGGACTGTCCAGCCTTAGGTATAGGCCAGCACTGGCACAGCACTGGTTTTTCTTGCTGAATAAAAACCCCAGCTAACAGTGTTGAAGACATGACCAGGAAGCAGGTCAGGAGGAGCCACAGGAGGCTGTTAGCAGAGGCTGACATCCTAACACATAATAGGCAAGAACTACTATTTGGAATAAGCCTGTGAAAGCAAAGCTGGTTTTTTGCCTCAGCCAATTTAGTTTCCAGTTAAGAAAGATACTGGCCATAAAAGAAATTAACTTCTGGGTTGAACTGGTTCAGTTCAAACGTATAGTTGGATGAGCTCTTTGTTAACTGGAGTGATCTCGAATCATTGCATGGAAACAGAACACAGATAATAATGAGTATACGACTAAGTTGGTCTTTAAAAATTTGGCATTGAAACAAAGAGAAATTAATACTTGGAGTTTGCAGGTGTTATGTGTGGTAATACTAGGTGGTAATACTAGGATCTTTGTACTTAGAATTGACACTTCTTGCTGAGCTGGGCCTTAAGAGTGAGGGTGTGACTCTGTGGGTTCCACCCACAAGCTGCCATAGACTCGTTTTCACTGGTTTTTAATAGTTTGTTACAGTACCTAATGGGACTTGATCCAAGAGAATAGCTGCTCTCTCTCCTGCTGTCACTACAAGTTCATCTTCAAGTGGGTTCTCCGTGACAATGGAAGGCTGTTGGTTTAAGCAAGAGACCTTCATTTGTGCCCCCAGAGTTGAAGCCAGTTGGTTTCTTTGCAGGTGATGTCTGAACTCAGCTTCCCCTTTGATGTGATTTCTGTCTATTACTGCCTCCTCCAAAGTGATAAATGAAGACCTTTCGAATAAAACTAAAGACCTCTCAACTCTTAATATCACTCAGCCTGTACTTCAATAGTACAGATCTTCCTTGTCTTATGGTAGCGTTTCATCCTGATAAACCCATCGTAAATTGAAAATAGCATGTGTCAAAAATGCATTTAATATACTTAACCTACTGAACATCTAGCTTAGCCTAGCCTGCTTTAAACATGCTCAGAAAACCTACATTAGCCTGCAGTTGGGCAAAATCATCTAACACAAAGCCTATGTTATAATAAAGTGTTAAATATCCCATGTGCTTTATTGAACACTATACTGAAAGTAAAAAACCGAATGGTTGTATGGGTACAGATGTCGTAAGTGTGGCTGTTTTTCACCCTTTCAATCAGGTGACTGACTGGGAACTTCAGCTGCCGTCACCTCTCAGCACCATGGGGACTGTAATATCCCATATCACTAGTCCAGGAAAAGATCCGGATTCAAAATTCAAAGTCCAGTTTCTACTGAATGTATGTCACTTCTACACCATTGTAGAGTCAAAAAATTGTTAAGTTGAACCATCGTTAAGTCCAGGACCATCTGTATGTTAAGCCATCTTTTTGCATCGTTCTCAGTTACCAGGGCTTGCCTCTTGAAGTCACTTCTTCCATTCCATTCCTACTATTTCTACTTTAGTTCTGGTCCATATAACTCATTCCTGAAGAAGAGGTGATTGCAATACCTTACACATTGGTTTAACTGGCCTCTACCCACAACTGTGCCCTCATTAACAATTTCCAGGATAGATTTTTTAAAACATTACTTTACTCTTGCCAATATTGTCTTTGAAAATTTTCAGACAAATGCTACCATTTACATTAGCCTGCAGTTGGGAAAAATCAGCTAATTTACCTCTTGAAGTTGCTTCAAGTGAACCAAGTTGACTCTTACCAATATTTGCTGAGCATCCATTACATTCAGACACTCATCTGGAAAACATGGGGCTATGCAGATAGATCACAGAACTAGCAGAGGAAACTGACTCATCAAGAGATGGTTAATGTGCAATGGGTAAACAAGGCAAGAGTGGACCTAGGAGTTGATGAAAGGCATATTGAAGAAGACACACTTAAATGAATCTGAGAGGATGGATAGAAGATGGCACAGGGAAGGGAGAGAGGACATTTATCAGTGAGTACAATGGGAACAAAGACACAGAAGAGAGTGTAGAAAGAGTTATATGGGTAGTTTGAATCTAGGGTAAGTATTTTGATGCTGGGCAGAGATGGGAAAGACATATAACCGGAGAAGGTCAGATTATGGAAGGTTCAATCTGTCAGGTTAAGGAGAAGAAATTTAGCACTATCTGAAGCTAGTCCTTACCAAATATTTCTAAATTTAGTTATATCCACACAATGGGAGGAAAGAGAAGTGATATTCATTAATGTAACGGCAGTGCGTAAAGCCATAAGATAAACATGACATTTTCAGATGAAAAATAATTCACAATGTGATTTTTATGTTGTAATAAACTGATCTTTGTGATATATATTACATGACTTTATTCAAATTTCTTTAAAAAAAACAAAAATTTTTAAAAATTCAAACTTTCAGTAGATTATGTTAGGTTAGATCCTATTATCCTCTGATCACTTATTCTCTTGTGACTTTAAGGGTACATAAGAAGAGGCTCAGAGATATCAGAACTACTGGGTCTAATAAAAATACTACTTACCCACATTACTCTAGCTGGGGGGAATAAGACTGATGTAGGGCATAAGCAGGATTCAGAGTTACTGGCTCCATAGCAATGCAAGTTTCCTGTATGCAATTACGCACATTTTTCTGTTGCAAGGCTTATTACAGTTATCACATCCTAAATCATCAGTGATTTTTAAAAATGAAAGGATAAATACATCATAAATATAAAAAAAGATAAATATTAATAGATAGATGGTTGGATAGAGGGTACAGTAGATAAGTGAGAGAGAAGTACAGAAAAATGGTACCAACTTGCAATCTTCTTTCCTTTTCACTTGCTGTTACATAATTCTTTACCTTAAAATGTCCCAATACAGCTTTGTTTTGGCCTAGAAAAGAGGAAAACTCAATTCCTATGAGCCTCTCTGAGTTCCCAGAGAAGAAGAAATACATTCTCTGAAATTTTTAGTGTTTATTTTATGCATCATAGGTTTGTTTCTCTCCACAGTCTTGACTGTGGTCATATTTTCATTTGTCCATAATGCATCCCTTCACTAAGTTGAAAGACCATTGAGAAAGGAAATATTATCTTACCTTTATAGCACAAGCATAGTCTATCACTGGATCTTACCAGAGGTAGTGAATAGTGTATTTAATGTATAAATCTTGGACTGTTTCCACCTCAGTTCAGCAATAGGTATTATATATACTGTGTTAAGTTCTGATAACATAAGATGGCTAGAAAACAGTTCTAGATCTTAATATGCTTGCTAATTTCTATTAAGAGTAGCCTTTACACATTCCATAATTTTACTCTGACATTCCCACTATTTTATATTCTCAAGAAACTCTTTCTATAGGGGGTCATGGATTCTTCAAGAGTGAAGTGTAGATGATAACACTTATAGCAAAGTGAAACTGTTTACATTTAGCAATAAGTCACAGGAGCATTTTTCAAGCAGGGAAGAAATTAACATATTTCAAAGTTATTGGATCATTTCTCCCTGATATCTTGAAGTACAACTTTAACTTTTAAGTATACAATATATGAGTCCATACTACGGTCACTTTTTAATTATACTGATAGAGTACAGATTGAATTCTGGGAGATGTGTAAATAAATACAATAGATATTGATGTTTACTAATTAACAACTAACATCTATATTCTAAAGGATGCAGAAGTAGCAGATCCAGTCTATTTTATATTGCCATGTCACGTGTGCTTAAACCTGAATTTTATCTAGAAAATTTCTAGGATGATTGAATTAGTGATTCTAATTTTGCAATTAAAATAATTTACAATTATGGGAGGTCCTTTTTTTTAATTTTTAGCTTTTCAAAATACACCCACATCCATTATTTAATGGTATTTATAGGGCTATTTATATTGCAAAGATGTTATTAGTAGTGTAAGTGTTGTTTTGATTGATGCTGATATTAGTAAATAAGAATATGGAGTAGTTGATATTATGAATAATATATATTTCATAATATGAAATCAACAGCATATGAGAAGAGGAATTGGGTCTGTATGCCTTGGGAATCTGTATCCAAAGAACACTAGACATATTTAGCATCACCATCTACAACTCTGCTGAATTTGAAATGGACCTATGTGATCCTATTCTCAGCCCATTTTCAACTAATCTGACATAACCAAGGCATTCACATATCACTTGTCTGCCAGCTTGAATAAGTTAAATTGGGTCATTAAGTTTCTCCTGTCAAGAATTTCAGAAATTTGAAAATTGGAGCACTGAGAGACAAATATTAAGTATGGATAATTCCTGAAGAATCTTAGAGAAAGAATCTGTTGGTACAGCCATGCACACAGTAAGCAAAACAAACTTATCAAAAGTTCATTGAAACATAATGAACTACAGATAACAGAAAGGTGGCCTCTGAGAAGGAGAATAACAATGGCAGACTTTGCTTTTGATTTTTCAAGTACCTATTCCCTCCACTTTCCTGTTCTGGCAGAGCAGTTTCTTACTGTATTGGCCACTGAACCCAGATCCTCACTTCCACAGCCTTCCTTGTGGCTAAGGAATGGGTATGTGGCCTAATATGGCTGACAAACCCCAAGAGAAGATACGGGGACTGCTTGGAATGATCTTTTCTAGTCAAAAAAACAAAAGAGATGTAAGAAAAGAAACTGCTCTTCTTGTCCTTGGACAGTGTTAAGGAAGGATATCCTGTCTCAAACTATAGCAGCTATCTTGTAACCATGAGGTGACAAACCAAAGGATCACAGTTTACGTGCTAAAGATAAAAGAATGGACACAAGAAAAGATCTCTAATCTCTGGTGATTTTGTTCAGCTTTGAATTTGTCTTTCTCCAGTGGATATACTGTTAGATTCCTTGATAGGTATGATAAAAAGGTCACCCTTATTTTTCTAGCCATAGTACTTGAGCATACAACATCTTAACAGCCTTAAGCCTCTTCATTCATAAGTAGTTTTACGCCCTGATATTTCCATCTCAAGTGGAAGCGATCTTCCTGCAGCCCAGCTAACCTACCATGATCCATCTATGATTTTCTCTTGTATTCTCACACAGCAAGACCCACCCCCACCTCTTTCTCCTAACTTCTCCAGATGTGTTCCTATTCCTTGCAAATAGCACTGGCCTTGACACAAGCTTTCAGTGATGTCTGTTTGAAGTTAAGAGCTTTGACTAAAACCACAACAGAGTTTAGTCATGATGCAACTGTAACCAGAACACAAATTAGCCAGGAGGGCTTTTCTGATTATGTATCACATGCGTTTGAAAAATGGTTGGAAAATAGAGATATCTTTCACTGACAATCTAGCCAATGCTATACGAGAAATGCTGCAATAACCATTGAAGAATAACTTCAATGCACATGGTGGCATCATGTAACCTACCATAAAATTGCAGCATAATACATAGTGAAAAAGAGTTCCAGTGTTCAAAGACGAAGATGAGAATGGAACCTGAATATATTCAATAACTATTTGAACTTTTTTGCAGGGAAGTCATTTAATACTTATCCGTTTAGATCCCTTTAAAAGGAAGCTTCTCTCCCAAAGCCTTTCTATTATGAGCTACAGTCTCCAGACTGCCAACTCCATTGTCCATAGACCAGAGTGAGCTTGGAAAAACCTGCCAGATAAGCAAGTTCTCACAAAGCCTGGGGAGAGATTAAGTATCGCTCAGTGTAGTTACTTCCAAAGATGCCTTTGCTTCTCCTGTTTTACTACCACTGTGAAGTTGACAATCCTGGAAATGCATTTTGAAGCAGGGAGTTTGCAGAGTGACAGGCTTAAAAAATACAATTCACCTTTTGCCCCTCCCCTCCCAGCTGCAAGATAGTAGGCCTCTTTAGAGCTCAGTTTTGTAAGTTTGCATACACACCAATATCTTAAATAAATAGGCTTAGCTCTCCTGGGCCATAGGTTGTAGTTTCTAAATCCCCGCTTTTGAATGCAAATGATTAAATGACAGTGTTTATGATTTAAAGAAGAAAAAAAATCTTTTATATCTCCTAGTTATATAATCTCATCTCAGTTTTCTTATAAATTCAAATAAATAATTAATAGCAGACTTGAACTGGTCCACAATTTCCTTTTACCTAAGCGGGTCCTGACTCAAATAGAGGGAAAATCAAGTGGAATAAAATGCATGAGAAGGGAAATCGGCCTTGATTGTTTCTCAGTTTCATGGCTAGAAAGACCTGGGCAGGTCAGGATAATAGAAAAAAAGGATATATGAGTCCTCGTTTCTGCCTCTGATACCAAACTATTTTGATATTGGTCACTTAAAATCTCTGTTTCTTCATATGTAAAATTACTTTGCTAGACTCTATAATCCCTAATAACTCTTGAATTTTGGAGTTATATTATATTCCTTGATAAAATGTAATTCGATTATTTTAAGGAAAGGGATAGAAAATTTGGACTAAGTAAGAAATTTACCACAAAATTCCTCAGTTTTACATCTCTGGATATAAAAATTAACTTCTGAGATCCTCAATTTCCCCATCTGTAAAATGGAAATGATAATACCAGTATCACAATTATACTAGAAAGATGCAAGGACATCACATATGGAATTGTATTTCAATTTCAACGCATTTTAAACAAACTTTCTATTCCAAAGCATTTTAAACAAACTTTCTATTCCAATAACCAGCGTAGTTATTAGTCTTTAAGAAAAACATATGAAATGTAATGTTTTAAAGAAAATCACAAAAAATATGATTATTAATTACTGAGAAAGAAAAATCAGCCAGGTGGAAGCTATTTGCTCAGCTTCTTAAATCTAACTTGCTGCTCGAAGCTGGAATATCTACTTTTTTACTAGCTAATTTCCAGTCTACTTAATCAAAGTGACATATACAAAGATTTCATGAAGTCTAATAGAACTATGCTACCTTCAGCAATCCCAAACAATACCCCCAAATGAACATATAATTTCAATAAAGCGTATGACCTTTAGGCAATTGATGTTTCAAAATCAAGATGATGTTTCAGCTCACTTTCCCAACAAGATGTCATACCTTAAACCCCCTTTACAGAGAAATTAGAGAAATTCTAGAGCCATCATTGATGTTTACCCACTTTGCCTACATTATTAGGTGTATTGGTGCTCCTGCCAGTTATCAGATAATTGAAAGCAGTCTTGACATGAACAAATAATAGGTGACTGTCCAGGTGGTTTGACTGCATATTCCCTAGAAGATTCAAGTTCTTACCTCTAATCCAATTCCTTTCTTTCACTGGAAATGAAAGAAGGCTCTTTTTTCTTTATTCTCTTGGATTTTTTATGCATTAATCATCGTAGGCATCATCATGTCATAACATAGGTATCTGTTTAAAGCTACAAGGTCACTACCAGGCTCTGAAAGACTCTGTCTTAATCTTCTCTGTGTCAGTATCTAACAGGATGCTTGGTTATGGCAGATGTTGAGAAAGTTTTGATCAATGAATGAAATTATAGCCCTTTAACAAAGTTCATATTAATTTTCTAAAGGAGGAAATATTCCTTCTATAAGAGATCTCATTTTAAGTTCCTAGCAATCTTTTCATATTGATGCAAATGAATTTCGGATAATCTATTGAGAGTCCGTTATAAATACAGAGTACTGAAGACTGAGTAGAAAATTGGAGAAAGCAACCATCATGGAGAGAGTGGAAGTCCCTAGCAACATTCCTCAACTCCTTTTTCTCCCATCTGTTTTTTGGGATAATACAGCTCTGAATCGTATCAAATATGATTACAGAGGCTCTTCAATGAGTAAGAAATAGTGGCCACTCAGTTGCCATATACAAAGCTCTCCCTATGTGCTGGGAACAGTCTTAGGCACTTTGTATACATTACCTGATTCACTTTTCAAGCCAACCTTAAAGAGTAGCAACCTTTAAAATTCTGCTTTTCAGTTGAGGAAACTGAGGCATGGAGATTTCTGAACATCACTCCTCTGACTCCATGGTAGAATCTGCATGTGAGTCGGGAGCTCCTAACCACAAGCCTCTCCCTTTGGAATTCAGAAAAAGCATCTGAACATTGAGCCTACTGCTCCATGCTCAGTGTTGGGATTTGTGATGCTGGTGCTAGGAAGCATAATAGGAGCTTGACTGAAACATTGCTGCATTGCTGCAGAGCCCTGGCCTCAAGTTCAGGCTGGGGGCAGAGTGCAGCAGGTTGGAGGTGGGATTTGTGGAGAATGTGCGTGTGTCCCCCATATTTGGCATAGCAGACACCCTCTTCTCTCTAAAAACTGGCTGAAAGACGGAATGCCCTGGCTTCAGGAAACTCAAAATCTGCACGTATTATTGATACTAATGTTCCTTCGTCTGGATGTAGATGACAGAAGTGTTTTTTCCAGGTCTGGCAGACACACGAGAGCCGAGCTGACTCTCCCTGAATGCAATGTAGCCAACATCACAGGTAACCCCAAACTGCTTAAGTAATATAAATGCCCTTTCCTTCCTTTGTTTACACAACTATTCATAAAAATATTAAAGAGGCTTAAATGCAATGTGATTTATGAAACAGCTGAGCTTCAGATAGTCTTGAACCTCCCTGTCCCCCATGAAGAATGTGAGGGGGAGCATGAGACAACAGGCAAGCATCCCGTGCCAAAGGTGGGCTTCACAGACCCGTAACTACCAAGGCAGTTCATAGCTGTAAAAGGTCAACGGGCATCCAAGGTAAAGCTAATCAGAGGGAGTTGAGAGTCAAATGTTCCAGATGACAAGTGCACTCTGAGTTCAACGAGTCAGAAGAATTGAATGTTTAATATAAGCACTACATATCACACATTGACTATATGACATGTTTTGTCCTAAACATTTTTAATGTATTACCTCATTTAGCCACTGTCCTTCAACAAAGATGGGGCTGCAGATGCAATGAGGTGCTGAGGATCTCCCTAAGGGAAGAAAGCAGAGAGACACCTGTACAAAGGTTCATACCAAGTCACAGAACTTCACTACCCATAAAACAAGGCACAGACCCAATAATCTGCATGCAGGCTGTATAGAGATTGGTCTGAGGATGGACCCTACATGTGGGGTAAGAGCACAAGGTAATTGCCAAGTGCAACCTTCTTCATGTTTGGAGAGCACCAGTTAGTGGATCTCTTGAAATGGGTCGAGGCAGAAAACAAAGATTATGCTAATTAAATATAATTAAAACAACTCAGTCCAATACAACAGAAAGTGCAAAACAAAAGTGCTAGGCATCCATAAATAGCTTTTTTATTTTTTATTTTGAAATAAGAGCCCTTCCTCTTACAATGCTTTTTGAGCTCTAAAAGATGGATTATCTTTCAGTAATTTTCACACTCTGTGTTTGAGGGAATATTAAATCAGATTTATAATTTTCTTCTGAGGAACAGAAGTAAATCTTATTTATTTATTTAAAATAATTTCAAAAGTTAAAGTTTCTCTACTGTGTTTGGCATATGTTGTTGGATTTAGTCTCAGCACAATTGTTAGGTGATAGGCAGCATAGACTCCTACAGATGTCCCAGGTCTAATTCTGTAACCTGTGAATATATTACATTATATGGCAAAGGTGAATTATAGTCACTAATCAGATGAGGAGAGATTATTTTGCATTATCTCGGTGTACCCAATATCACAGAGTCCTTAGAAGTAGAAGAGGGAGGCAGAGAAAGAGATGATGATGGAAGCAAGATTGAGTGATACAATGTGAGACTCAACCTGCTAACCTGGCTTTGAAGACAGAGAAAAGGGCCATGAGATGAAGAAAGTGGGCTGCGTCTAACCAGAGCAGGCAAGGAAAGAAATTTGTCTCCAGAGCCTCCAGACAGGAACAGAGCCCTGGTGACATCTTTATTTTGGCCCAGGGAGACCTGCATCAGGCTTCTAACCTATGAAACTTTGAAATGATGAATTTATGTTGTATGCCACTTAATTTGTGGCAATTTGTTGCAGAAGAAATAGAAAATTAATATACGGTGGATTTCTTTCTGAAAATATAGCTTCTTTTACTTTTCTTCATAAAAAACCATGATCTGGCACTTAAAATTCAAAGGCATTATTCTCACCCTTGAGTGAGAGATTATTTCTTGTTTCGAGAAGCCATGTAGTGCTGGAGCCTCCATTTTAAAGTTTAGAATGAATAGGACTCCTAACAAAGTCTCTCCTTGACCAAACTTTAGACATCATCTTCGAGGCCCTCTTTTTGACTAGGTTCCTCCTTGGACTCTGTCTTCAGCTTGACTACTCTAGTAGCAGAATCCTACAAAGTCAGTTTAGCAAAAATCCCCACCCTTGATATCTGATCACCCTGGACATCAAATCAAATTCCTCATCCCCCACCCTTAATATATGATCAATCTGACCTGCCATCAGCAGGAATCCTCTTAAATTCATTGAGCATGAATCTCCCTTCCCTTGATATGTCTATTTAGTAATTTTCTCACCCTACTCCTTGGTTTTAAGTCCTCACTTGCTCTTAATGTATATGGAATTGAATTTGGTTCTATACTGAAGTCTTTTTTCTATTATTGCAATAGTTACTAAACAAAATCTGTCTGTAGCTCCTTAACTACTGTCTAGCTCTGATTCTTTTTTGATAATACCGAGCAACATGTAACACATTCTTGATAGAGTACAGGTGACAAATCTCAGCCTTTGATTCTATCTATGTAACACCAAAGCAGTAAGTGGAGAATGAAACATTAATGTAATTATATGTCTATTTTTTTTTGTCTGGTTCCCCAATTATTTTTTAATTTATTTAAAAGAAATGGTCAGTCATTTTAACATCATAGGCCAAAAAGTTAGGTTGCATGGCTGTTTAGCTACTATTTTTTCATGTGCTCGGTAATGAATCAAACTTTAATTTTTAAAATGCTATTTCAGTTCCCATCATGAGCCATCTACCCAATTTAAAGAGAATGTGATGTGTTTTAACCAACCGGTACTTTTCTACAGGACTCACGTGCTTAGAAGAAAGCCAAAGCTTTACTCAACCCAGTACCCTGTCCTACCTCCTGACAGGACAATTGTAACCACCCAAGCCAAGAGTTAGGTAAATCGTTCTTATAAGTCTTGAGGGTGACTATCTATTCACATGTCATCAATGTTATCCTAGCTATTTGTCTCTGTCTTCCTGCATTTCTTACAGATGAACAGCTGCCAATCTATTTAGTCAAAGAAATGGGAGAGAATTAAGAGGCTAAATTAACTTGTTCATATTCTAAGACAGTTGCTCAATATCATATGAAATTATTACATCCTGTTTTTTAAGTTCAAAAAGGAGTCAGCTACCATTTAAAAAATGCTAGGATTATTAAAATGCTTAAAAGCAACATTATCAAAATTGTAGTCATTGGTCTTATTTGTATCAGGAACTTTTCTCCTTCATTTAAATCAACAAGTGGGATCTGTGCCAGGTACTGCTTAATCAAATGAAAATAAATACTGTGAGGTGCAAACGTGAAAAATACAAAATTCAGTTGGGTGAATAAGTTAATTATACAAATAACCACAAAATATGGTAGGATTGTAACAAAAATATATTGAATACCATAGCACATTAAGGCAGGACATTCACTATTAGGCTGTTGATCTTTAAAGGGTTTCACAAATGAGGTCACATAAGAGTTAGTCCTTTGAAGAGGGCACTATTTGACAGCAGGATGAGGGTGTGGCTTACTAAGTGGGAAGAATAGCCTGAGAAAGACAGGAATGGGGCAAACTGCATTTAAAAAATCTTTTTTATTACTATGGTGTCATTAAAATACAATCACATGAGCAACATTGTGGTTACTAGATTTCCCCCCCATTTTCAAGTCCCCAACACATACCCGATTTTAGTCACTGACCATTAGCACACTAAGATGCTATAGAGTCACTACTTGCCTTCTCTTTGCTATACTGCCTTCCCCGTGCTCCCCTACATTATGTGTGCTGATCATAAGACCCCTTAATCCCCTTATGCCTCCCTTCCCACCCACCCTCCCCAGTCCCTTTCACTTCAGTAATTGTTAGTCCATTCTTGGCTTCTGTGATTCTGCTGCTGTTTTGTTCCTTCAGCTTTTGCTTTGTTCTTATGCTCCACAGATCAGTGAAATCATTTGGTACTTGTCTTTCTCTGCCTGGCTTATTTCACTGAGCATAATACCCTCTAGCTCCATCCATGTTGTTGCAAATGGTAGGATTTCTTTTCTTCTTATGGCTGAGTAATATTCCATTGTGTATATGTACCACCTCTTCTTTATCCATTCATCTACTGATGGACACTTAAGTTGCTTCCATTTCTTGGCTATTCTAAATAGTGCTGCGATAAACATAGGGGTGCATCTGTCTTTTTGATTCTGGGCTCCTGCATTCTTAGGGTAAATTTCTAGGAGTGGAATTCCTGGGTCAAATGGTACTTCTATTTTTAGTTTTTTGAGGAACCTCCATACTGTTTTCCACAATGGTTGAACTAATTTACATTCCCACCAACAATGTAGGATGGTTCCCCTTTCTCCACATCCTCACCAGCATTTGTTGTTGTTTGTCTTTTGAATGTTGGTGTTCTTAATTGGTGTGAGGTGTTAACTTATTGTGATTTTAATTTGTAATTCTCTGATGATTAGTGATGTGGAGCATCTTTTCATGTGCCCATTGGCCACCTGAATTTCTTCTTTGAAGACGTGTTGGTTCAAAACCTCTGCCCATTTTTTTATTTATTTATTTTTATTTTTATTTTTATTTTTTATTTATTTATTTATTTTTAATTTTTTTATTTTATTTTATTTTTTTTTGAGAGGGCATCTCTCATATTTATTGATCAAATGGTTGTTAACAACAATAAAATTCAGTATAGGGGGGACAACGCTCAATGTACAATCATTAATCCATCTCAAGCCTAATTCTCGTCAGTCTCCAATCTTCTGAAGCATAACAAACAAGTTCTTACATGGTGAACGAATTCTTACAAGGTGAATAAATTCTTACATGGTGAACCGTACAAGGGCATTCATCACAGAAACTTTCAGTTTTGATCATGCATTATGAACTATAAACAATCAGGTCAAATATGAATATTCGTTTGATTTTTGTACTTGATTTATATGTTCATCCCACATTTCTCCTATTATTATTATTATTTTTATTTTTAATAAAATGCTGAAGTGGTAGGTAGATGCAAGATAAAGGTAGAAAACATAGTTTAGTGCTGTAAGAAGGCAAATGTAGATGATCAGATGATCAGGTGTGTGCCTATGGACTAAGTATTAATCCAGGATAGACAAGGGCAGCAAGACATCCACGGATGCCGAAGATTTCTCTCAAAGCAGTGGGGGTGAGGTTCTGAGCCTCACCTCTGTTGATCCCCAAATTCTCACCTGATGGCCCCCCTGCGACTGTGCCTGTCTTAGGTTGTTCCTCCCTTGAGGAATCTTACCCGTCTCCGGCTAAACAGTCATCTTCCGGGGCCATACAGGGAAATGTAAAGTTGGTAAGTGAGAGAGAAGCCATGTTGTTTGCAAAGGTTAGCTTTTTACTTCTTTGCAGATTTATGCCCTGTGGCTTCTATGCCCAGCACTTGTCTCGAGGTATCTTTACCACCTGGAGGAATTATGATACTCGGTAAATTCAATATGAGGCACGAATTCTATTTAAGGGTTGTAATTAGGAAGGAAGAAGAAAAGCTATAGATGTAGCATATGAAGGAAACATGGGAGGATTGATTATTTCTTTGACATATCTTCTTGTATAGTACCTTAAGTATGTATAGGTTTTAAACTACTAACTAATTTGCATACACATATTAACATAATAGGAACACGGTGACATAAACAAAGCAAATCTATAATTACCATCCATCTCCAGTGAAGCAAAGAAAACCATTTAGGCACCCTAGGCATTTGTGAAAAATTTTCTATGATATGATGGATATTGTCCAACTGTACTTGAACCATCAGACAAATTAAAGCAGCCCATTTCTGGGATCTGTTCACAACCCATATGTTCTTTTAACCATAGATAGTCTATAGTCATGAGATTTTGGAGTGCTACAACTTACACCCCTCCCAACTCCTGGTTGAGTTCCAACAGTACAGATCTGGTCAAATTCGTTGTCTCACTGTATGCACATGCCAGCCTAGACATCTCCCTCCTCATTCCTATGGCAAGTCCAGGAGACGGTGGGCTGGATGCAGCCACAACCGCAGCATCGTCCGGATCCCTGTGGAGGCTTTTTGATGATCATCCCCCGGCACAAGTCCTCCAGAGAGTGCAGATGCCGGAAGCTCCTCCTCATATCGTATCTTAGTTCATTTTCTGGGTATCCAAGCTAGGCCTTGATCTTCTGCATAGAAACAAACAGACCCTTTGCCCACACTTTGACATGCCCTCTATACCACTGTGCAGAACTCACTGGAGGTCAGCACACAGTAACTGCTTTTTTTTTTTTTTTTTTTTTTAATTAAGAGAAAGGAATATTATCAGAAAAGAGTACCTCCATAGCTGATCATCTGACACCCTTTAAGTGATCAACATTAAGGATATTTAAAGCATACGTTGATCTTTGATTTACCAATAGTTTTATCCTGTTAAGGAGTAATCCCCCTTTTCTTTATTTCTTTCTTTCTTTTTTTATTTTAATTTTTAATCTACACTTACATGAAGAATACTATGTTTACTATGCTCTCCCCTATATCAGGTCCCCCCTAACAACCACATTATGGTTACTGTCCATCAGCTTAGCCAAATGTTGTAGAGTCACTACTTGTCCTCTCTGTGTTGTGCAGACCACCCTTACCTTTCTCCCTCCCCCCCATGCATGCTAATCTTAATACGCCCCTTCTTCTTCCCCCCCCTTATCCCTTCCTGCCCACCCATCCTCCCCAGTTCCTTTCCCTTTGGTACCTGTTAGTCCATTTTGGGGTTCTGTAATTCCACTGCTGTTTTGTTCCTTCAGTTTTTCCTTTGTTCCTATACTCCTCAGATGAGTGAAATCATTTGGTATTTCTCTTTCTCCACTTGGCTTATTTCACTGAGCATAATACTCTCCAGCTCCATCCATGTTGCTGCAAATGGTTGGATTTTTCCACTTCTTATGGCTGAGTAGTATTCCATTGTGTATATGTACCACATCTTCTTTATCCATTCATCTACCAATGGACATTTAGGTTGCTTCCAATTCTTGGCTATTGTAAATAGTGCTGTGATAAACATAGGAGTACATCTGTCTTTCTCAAACTTGATTGCTGCGTTCTTAGGGTAAATTCCTAGGAGTGGAATTCCTGGGTCAAATGGTAGGTCTGTTTTGAGCATTTTGATGAATCTCCATACTGCTTTCCACAATGGTTGAACTAATTTACATTCCCACCAGCAGTGTAGGAGTGTTCCCCTTTCTCCACAGCCTCGCCAACATTTGTTGTTGTTTGTCTTTTGGATGGCAGCTATCCTTACTGGTGTGAGGTGATACCTCATTGTAGTTTTAATTTGCATTTCTCTGATAATTAGCGATGTGGAGCATCTTTTCATGTGTCTCTTGGCCATCTGTATTTCTTTTTTGGAGAACTGTCTGTTCAGTTCCTCTGCCCATTTTTTAATTGGGTTATTTGTTTTTTGTTTGTTGAGGCGTGTGAGCTCTTTATATATTCTGGACGTCAAGCCTTTATCGGATCTGTCATTTTCAAATATATTCTCCCATACTGTAGGGTTCCTTTTTGTTCTATTGATGGTGTATTTCGCTGTACAGAAGCTTTTCAGCTTAATGTAGTCCCACTTGCTCATTTTTGCTGTTGTTTTCCTTGCCCGGGGAGATATGTTCAAGAAGAGATCACTCATGTTTATGTCTAAGAGGTTTTTGCCTATGTTTTTTTCCAAGAGTTTAATGGTTTCGTGACTTACATTCAGGTCTTTGATCCATTTTGAGTTTACCTTTGTATATGGGGTTAGACAATGGTCCAGTTTCATTCTCCTACATGTAGCTGTCCAGTTTTGCCAGCACCATCTGTTGAAGAGACTGTCATTTTGCCATTGTATGTCCATGGCTCCTTTATCAAATATTAATTGACCATATATGTTTGGGTTAATTTCTGGGGTCTCTAATCTGTTCCACTGGTCTGTGGCTCTGTTCTTGTGCCAGTACCAAATTGTCTTGATTACTATGGCCTTGTAGTAGAGCTTGAAGTTGGGGAGTGAGATCCCCCCTACTTTATTCTTCTTTTTCAGGATTGCTTTGGCTATTCGGGGTCTTTGGTGTTTCCATATGAATTTTTGAATTATTTGTTCCAATTCATTGAAGAATGTTGCTGGTAATTTGATAGGGATTGCATCAAATCTGTATATTGCTTTGGGCAGGATGGCCATTTTGACGATATTAATTCTTCCTAGCCATGAGCATGGGATGAGTTTTCATTTATTAGTGTCCCCTTTAATTTCTCTTAAGAGTGACTTGTAGTTTTCAGAGTATAAGTCTTTCACTTCTTTGGTTAGGTTTATTCCTAGGTATTTTATTGTTTTTGATGCAATGGTGAATGGAATTGTTTTCCTGATTTCTCTTTCTATTGATTTGTTGTTAGTGTATAGGAAAGCTACAGATTTCTGTGTGTTAATTTTGTATCCTGCAACTTTGCTGTATTCCGATATCAGTTCTAGTAGTTTTGGAGTGGAGTCTTTAGGGTTTTTTATGTACAGTATCATATCATCTGCAAATAGTGAGAGTTTAACTTCTTCTTTACCAATCTGGATTCCTTGTATTTCTTTGTTTTGTCTGATTGCCGTGGCTAGGACCTCCAGTACTAAGTTAAATAACAGTGGGGAGAGTGGGCATCCCTGTCTGGTTCCCGATCTCAGAGGAAATGCTTTCAGCTTCTCGCTGTTCAGTATAATGCTGGCTGTGGGTTTATCATATATGGCCTTTATTATGTTGAGGTACTTGCCCTCTATTCCCATTTTGCTGAGAGTTTTTATCATGAATGGATGTTGAATTTTGTCAAATGCTTTTTCAGCATCTATGGAGATGATCATGTGGTTTTTGTCTTTCTTTTTGTTGATGTGGTGGATGATGTTGATGGATTTTCGAATGTTGTACCATCCTTGCATCCCTGGGATGAACCCCACTTGGTCATGGTGTATGATCCTTTTGATATACTGTTGAATTCTGTTTGCTAATATTTTATTGAGTATTTTTGCATCTACATTCATCAGGGATATTGGTCTGTAATTTTCTTTTTTGGTGGGGTCTTTGCCTGGTTTTGGTATTAGGGTGATGTTGGCCTCATAGAATGAGTTTGGGAGTATTCCCTCTTCTTCTATTTTGTGGAACACTTTAAGGAGAATGCGTATTATGTCTTCTCTGTGTGTCTGATAAAATTCCGAGGTAAATCCGTCCGGCCCCGGGGTTTTGTTCTTGGGTAGTTTTTTGATTACTGTTTCATTTTCTTTGCTTGTAATTGGTTTGTTTAACTTTTGTGTTTCCTCCTTGGTCAGTCTTGGGAGGTTGTATTTTTCTAGGAAGTTGTCCATTTCATCTAGGTTTTCCAGCTTGTTGGCATATAGGTTTTCATAGTAGTCTTTAATAATTCTTTGTATTTCTGTGGAGTTTGTCATGATTTTTCCATTCTCATTTCTGATTATGTTGATTTGTGTTGACTCTCTTTTTCTCTTAATAAGTTGGGCGAGAGGCTTATCTATTTTGTTTATTTTCTCAAAGAACCCGCTCTTGGTTTCGTTGATTTTTGCTATTGTTTTATTCTTCTCAATTTTGTTTATTTCTTCTCTGATCTTTATTATGTCCCTCCTTCTGCTGACTTTAGGCCTCATTTGTTCTTCTTTTTCCAGTTTTGATAATTGTGATGTTAGACTATTCATTTGGGATTGTTCTTCCTTCTTCAAGTGTGCCTGGATTGCTATATACTTTCCTCTTAAGACTGCTTTCGCTGCATCCCACAGAAGTTGGGGCTTAGTGTTGTTGTTGTCATTTGTTTCTATATATTCCTTGATCTCTATTTTGATTTGTTCATTGATCCATTGATTATTTAGTAGCATGTTGTTAAGCCTCCATGTGTTTGTGAGCCTTTTTGTTTTCTTTGTAGAATTTATTTCTACTTTCATACCTTTGTGGTCTGAAAAATTGGTTGGTAGAATTTCAATATTTTGGAATTTACTGAGGCTCTTTTTGTGAGCTAGTATGTGGTCTTTTCTGGAGAATGTTCCATGTGCACTTGAGAAGAATGTATATCCTGTTGCTTTTGGATGTAGAGTTCTATAGATGTCTATTAGGTCCATCTGTTCTAGTGTGTTGTTCAGTGCCTGTGTGTCTTTACTTATTTTCTGCCCGGTGGATCTATCCTTTGGGGTGAGTGGTGTGTTGAAGTCTCCTACAATGAATGCATTGCAGTCTATTTCCCTCTTTAGTTCTGTTAGTATCTGCTTCACATATGCTGGTGCTCCTGTATTGGGTGCATATATATTTAGAATGGTTATATCCTCTTGTTGGACTGAGCCCTTTATCATTATGTAGTATCCTTCTTTATCTCTTGTTACTTTCTTTGTTTTGAAGTCGATTTTCTCTGATATTAGTACTGCAACCCCTGCTTTCTTCTCACTGTTGTTTGCCTGAAATATGTTTTTCCATCCCTTGACTTTTAGTCTATGCTTATCTTTGGGTTTAAGGTGAGTTTCTTGTAAGCAGCATATAGATGGGTCTTGCTTTTTTATCCATTCTATTACTCTATGTCTTTTGATTGGTGCATTAAGTCCATTTACATTTAGGGTGACTATTGAGAGATATGTACTTATTGCCATTGCAGGCTTTAGATTCGTGGTTACCAAAGGTTCAAGGTTAGCCTCTTTAGTATCTTACTGCCTAACTTAGCTCGCTTACTGAGCTCTTATATACACTGTCTGGAGATTCTTTTCTTCTCTCCCTTCTTATTCCTCCTCCTCCATTCTTCATATGTTGTGTGTTTTGTTCTGTGCTCTTTTTAGGGGTGCTCCCTTCTAGAGCAGTCCCTGTAGGATGCCCTGTAGAGGTGGTTTGTGTGAAGCAAATTCTCTCAGCTTTTGCTTGTCTGGGAATTGTTTAATCCCGCCATCATATTTAAATGATAGTCGTGCTGGATACAGTATCCTTGGTTCAAGGCCCTTCTGTTTCATTGCATTAAGTATATCATGCCATTCTCTTCTGGCCTGTAGGGTTTCTGTCGAGAAGTCTGATGTTAGCCTGATGGGTTTTCCTTTATAGGTGACCTTTTTCTCTCTAGCTGCCTTTAAAACTCTTTCCTTGTCCTTGATCCTTGCCATTTTAATTACTATGTGTCTTGGTGTTGTCCTCCTTGGATCCTTTCTGTTGGGAGTTCTGTGTAATTCCATGGTCTGTTCGATTATTTCCTCCCCCAATTTGGGGAAGTTTTCAGCAATTATTTCTTCAAAGAGACTTTCTATCCCTTTTCCTCTTTCTTCCTCTTCTGGTATCCCTATAATACGAATATTATTCCTTTTGTATTGGTCACATATTTCTCTTAGTGTTGTTTCGTTCCTGGAGATCCTTTTATCTCTCTCTATGTCAGCTTCTGTACGTTCCTGTTCTCTGGCTTCTATTCCTTCAATGGCCTCTTGCATCTTATCCATTCTGCTTATAAATCCTTCCCGGGATTGTTTCACTTCTGTAATCTCCTTCCTGACATCTGTGATCTCCTTCCGGACTTCATCCCACTGCTCTTGCATTTTTCTCTGCATCTCATCCCACTGCTCTTGCATTTTTCTCTGCATCTCATCCCATTGCTCTTGCATTTTTCTCTGCATCTCTGTCAGCATGTTCATGATTTTTATTTTGAATTCTTTTTCAGGAGGACTAGTTAGGTCTGTCTCACTCTCAGGTGTTGTCTCTGTGATCTTTGTCTGCCTGTAGTTTTGCCTTTTCATGGTGATAGAGATAGTTTGCAGAGCTGGTACGAGTGACTGCTGGACGAGCTTCCCTTCTTGTTGGTTTGTGGCCTTCTCCTGGGAGAATAGCGACCTCTAGTGGCTTGTGCTGGGCAGCTGTGTGCAGACAGGGCTTCTGCTTCCTGCCCAGTTGCTCTGGGGTTTATCTCCGCTCTTGCTGTGGGCTTGTCTGCCCATTTTTTAATCGGGTTATTTGTTTTTCGGTTTTTGAGGCATGTGGGCTCTTTATGTATTTTGGATATCAACCCCTTATCAGATATATTGTTTATGAATATATTCTCCCATACTGTAGGATGACTTTTTGTTCTACTGATGGTTTCCTTTGCTGTACAGAAGCTTTTGAGCTTGATCTAGTCCCACATGTTCATTTTTGCTTTTGTTTCCCTTGCTCAGGGAGATATGTTCATGAAAAAGTTGCTCATGTTTATATTAAAGAGAGTTTTGCCTTTATTTTCTTCTAAGAGTTTTATGGTTTTATGACTTATATTCAGGTCTTTGATCCATTTTGAGTTTATTTTTGTGTATGGAGTTAATAATCCACTTTCATTCTCTTACATGTAGCTGTCCAGTTTTGACAACACCAGCTGTTGAAGAGGCTATCATTTCCCCATTGTATATCCATGGCTCCTTTATCATATATTAATTGACCATATATGCTTGGGTTAATATCTGGACTCTCTACTCTGTTTCATTGGCCTATGGGTCTGTTCTTGTGCCAGTACCAAATTGTCTTGATTACTATGGCTTTGTAGTAGATCTTGAGTTTGGAGAGAGTAATCCTCCCAGCTTTATTCTTCCTTCTCAGGATTGCTTTGGCTATTCAGGGTCTTTGGTGGTTCCACATGAATTTTAGAACTATTTGTTCTAGTTCGTTGAAGAATGCCCTCAGTATTTTGATAGGAAGTGCAATGAATCAGTAGATTGCTTTAGGCATGATGGCCATTTTGACAATATTAATTCTTCCTACCCAAGAGCATGGCATGAATTTCCATTTATTAGTGTCCTCTTTAATTTCTCTCAAGAGTGTCTTGTAGTTTTCAGGGTATAGGTCTTTCACTTCCTTTGTTAAGTTTATTCCTAGGTATTTTATACTTTTTGGTGCAATTGTGAATGGATTTGTTTTCCTGATTTCTCCTTCTGCTAGTTCATCATTAGTGTACAGAATGTAACAGATTTCTGTGTATTAATTTTGTATCCTGGAAGTTTGCTGAATTCAGATATTAGGTCTAGTAGTTTTGAAGTGGATTCTTTAGGGTTTTTTTATGTACAATATCATGTCATCTGAAAACAGTGACAGTTTAACTTCTTTTTACCAATCTGGATGCCTTTTATTTCTTTGTGTTATCTGATTGCCCTGGATAGGACCTCCAGAACTATGTAGAATAAAAGCAGGGAGAGTGGCCATCCTTGTTTTGTTCCCAATCTTAGAAGAAAAGATTTCAGTTTCTCGCTGTTAAATATGATATTGGATGTGGGTTTGTCATATATGGCATTTATTATATTGAGGCACTTACCCTCTATACCCATTTTGTTGAGAGTGCAGTGAATGGGTATTGAATTTTGTCAAATGCTTTTTCAGCATCTATGGAGATGATCATGTAGTTTTTGTCTTTTTTTAATTGATACAGTATATAATATTGGTGAATTTTTGAATGATGTACCATCCTTGCATCCCTGGGATGAATCCCACTTATTCTTGATGTATGATAATCTTGATGTATTTTTGAATTCCATTTGATAGTATTTTCTTGAATATTTTTGCATGTATGTTCATCAGGGATGTTAGTACGTACGTTTCTTTTTTTGTCTTTTCATTGCCTGATTTTTGGTATTATAGTGATTCTGGCTCCATAGAATGAGTTTAGAAGTATTCCCTCCTGTTTTATTTTTTGGAAAATTTAAGGAGAATGGGTATTATATCTTCTCTAAATGTCTGATAAAATTCAGCTGTGAAGCCATCTGGTTCAGGGATTTTGTTCTTGGGGAGTTTTTTAATTACCAATTCAATTTAATTACTGGTAATTGGTGTATTCAGATTTTCTGTTTCTTCCTGGGTCAGTTTTGGAAAGTTGTGTTTTTCTAGAAAATTGTCCATTTCTTCTAGGTTATCCAGTTTGTTAGCATAGTATCCTCTGATAATTATTTGTATTTCTGTTATGTCCACAGTGATGTTTCCTTTCTCATTTCTGATTCTTTTTATGTGTGAGATTCTCTTTTTTCTTAATAAGTCTGGCTAGGGGTTTATCTATTTTGTTTATTTTCTCAAAGAACCAGCTCTTGGTTTCATTAATTTTTTTATTGTATTCTTCTCAATTTTATTTATTTGTCCTCTGATCTTTATGATGTCCCTCCTTCTGTTGACTTTGGGCCTCATTTGTTCTTCTTCTTCCAGCTTCAATAATTGTGATTTTAGACTATTCATTTGGGATTGTTCTTCCTTCTTTAAGTAGGACTGGATTGCTATACACCTTCCTCTTAGAGCTGTCTTCTCTGCATCCTATAGAAGTTGGGGAGTTGCACTGTTGTTTTCATTTGTCTCCATATATTATTGATCTCTGTTTTAATTTGGTCATTGATCCATTGATTATTTAGGAGCATGTTGTTAAGCCTCCATGTGTTTTGGAGCTTTTTGTTTTCTTTGTACAATTTATTTCTAGTTTAATGCCTATGTGATCTGAGAAGTTAGTTGGTACAATTTCTTTCTTTTTTAATTTGCTGAGGTCTTTTTTGTGGCCTAGTATGTGGTCTATTCTGGAAAATGTTCCGTGTGCACTTGAGAAGAATGTGTATCCTGCTGCTTTTGGGTTGTGTGTTCTATAGATATCTATTAGGTCCATCTTTTCTAATGTGTTGTTCAGTGCCTCTGTGTCTTTAGTTATTTTCTGTCTGGTTGATCTGCCCTTTGGAGTGAGTAGTGTGCTGAAATCTCTTAAAATGAATTCATTGCATTTTATTTCCCCCTTTAATTCTGTTAGTATTTGTTTCACATATTTGGGTGTTGTTTCTGTGTTGGGTTCATAGATATTTATAATGGTTATATCCTCTTGTTGGACTGAGCCCTTTATCATTATGTAATGTCCTTCTTTGACTTCTGTTACTTTCTTTGTTTTGAAGTCTATTTTCTCTGATGCAAGTATTGCAACACCTGCTTTTTTCTCCCTATTGTTTGCATGAAATATCTTTTTCCATCCCTTCACTTTTAGTCTGTGCATGTCTTTGGGTTTGAGGTGAGTCTCTTGTAGGCAGCATATAAATGGGTCTTGCTTTTTTATCCATTCTATTACTCTGTGTCTTTTGATTGGTGCATTCAGTTCATTTACATTTAGGGTGATTATTGAAAGATATGTACTTATTGGCATTGCAGGCTTTGTATTCATGGTTACCAAATGTTCAAAAGAAACTTCAGTAGTATCTAGTAGTTTACCTTAACACACTTATTACACTACCATAAGCATAGTCTGATGACTCTTTCTTCTCTCCCTTCTTATTCTTCCTCCTCCACTCTTTATATGTTAGGTGTCATATTCTGTACTCTCTGTGTATTGTTTGACTGACTTTGTGTGTAGTTGATTTAATTTTGCATTTGGTTGACATTTAGTTGTTCTACTTCCTTTACTGTGGTTTTATTTTCTCTGGTGACAGCTATTTAGCCTTAGGCACACTTTTGTCAATAGCAGTCCCTTTATAACACACTGTAGAGATAATTTGTCAGGGGTAAATTCCCTCAACCCTTTCTTATCTGGGAATTATTTAATCCCTCCTTCAAATTTAAATGATTATGTTTCTGGGTAGAGTATTCTTGAATCAAGGCCCTTCTGTTTTATTGCATTGAATATACCATGCTACTCCTTTTGGCCCATTAAGGTTTCTGCTGAGAAGTCTGATGATAGCCTGATGAGTTTTCCTTTGTAGGTGATCTTTTCTCTCTCTGGCTGCTTTTAATACTCTGTCCTTGTCTGTGATCTTTGCTATTTTGATTATTATATGTCTTGGTGTTATCGTCCTTGGTATCCTTGTGTTGGGAGATCTGTGGACTTCCATGGCCTGAGAGACTATTTCCTTCACCAGATTGGGGATGGTTTCAACAATTATTTCTTCAAAGATACTTTCTATGCCTTTTTCTCTCTCTCTTCTTCTGGTGTCCTTGTAATGCAAATATTATTCCATTTGGATTGGTCAAACAATGATCTCTTTCCATCCTAGAGATCCTTTTTTCTCTCTCTGCCTCAGCTTCTCTGTATTTGTGTTCTCTGATTTCTAGTCCATTAACAATCTTCTCCAGCTCCTCTAATCTGCCTTTAAATCCCTCCATTGTTTGTTTGATTTCTGTTATCTCCCTCCTGAATTTGTCCCTTGTCTCTTGAATATTTTTCTGTAGCTCCTTCAGCATGCTTATGACTTTTATTTTGAATTCTTTTTCAGGAAGATTGGTGATTTCACTCTCACAAAGCCCTCTTTCTGGTGTTTGAGGGATTTTGGATTGAGCAAGGTTCTTCTGCCTTTCATAGTCCTGGAGCAATGGGAGTGGTCACTGGCGAGTGGTGCGGGTGTCAGCTGGGAGGACAAAGTCCCTTCATGCTTGCTGGTTACTGTGCCTTTCTCTGCTCTCTGTGCCAGTTAACCGTGCAAAAGGAGCAGCCTCTTGGTTAATCCCCTAGGCTGCCATGGGTGGGGCGGCCCTCGGGATGACCTAGGGTGATGGCGGGGGTTGCAGGCGACCAGCACATGTGTCATCCACAAGAACAAAGCCCCTTCATGGCTCCTAGTCTCTATGCCCACGTCTGCTGTGTGTGCCAGTCAACTGCACACAGGGAGCAGCCTCTGGGTCTGAGTGGGTCAGTTTGCCATGTGCAGGAAGCAGCCTCTGTGTTAAGCTTTGTAGTTGCTGCAGGCAGGGCTACTCTCTGGCTGGTCTGCAGCAATGGCGGAGACTGCCAGTTTGCATGCAGGTGCTGGTGCGGAAGAAGGAATGACAGGCTGCTTATCACAGTGAGGGGCCTCAGAGCTGCATTTGCCAACCAAGGGAATAGGGTGCCTGAAGCTCCTGAAAATTCCCAGCCTGCTGGGCTTAGTGAGCCAGGGTGATTTTGTCTTCCTGTTCCTTCTCCTAAACCCTTGCCCCTTTAAGACTTTTAAAGTGCCTGCTTTTCTTTTGGCCCAGGGCAGCTGTTTATGGGAACCTGTTAATAGTCTTAGTCTCAGACTTTGCATTTCAGCTCCTCTAATCTCCAGAGCACCAGGCAATGTGGGTCTGTGCTCCTGGGGTAGATTTCTAGGCCTGGGTATTTAGCAATCCTGTGCTTCCACTCCCTGCCCTCTCTGATTCTTTTCTTCCCACTGGTGAGCTGGGGTGGAGGGAGTGCTTGGGTCCTGCTGGATCACTGCTCTTTACTTTACCCTTTTCCGTGATATGTTGAATTCTCCAAGACTGGCTGGTGTACCGTTACTTCTGGTCACTCTTTTAGGAAGAGTTGTATTTACTGTATTTTCAAAATATATGTGTATTTGGGAGGAGAATTCCACCACACTACTCATGCCACCATCTTTCCCCTGAGTCTGAAAAGTGCATTTTTGTGATTCATTGAGTTGATGAATTTATCACAAATGTAGAGCATTGTATAAGAAGCCCTTAATATAGGTCTATAAAATACTTTATGGCCAAGATTAGAAGATAACTTAGAAGGTGGTGGCAAGTCATTTTAATATTTTGAGCTTCTCTTAATTAATCTGTCAGGGTTAGGTCAAACAATTAGGAGAATGAAATTTATGGATAAAGGGAGGCTGTTCAAAAGCTGTTGGGATAATACACAGGAGATGTGATAAGTGCCTGACCCTGGATTGGGACAGAAGGGATGGAGGTATGACGCATATTCCATATATATGGCAACATTCCAAGGGCTTTACTCCCAGTGACCTGGTTGGACCAAGAGAATAGGAGGAGCTGTTCCCACTGCTCCCACTGTTCAACCTTTGATGTACAAGATGTGAAAGAACAGACTGGAATGAGATTCCAGAGGAAGTGAGTATAGAAGAAGATAAGACAAGGGGTTTCAAAAGGAATCTAGGGAAAGACCTATAACATGGGACCCAAGAGTGAAATTTAGGAAGGATTGAATTTATAAAGGAAAAGGATTAGTACAAATAATGGATGCTGAGATAACTCAAGATCTATTAGGATGTCTAAGATGGCAACAATATTTTATCCCTATAAGGCAGCAGTTCCAGGAAAACGGTAGGAGTTGAAAACATTTTGTAAGGAACGCATCAGTGATCATGTATATGGAAGCAAAGAGAGTGATGGAAAAATACATTTTTCAATAATTTAAGAGGAGTGTATGGATCAAGAACTCAATAAAGTGGTAAAAATGATAATGTCATTTCTACTAAATCTGTAGAGTGAATTCTGTTTTATTGACAACGCTAATAAGACAGACATAAATATTGAAATTGGATGACTAATTATACATAAATTAATGCATGCACAAACAAATCTTAGGAGACTATAATAATTATTTTTAATATAACTACACCAAAGTTTGTGTCCCTTTAAGTTCACTCAGAATCTTTACCAAATTCTTTTCCCAAGTGGGAAAAATATGAATATTTTCCTTGTAAAACATTGAAAGTTTTTGATATAACTGGAATAGCAGTCCAGAGTATTGTCTGACTTCCAAGTCTGTCATTTTGGGGGATGTGACCCACTACTTACCTACACTAAGACCTGATATTTATCTCCATGAAAAGACCAACTCCTTATGAAGTTGGAAGCTCAAACAAGTAATTCCTGTCACCAACAGAAACTTAAGTTCTATGCTAGATAGACCTTTGGAAGTCTTGGAGATCAAAGAGCCAATTCTGGAAAACCACAGAAATTTGGGCTGAAGGCTACAATTTCAGGCAAAGATGATGAAAAAGCCTAGCTGGTGACCTATGCCTTCCTTGCTCCTTTCAGAGAATATAAGATACACAGTGACTACAAAGTTCAAACTAGACTATTAATCAAGGGGAAAAAATGGGCTGGGAAATGTGTGATAGAGAAGCTCCCCATGTTACTAGAAAATACAGGTGGGTGATCCCAGAGGTGAATTATCTAAACTTCTTTATGCCAAGTCCAGCAATGAAGGTAATTTTGGTGGCATGTGTATCTGCAAGGAAGCCGATAGCTTTGTGATTATTATTATCATAGAATGTCCATGGATAGCTTGGTGATAATACAAAATAAAAATGCTCTCTTTGGGCTGAAAATTCTGAGTTTTACCATTGATTTGTAGTCCTAAATCATATTAAGTAACTTGTCCTTCATCCTATTTCCTTTAATCAAATTATGCTATGATACTTTTTCATTTATCGGATTTTTCTGTAGCTTTTCTTTTTTCTATGTGGACACAATGACCTCCTCCTTCAGGATACTCTGTGTTTTATTATAAGAATATGCTTTTTTTTTTTCACTGTTTCCGCTCTAGCATGGGTCATGCTTCTGGCTTAGAATGTCTCAATACATATTTACAGAATAACCTGAATAGAACCAAAGAGCTACTTCTAAAGCAGTTTCCATGTTCAGAAAGAGTTGTGGTCTGTTTTGTTTCTTTTTTTCCTACCCTCTCTCTGACTTTCACAAAAATAAAGGGCTAATATCACCAGAGGACATATTTTGTAAAATTACTCTCTGAAGTGCTTCAACAAAATTTGCCAGCACAACTCAAGCCCACACTTCCCTGATGTCTGCTCTGTAGCAAAGGGTCTCAGTGGGACAGGCTGCCAGTCACTCAGATGAGAGCCAAATTGTTTAGTGGATTTGGGAAGTGGAAAGATGTTCTCCTGGGATGATGGACACAGGCACTGCCACAAACATTTTCACTTGACGTGTTAACCAATATTCTTGGCCAATTATTCAGAGGCAACCAGCAGTTAATGCATGCAAAGGCAAGAGCTAGAATCATCACTCACGGCTCCCACACAGCCACAAACTCCTGCCAAAGTGCTAAATTCCTCCCTGGCTCTGAAAGACATGGAGTTCATTCTGTGTGCCCTTGGAGGCGCTCCTTGAGGGTTATATTAGAACATCTAAAGCTGATTATGAAATGGTCATTGTGGATGAATAAATAAAAGAAAAGAAAATAAACACTGAGGATATATACCTTAAAATACCTAACCAGAAAGAATGGGATGTACATACAAGAATACATTTGAAATCTCAAAGGTAATTATCTGGAGGCCCTGGAACAGTGCAATAAAAACAATAGCAGCTGGGCCACATGAGCGATATACTGTGATAACTGCTATTAAGCTAATTTGCAAAGGAAATATGATGTAATAAGATCTTTCATTTTCAATGGAAAATGGAAAAACAAAAAAAGATGATGTTGCCCATTTTATTCAGCGAGATGACAGCACAAGGAAGTCAATGACTACAATCCTTACTTCCAGGCATCCATTTGTACAACGCTGCTGTCCTCTGACATTGCTCTGAGCTTTAAGCAGGGCAAACCTGGACCTGGTACCTGGAAAATAAGAAGATAAAGGTATGGAAACTGTGTTTCTAAGAAGCTTTTAATGCTAGTCATCATTTCAAATGTAGTATTTTATTTCTGGGGAAATTGTGCTACATGAAAATTTATATAATAGCCATTCCTATAATACATTTTTTTAGACAGATGTTTCCATGTGGAGGAATATATAAAATTGCATCTATCAGTGTCCAGTTAGTAAAACAGAGAAATGCTCTAAGATTTTTCCAAAATAGATAATATAATAGGGGTAATTGGAAAGGTGCTGGTATGTAAGAAATGTAACAGAGAACAAAGAGCCACCCAGGGGTTAACTGCAGGAAGCAGCCGCCACCCTGGGAGTGAGAGGGCAGGGAAGACTGGTGCCACCAGGAACTGAGGACACACTATGGGAACTGACCTCATGGTGGCTGTGACCAGGGAAAGAGTAGCTGTGAGAAGTGCGAAGTGGCACCGAGGAGGTGACATAGTCGCTGCATGGACAAGAGTAGGCAGGGAGCAGTGGACACAGTACCTTGTTTCTCCCTTCATCCCACCCTCGTGTCTCCTGCCAGGCTGCCTGTTGGCAAACCGAGCCAGAATCCCAACTGCAGGGGATCCAGGGTGCAGAGCAGCCCGTAGGCATAGGTGTGCTCCAGTACAGGGAAGAGCTGAGAAAGGGTGAGGAAGGTGAGTGAGAGCACCCTGGAAAAGGACCAGCACTGTTCCCAGAGCCTCACCTTGCCAGCCCACCCATGATCACTGGCCTAGAGGACTGCAGTACCTTCCACAACTCTACCTTCATAAATGCTGATCTCCCTCTAATCTATTCTCTGTACTGCAGAGAATGATGAACTCTTCAAAATTCCCCAATCTGGTCATGAGCACTCTGATCCCTTAAAAACGCTTCAATATCTTCTACTAGTATTGGGAAAAGGACACAGCTCTCTATGCAAACCACTAGGTCCCTCGTGAGCTGTCAGGGTTACCTCTCCAGGCTCATCTATGCCATCCCTTTACTGTCTGTGCTGCAGTGCTCCGGTCTCCTCAACATATATTCATTGATTCATTCAATCATTCAGCAAAGTTTTGTCAAGGGTCTCCTTTCTTCCAGGCATTTTTATTCACTCCAGAGGAGGAGTAGTTAGTAAAATGGATGCAGTATAGAGGTATCTGGAGCATGATATTTAGTACGTGAATGTATAGGGACATTCATTTAGAGCATTTAATACAGTCAACAGTGCTCTAAAGAACTGAAGAATACTTTTATGTAACATTAGGAAGTCCTCTCTAGTCATGTGATATTTGGGCAGGGACCTAAAGGAGGCACAGCTGCATTCCTGTGCTTTATCTGTGTATTCTGTATTCAAGGAAAAAGCTTACCAGGCAGAAGAGACAGCAAATGCAAAGTCCTGGGAATAAGCATAAAATTCTAGAATTTTCCATGTCACTACTTCAGAAAATTCCATTCTTTCCTCTCTCATTTATCAGATCTTTTAAAAAATGCCTTAGAAGACAAAGCTTCTTCTATAATTATATATTCATTGTTATAATAAGTTGTTAAGTGCTACCTCAGCTACTTGACTATATACCCTCTGAAAGTAGTAACTAGATTTCCCTTAGGAAATAGGCATTGTGCATAAATGATAGACCCTCCCCCCCACCAAATACCATGGCTTCAAAAAGACCAAAACATATTTCTCCTGTATATAAATGTTATGATGTCAGGAACCCAGAGTCTCTCTATTTTATACAGTCAAGTTTCACTAGTGCATTTCTGCATTGTCCAAGATATGTCTTCATTACAGTCACAGTCCAGGCAGCAGAAAAGGGGAAGATGAGTAGGAACAAAGAGGACAACATGCCTTCTCCTAAACCATCATGACCCGGAAGTTGCCCACATCACTGTCCCTCACATTCCACTAGGCAACTCTAGTCATATGACCACATTAAGCTAGAAGGGAGGCTGGCCTGGCACATAATCTAGTAAAAATGCTGTTTCCATGGAAGAAGGAAGGGACAGATATTGTCAAATGCTGCTACACCAAGCAAGAGAAGCAAAGAAGACAGAGGCCTAGGGAGACTCTGAGAGCCAGCATGCTCGCGGAAAACGGAACAGAGAGACTGAACTGGAATAGGCCCTGATTAGGCCAGGAACAGTGAGGCTGAAACGTGTGACCTGTGGGTCAGAAGCAGGCAGGGCTGTGGTTGGATGGCACAGCAGAACCTAAAAACCATAGCCACAACCACAAAAATAAAAATCCTGCAAAATTTCTACAGAGAAAACTGAAGATGTTTGTGAAATGCTGTATTTATACAGTTAAGTTTAAAATCTGTTGTAGGGAATATGGGTAAGGTTCAAATATCACTGTGTTTGGTGAAATTACTTTAGTGCTGAAATTACTACTGTATTTCCTCAGAGATGGCTTACAGTATAAACCAACAAACCATCAATACATTCATCAGCCAGTTTTCTTTGTGTGCTGTGAACAGGTGGTTGCTGTTTGTTTACTGACCCCAGATGAAGGAGTCGCTTTGTGTTTCATGGTCAGACTGTACAAAAAACCTTTGCTCTATCACTAAACATTAGAATTCCAGTTAGAGCCACAGCGTAGAACGGAAACCGCATAATTTATTAGTCCTTCTCCGGGACGTGCATTCATAGAGTAGAAATGCCAAGTCTACCCCAGGAGCTGGCAAAATTTCTGTGTGTGTAAAGGGCCCAATAGTAACTGTTTCAGGCTTTGAGGATCATATGGTTTTCGTTGTAACTATTCGGTTCTGCTGTTGCAGCACTAAAGCAGCCATAGACGATATGTAAACAAATGATCTTGACTGTGTCCTTACAAAACTTTATTTACAAAAACAGGTAGCAGGTGGATTTGGTCCAAGAGCCCCAATTGGCTAAGCCCTGGCCATAAGTGTTAGTTTAATCTGTTTTTTGGGGGGTGCAGGGAAGGCATATTTTATTTTTTACTTCACAGAAGTTAAATGAGCACATGATACTGCTCTCCTTAGCAGAGACGCTTAGTGTCGTGTTTGCTCTCTCGCTAATTACACAGTACAAACAATTTAGGAAGCAGCCCTGGAGGAAGGAATGGCCAAGTGGCAGGTTCCTCAGTGAGGACTTTATAGAGGAGGCAGAGTTGAGCTAAACAGTAGATCTATTTAGAATCACCTTGGAGCTCTATGCACATGTACTAGTCTATCCTCCAACACTTCTGTGTAGTTTCGTAACTAAGAGAAGTTAAGAAAATTTTTAAGGGCCACGGAGCTAGTGAAAAAATGGAGCTAAACCAAGATTTCAACTCAAGTGCCTCTCATTTGTTATGAAATTCATTCTTCTTCTGAATTTGAGTGGCTCGGATGGTCAGAGTTGCGATTATTGCTCCTTACATGCCTGGCCCTCCACCCCCACTCCTGCACACCAATCCATCTCATGAATAGTCAGGTCATCTTCAGGGACATTGCCCTTACTTCTGTATCTTGCAGTCATAAGGCTAATAAGAAAATTAAAGACTTCACAAATTTTTATAGCATTGTGCCAGGGGGCATACAAATAGATTTGGGATAAGAAGAAGAACTTGCCTTCTATGACATCATAATGCATGATGCCTAGACCAGCTCCACATCTGAACTAGGTCAAAGTCATATCAATGTGTTCCATATTTAATGACTGTCTAAATACAAGTTCTATGATTTCAAATAGTTACCACCAGGCAGAATAAAATTAACATCTTTTTGCTTTCTATTATCCTCCACTCTCTGAAGAATGACAGTGGCTCACCAAAACATTAAAGATCACATACTCCATGACTGTACCCATGACATTAAAAGCTGGTATAAACAGCAGATTTTAATTAGAGTTTGGAAAGAACATCTCTACTTAAGTAAAATAAAAACACAGGTGGTTTAGTGAGTTCACTCTGAGTCTAAACCCCAAAACACTATTTAAAGAGCAAAGTGGTTAAAGGATTTCATTTTTCTGGTCAGCTCTACCCCAGGTAGAAACAACAATCCTACCATTCCTGACAGCATGGGGTGGCCACGTGCATTTGACTCTGGGTCAGCTGTTAGATGCTTTCATATTCCCTAAAGGTAGGAAAAGGCTCTATAGTGAAATGCCAGGCAATTTGCAAGCATAAAATCACACATGCCTTCATTTTTCCTAAACTGTCTTAAAATTTTGTTAAGATTATGCTGTTCCTTGGTCCCTGCCTACTGCAACCTCCTCCTGTCCTCGACCACCACCACCATTAGAGGAATAGCACTCTCCTTTGGAGCACCTCGTTGGAACTTATACCATCACCTTGTGTTTTTGGTTCCTTATTCTCCATTAAAAACCAAAGCAATAGTTATCTTTGGAGTGTGCATCTGGCTTAGGAAATCATCCCAAATTCAAACTAGTGACAAATTTGCTGACAATTATTCATCAGTGTCATCACTGAATATCTAACTTGGTCTCATTTTGAATGCTGGTTGGACAACTAATACATAATGAATGAATATCTAGACTGAATCAACATTCTCAAGTGTCTTGAGAGTAAATCATGGACTGGTGTTTGTCAATGGCAGGAATTAATTAAGAAGCACATGGGCTTTAGAACTGAGCTGCTTAGGTTCACATCCCAATTTAGCCACTTTTTAGTTATGGGAACTGACAAAAGCTACTTACCCTGTCTGTTGCTCGATGTCTTCATCTCTAAAATGGGAGTGATAATACAGTATCTAAGTCAGAGAAGTACTTTGAGGACATACCAGTTAGCATATGCTAGGCATTTAGAATGGAGGCTGGCATGTACTTAGAGAACCAAGTAAAAAAGTTGGCACTTCTGCCTTCATATTGTATCTGTCTCCTTTGCTGCCTTAATCTTTGAGTCAAAAGCTTCTTCTCTGCCCTGCGGCCCTGCACGTAGGCTTGTGAATCATCAGAAGGAATTTGCTCATGACTAAAGACTGATCCACCCAGCCCCTTACCTGAAACTAGGCTCCCTGAGGAGATGCAGAGAAATGTACAGAAATGATGAGTGGAACATCATGGCCAGACTCATGTCAACAAAATGACTGGATTCAACTAACCGTGGACAAGGAGCTTCAACAGCCCTCTCAGACCTTCGCTGACATCAGATGTCTGAGCTGACGGTCACCTTCTGACCTCAGCTTTCTCCTGCTTCCCCTTTCTTAATAGAAAAGAAACTGAAATCAACCCTAAGTTAAGATAGTGCTCTAGGAAGTTAGTGCACCATCTTCTCCATCTGCTGGCTTTCTGAAAAAAGTCACTTTCCTTGCCCCAACGCCTTGTCTCTCCACTTACTGACATGTCGTGCGGCAAGTGCATGAGCTTGGGCTCGGAAACAGCACTACCGGAGCATCTTCTCTTATTATTTTCATGATATGTGCCAAAGGTCGAGAGTCTGTGCTATATTAAATGCTTAACACACATTATCTCATTTACTCTCCAGTCAACTCTGGGGGATTGTGTATTTGCGAAAAAAAATCTCAGAGATTTATAGCTCAGAGTGTTACAGTGGTAAAATTGAGAAGCCTGTATGACTCTCAAAGCAATAGCAGAATGAAAAGATTTAAGACTACGTTTTTCATTGAGTAAGTGTAAATAAGGAGAGACTTTTTCTAAAGCACATACATCTAGACACATTGCAATATATATTTGTATACTAACATACTTCTAAGCACAATAAATGTTTGCAAAATTATTTCTATTTAAGCACAGCACCTCCTTTAAAATCATTAAGAATACTTTATACCTTAGGACAGATGGTAACTTGGGTTAGAAGCACATTTCACTAGCTTTGATCTGGTAGCTGGCACCTTCTCATTATCCCTGTCCACTTATATGATTATTTTTGGAAAATCAAAGGTGTAGTTGCTTTAATGATGCTTTTATGTTTCCTTAAAGTATCTCTAATATTTCTCACAGTACTCACTCTTAAATTAAAAATATGACATATTATGGAGGTTGTTTGGACTTCCATGTGGCATTTTTTATCTTATTTAACTTCCTTCCCAAGTTATTGATTTATTAGTGCATTTTATTGAATCATCACTAGCTTTTACATAGCACTATTATAGGACTTTTTAAAAGATTTTAAATGATAATAACAGTGAATAATGTAAGTGCAGAACTTGAGTCACCAAAGCATTAGTAAAAGTTCCAATACAGGTAAATAACTTGTAAACAGCAGAGTAATACTCACAGTATTACTGGTATTTCTCTTTAACATATAAGTGGCACTTCCTTATGACAGTATCAAAGTACAGTATGTTATTTACTTGAATTGTAAGCCTGGAATTATGTGATTCTTGATGAATCTTGAAGATTTGGGGACCATCCCATAGTTTTAAATTGAAGACATAAAATCATATCTTTACATTGTGAGATTATATTTCAAAATCATGTAAAATGCTTCTATGTCAGTTACGACTACAGCAAAGAGCTTACTCTTTCCTGCTTTTCATACCACCTTTGAGTTAGTCTCATGGTTCTTTTACTGTGATGCTCATTGAAAGGATTCCATTTGAACATTGTGACAGTTAAGGCAAAAGGTCCTATTCAGCGCAAGGCATTAGCTTTTTTGGCTTCTGGGCAAAAATACCAGAACCCCAGATATTGACATGACCAAAATGCCTCCAACCATTGCGTCAAGTTGATAAGGAGTTATAATTGCTCCTCTTCAAAATCACTCGTTGCCAAAAAGCCTTCCTTCCCGGCTAGCCCATTGACAACTTTGTCCATTTCCTGTTTTCTGATAGCACGCTCACTCTGGTCTACTCCACCTTCCACCACAATTAGGTCAGAAGAAAGTGACGTGACAGGAAGCAAAAGTAATTCTTTAAGGGATAAATTCTGGGACTTGGAAAAACACAAGGAATCTGGAGGACAGATCAAACTGCATGAATTATAATAGTAAAATTAGTGATAAGTTGAGCTTTTTCTGCATGCCAGACAATACATTAAGTGCCTGATATGAATTATTTTGCGCCTGCATGCCTATATTCACAACCCTGCATGGTAAATGCAAGTAACTCCCTAAATACATAGATCAGGGAATGA
Source organism: Manis javanica (assembly GCF_040802235.1). Taxonomy (NCBI): domain Eukaryota; kingdom Metazoa; phylum Chordata; class Mammalia; order Pholidota; family Manidae; genus Manis; species Manis javanica. The sequence continues at coordinate 159,536,874 of NC_133160.1, forward strand.
TTAAATAATGTTTGGTGTAAGTTATTGGTCAGTTTTGTTAATTTTCAAACAGCAGGTGCAGAAATAAAAGAGGAGGAAATGCATTTCAAGACAAGGGAAGGAAAGAAGGCCTTGTCCTTCAGATTCGTATATCATGTGGAATATCAGAATATAGTGTTAAGTATGAGCCTTGAGTCAGTGGATAGTACTAAAAATCTATTTAAATTTCTAAAGTATTTTCAAAAAAACAAATTCAAGAGAGCAACTAAGAAGTGGGAAAACCACCTAGAGAATGCTGTTCTTACAGCTGTGGAGAGATGCTTAAAATAGATTACTTGCAAAGCAAAACCTATTACAACAGGTCTAGAGATTACACAGGCAGGCCATCCAATGAATAGCCAGATGACAAAACAAATACGCAAAATTTCTCCACAGGTTGAACCAATGAGTCCAAACAAACACATGGAAACATATCAAATGTGGAGTCCTGTGTCTTAGGTCAAAATTCAACTGGGTAAGTATAGAACAAAGTAGTCCCAGTTTGAAAACAAAACATGCAGCCCCATTGGTGGGGATTTAACTAGTCTGTGGTTGCACAAAAAGGCAGTTTAGACAAATTTAGGCGGCAGTAATAGAAGCAGAGTATCCAGATCACAGGAAACAACATTTTTATTATACGCTGCTATCGACCACAAAAACAATCACAGTGTGAAGTCCTTGTGAGAATCTGGATTACCACTAAATAAGGCATGAGATGGGTGCTGGTAGTTATATGTATGTGGTGGTTTTTAAAACTCTGGCTTTCATATCTAATGTGCAGCATATGTGCCTGCCCTCCTTGATCAGAGTCCTTGAAACACATGGTCCTCAAACCCACGGAGCTTGTATGCTTCTTGGAAGTTGTCGTGAGCTGGTATTTTTAGCAGTCATAGAGCAACAGGGCTTGTCATAATATATGTCTCATTATTCCACCCAGGTAAAACTGTATAACAATTTTGTTTATTATGATTTGAGCTAGAGATTTATCTTAGACAACTGTAAGTTAATACTGTGACTACTGATTGTTAAATAATATTATGAATGATATTATGACTATGACAATGCTTTTTAAAATATTCTTTAAATATTCTTTAAAGTATCTGGCTTTTCTAGAAAAGATACTACACTCAGTAGTTCTGCTCTAGTCACGACTCTCTGAAACCACCAAGGTAAGAGAACTGAGGAAGTAAAAGAAGATGAGTTGAACATATTCATAACTAATGGGGGAAAAATCAGTAAGACCAATATCAGAAGTGACCAAACATGGACACACACGTACTTATATTTAGTCTCGTCCTTAAATGAATCCTTTGGTCTTTATCGTTCATAATGATCTTGCTTTCTGATGAAACTTGAAACAATTACTAAAATATTAGAGATGGAATTGTGTCTTTTATTGGCATAGGCTTAAAGTACAGATTTTGCCATTTACTGTTGCCATATCCTTGCAAGTTACTTACCATTTATGAACCTCAATTTCCTTATCATTAAAATGGGAATCATAATATCTCCCTTACAAGGTTAATATACCAAGCACAAAGTCAGTACTAGGCATGAATACGACTTTATTTAATTATAATGTTTTTTTCACGTGTTGGTTTATCACTTGTTAGGTTATGATTTTAATGTCTCATTTAATTTCTCAAGCTTCAGTCACCTTGTGATTGTTTTTAAGATTAAGAGATATCAAAATTGCCTAGCCCAGGCCCTGACCTATCATCTACCTTACCCAGTGATGTGAAATGGTACAGTAAATGAAGAGAGTATCAATTATACCTTGTATGTTTTAATCAACAAATTGAGTACTATTCATTTAATTCTTATTCATTATTCTCTCAATGACAACTGCAGGTGTTCTTTATTCCATAGTTGTAATAAATTGCTTGTAAGTCATTGAGCTTTTTAACTGATACATCATTTAATATAGAGGCATCATTTTTCTACAGCAGGTTTCCAGCCATAGTCCAATGCTTTCTGATGTTATGCTTAAGGGTGTTGATTTCCCATCCCTTGGGAATTCCTGTGGTCTCAGAGGCACAAGACAATAGCACAGCCCTTTTAAATCCCTCTTAGTACACCTGACCCCTCTGTCTTAGCACATGGGACAGCGTAGTTCAAAACTGATATTACTTCCTCTCTCTTCCCTTCCTCTTCCAACAAGAATTACAAAAACCTCCACTCCAGGCTGCTTGCTGTTTAACTCTCTCTTCTAATCCCAACGTCCACTTTTTCTCCCTCTTAATCATTCCAGACCCATATCTTAAGTATAAACAAAATTCTCACATTTGCCAAAAAATTCTTTCCAGAATTATATATTTTACCCACATGAAGGGAAATTTGTGGTTAAGAAGACAATGCTATATCATTAAGTGTTCATTTTAATGGGAACTAGGAACAACATACATGCCAGTAACATTTAAAGAGAAAGGAGATATTTCTGTATTCTGTGATATAATTCATGCTGTTTGTTGTCTTTTAAACACTTGTCAGTATATGTAAATTCTTCATGACCAGCTATTGTCTAGGATGTATTTTAAAATTTATTAGTAACTTCGTGTTTTTTTTCTTTTCATATTTAAACAACTTTATAATCCATATTGCTTGCGTATTTAGTTTCCAATTGGGTTTGTCCTTAATGTCTTCCTTTAACATTTGACCCGTCAATGCACTGGTATTCCATTTCTACCCCAGTTCCATGCATCTGGTAGTCTGGCTAAAGCCCATGCCTGTGTTTATGCTTTAACGGATGATAGAGAATGAACATCCAGTTGAATTCTTTTGCTTCTAGTTAAAGTCCATTTCCTATTTTGAATCTGTGAATTTCCTGTGGTTTGGTTGGATTATACTAAGAACTTTCTAGATTTATTTTTGTTCTTGGTCTGCTCTGCTATGCCTACTGAATAGTTCCAAAGTCTTCCATTTCTACTTGCATTCCTCAGTCCTCTTAAGGTTATTCATCACTTCCTTTCTATTTCTTTTGTCTATACCTTCTTACACTTTTGTTAACATTTTTTTTCCAATTCTGTCATTCTCCATCATCATTTTCTATGATTTCTCCTTCATGTAAGTTATCAGTGTCATGCCACATCCATAATGTTGGTTGGCAGTCGCCTTTTAGTGTCATAATCTAGTCACTCACATCCCTTCTACCTATTTCCCTTCTAAAACTTCTCAGCAGTCATGCAGGGTAAAGAAGTGGGGAAAGCACCTGAGCTTCAGGTAACTAGAGTCTTTTTCTCCATCTAACAAACACACAGAAATGTTATATTCCTTTCCACTGATATTCTTCACTTCTATTATATTCCATATTTCTGTTCTCAATAATCCAAGTAAATATATTTTCTCTTATAACAGTGTCTGTGCACCCTATATTTTTCAAATGTGCATGTATATTACTGAGACTCTTACAGTAACATTTCCTCTGCTTAGCATATTACAATTTTTTAAGTTTTGTTTTAAATTGATTCAAAATTTGCTTAGTTGACTTAGAAAATTGATAACCAATCTGCTTTCAACAACCAAGATTAGAAATAGTCCAATTATTTTTCTCTATTACTTGAATCATTAAAAATTTCAATAGATCCCTCACTTAAAAAGAAATCTCTGAATTTGTATTCAAAATTTTGATCTTATGTACAAATATGCAGTTTGCAGAGAAGAAGATCGATAGCATTCATCAAATTCTCCAATTATCATGAGTTAAATACTCAATACATCCAATTACTATGTGCCAAGTATTGTTTAGATACCCAGTATCAAAAATTATTTCATTGGTTACTTATTTCATTGACCACAACTATGATCCTAGACAGGTATTATCCCATTTTATAGATGAAAATATGGAAGGCCAAGAAAATTAGGTGAATTTCCCAATATTAAAAAGCCAGTAAGTAGTAGATCTGGGATTTGAATGCAGCCTGACCACAGAACCCACAATTGACAAACACTAAGGTGTCCAGGTCCCCACAAAATTTTTTAAATAATGCTGAGAATTTACTTTAGAGCAATATATATAACAAATATAGTATACTGTGCATTCAAGAAAGTTCCTAGAAATTGTCATGGTTTCTAAAACAGTTGCTAATGGTGAGCTGCAGTATGAGAAATCTTGTAATAATGCTTTTAACTTAAAATCAGGTATGTGCGGCATCATTATCTCATGCATAAGAAAAGCATATGTTTTGATTTGTATTGCCATGAGCTATCTCTTTGAACTTGATTATGTCAGTTAACTACCACAGTCTTCAGTGTCTTAACTTTAAATTTATGGGGTAAATCTAGACCAGTGTTTTCCAAGCTATGTCCTTAAATGTGTTACATTTTTGTGCAATAGTTTCAAGTGATAAATGCTTTTATATTAATAATGTTTAATTTTATGTATTAGAACTACTACATCAAATTTGTGACTTCATTAGTATCACCTTCTGATAAAAATGACTGAATTAAACAATTGAATTAAAAAGGGGATTTGATTTGAAGAAAAATAATTTGATATGGTGAAAATCATAAGTATGGTACAGACTTGAGGGTAATAATCACTAATTTTAAGAGGATAAAGAAAACAGAAGATAAGCTTCATAAAGGCATAGAAACTGAAATATGAAGGTATCAATAAATAATTGCTGAGTCATAAAATGATTAAACAAATGACTGAGTGATATCATTTTCATGCCACAGACACACAACACCATAGAATGAAACATTTCTTTTACAAATTTTCGTAAAAACAATGTCCATTCAACAAACTTATTCAACACATACTAACTGAGCCCCTGCTGTGTGCTTAGTCACTATTAGATACTGAAGCACAGCAGTGGCCCACTTAGGCCGGGTGTCATACAAACACGGAGAACAGATGTTTCCTAAATCTCATCTTTAAACACACAACGGGGGTGGAATGCTTCCTGGCACAGGCAACACTCCAGCTCTCTCCAGCAACCCGTAGGTGTTAAGAGTGTTTCTATGTGTGCATTTGGGGGAATGCATGGAGACCATTTTAGTATGTCTCCCAGGAGAACTGTAGTCACCCAGGTCTTTGTTAAGCTACATGTCCACCTTGCACAGGTAGGTGAGATATCTTATATTCTGCTGTTAGGTAGAGTTAAATTAACTGAGATCTTTTAAGATTGTTTGATGTTTATTTTGGGGCTAATGCAAAGGTCAAAAGATGCAGCATGACATTGTGAGAAGACCTGGGTCCAAATTCTGGCTCCCACTTATCCCGACCGACCCCTGTATCTTTGAAGGTATTAAATGACCTTTGATTTGCCATCTCAGTAATGGTGCAACTTCACCTCCTTCAATAGGCTGTGTGAACCTTGTAGGAGAAAATGTGAAATGAAACATTGAAAATGAGCACTGCATTAGCCTGAACTCAATCCAAACTAGGGCAAAACGAAAATCATGAGTTATCTGAGTGGAAAACATCAATCAACTGTCTGATTGGCTAACAAAGTGCTTTTATTTCGTAAGAAGCACTTGCTGAATCATTTTGGAGTACCAAAGATAGGGAAGACAGGCATGCAATCAAGTGATAACAAGAAACACAGGAAGCAGAAGGTGAGAAGAATAAAATGAAGTATAAAGAGCTATAATAGGTATATAGACCAGGCACTGAGGAAATACTGGAGAGAAAACAATGGAAGCTTTCCTAGAGGAAAAAGAGATACCATTATAAGTTAAATACGTAGGCATAAAATTTGTCCATAAATGAAACTATTTTGAATGCAACATATGAGATCCTTGTTAGGTAAGTATACACCATGCATATATACAGCTTGCATACATGCATATGACTTCATTTTGTGTGTATATCAGCCCTAATACTGTGAACTTACATGTAAACCGGAAGAAACACACAAGAATTTTACTAAGGAATGGGATCGTGGGATGGGAAGTGAGAAAAATTTGTCATTTGTGCTCTGTCTCTGTACTGTTAACTTTTCCAACAAGTACATTTTTCAATTATAATCTAAAAAACAAGGAAAAATAGCTAAGACACTGTTAAGAACATGCCATGAAGTCTTGATATCTGAATAGCTTACCATTTAGACAAGGTGAAGAAGTCTCTTCCAGGCAGAGGAAAGAGTTATGTTGAAACTCCAAAGAAAAGTGGGATGTGTCACTTTCAAGAGAATATCTATCTGATTCAAATGTAAGACACAGGAGCAAACAAGCACAAACGGAGTAGTGTGGGTAAATTACACACAGCCCTTTATAGATCATCAAGGCCAAGTTAAGGAGTGTAAACTTAACATATGTGATGGAAAGTAAAAGATGTAGGAACTTAAGGCAGGTGTGATAAGTTATATTTTAAACACAAGAAACTTTAATTATGGTATGGGGTAAGGACAGAGGCAAAGATTTGACTGACAGAGGCTAGGAGAAAGCTGTTTGTAACAGGTAAGAAACTAGATAGCATCATAATACAGTCACGTTTTTGCTTTTCACATCATTCCTAATGTCTTATATTTTCCACTAAAATGTATTTGGCTTAAAAGAAATAATTTGTTGATTATTCCTTCATTTATTCATATTTCTAGTCTTTTTTAAAAATCCAGACACTGACTTTAGGACAAGTAATACCTTATTAGGAGAAGCCAGTAAAAGTAAATGTAGATATTTTAGAACCTTGAGGAGATAAAAGTCTTATGTTCACCACCTTCCCCTCTCTACTGCCCTTTCTCCCAATAGAACTTATGTTTATGTGAGGGCATTCCAGAAACAATTTTCTACCTGTGAAACAATAATATATATACATATGTTTGGTCCCTGCCTCTCATTCTTGACAGAGCTCCTAAAACCCTTGTATATAGGGACACTAGGGGAATTTTTTGTTCTAATAATCTTTGACCATGGTTCCTGGTGTAGAGCTCCTAAGACTTTTGTAACTTCCTGAGCATTAGGCTCATTTGATATAGAGTTAACTAATTTCTCAGAATTTCCCAGAAGACAGGAAAGTCTTTTGTCTTAAGGAAGGGCTTCTGGCTGGAGACCAGTAACTAGAGACACCAAGCCATGATTAGAAACTTGGAACTTTCAGCCCTAATCCCTGTTCTGCAGAGAGGGGAGAGGGGCTGAAAGTGGAGTTAATAATTGATCTTGTCTATATGAAGGAGCCTTCATAAAAATCCCAAAAGGACAGGGTTCTAAAGAGCTTCTGGGTTGGTGAACACATGGACATGCCAGGAAGATGTTAAGCCACAGCTCCCTGGGGACAGAAGACCCTGTACTTAGGACTCTTCCAGACCTCACCCTAGGTGTCTTCTCACCTGGCTATTCATCTTTTATCATATCCTTTGTTTCCCTGAGTTCTGTGAGCTGTTCTTGGTCAGAATCACAGGTGACAACCTGGATTCACAACGGGTGTCTGAGGTGTGGAGAACAGTTTGATGGGACTGTGCCTTGACCTGTGTGGGCTGGGGTGACTCCAGTTAGTACCAAAATTGAATTGAATTGTAGGACACCCCACTGTCTCACATAAATGTGTGGTGTGGTAAACACACACATCTGGTGTCAGAAATATTGTGAGTGTGGCAGTAGTATGAGAAGAAAGGAGGACAATGAGTTTTTCCAAAGCACTTTCCGTTTTTGTTATGAAGAGATCTAAGATACAGTGAGCACTGCAATAGATTTCATTACTATGTGCATTTATCCACCAACACCCTCTGTACCCTCTTCTTTCCTTCCTCCTGTAAGAGAATTAGTTGTCCCTATTGCTTGTCATTTGACTAAACATGTCTTCTGTGGGATATAAGCAAAATATAAGGATATGACTTAACTGACTTTGTGTATAGTCATGTGACATATGTTAGTCAATGCAATGTTTGAAGGCATCACTGTGCCATGTCCACACTGAAGCGATATGAAACATCATGAGTCTCCACCAGGGCCTCCTTCTCTCTCTCTACCACAAGAATAGGTGAGTCCTGTAAAAGGGCTTTCTCTTGAACCCAGGTAGAAAAGGGAGTAAGCATGTGGAACAGAATTGACTCCCCCTACACTTAATAAGATTGGATCCTTGTTTTCCAAGCCTCTGAGATGGTAGAGACTGTTTATTACACAGCATAACCTATAACTAGCTAATTCAATTCATTACCTTGCTTATTAAAGGAACTTAAACATAGTTGTTATTATTTTTAAAGCAATTTTGCTATATGGAAATCATCATATGAATCTTCTCACTGAAACACCCTGCCTACGAATTTGGATCACATCTGTAAGTAATACCTACCTAGTTCCTGATCAATTGCTCACAGAGATTGTATGTGAAGTGAAAAAGCATGGGTTTAATTCTATCTGTACAAACCTTCTACTTTGTGATCTTGGGAAAATTTCTTAACCTCTCTGGGTCTCAGTTTCTTTTTTGAAAATTGGTGTTTTTTGTACATACTTCCTAGAGTCACTTTAAGACAATACTGTAATTACCATTTTGCAGGTAAGGAAACTAAGCCTCACTTTAATTTATTCATAGTTTAAGATATTTTGATATCATAAAAAAGCAAGGCCTGGAAGAAGTGAAGAGATGCCTTTCTAGTGTCTGCAGTGCAGTTTGGTTTCTTAAGAATAACAAAAATTTATACTATATTGAGCTCTTACTATGTCAGGGACAATTCTATGTACTTTGCAAGCTTAGTAGCTTAATCTTGACAACAGCTACCAGGGTTACTCAGATCAAACTAAATTGCTAAACAATTACTCTTCTATTCAGAAGAGTCGTCCAAAGACGGATACAGATTTGCTTGGACTAATAAGCTACATGTAAATACAGAAATGATCTTTGCTAACAAGCCTAAAAGCACCAAAACAAAGCAAGATTCAGGTAAAATATATGGCAGTTTTTTGGTTTGAGGTCTCAAAGTTCTATCTTGATATAGTTACGATGATTTTTGTCCTAGAGAAAATGGTTTCCACATTTGCTCATACATGTATAATTCATTTAGATGGGTGTCAGAAATTTTATATACTTTTCTTAAATATGGCTTTCCCCAGTAAGACAGTAAGTAATGGTAAAATCTTTGGTCATGTTCAAACTTTTCATGTGGTAGGAATTAGTATCTGGCCAGTAACAATATCATAGTGGTGTCATTTTTAAGAGCTGTCACTGCTCATGAGTGCAAAGATTGTCTTGCTGAAAAAAAATGTCAGTCTCTACACACATGGCTGAGTATGTGAAGTAAATTAATAACCCTCACAAAATTGTATCTGGATTGAAATATGAGTATTTGCAAGCATAAGATAAAGAGCACACTATCACACAAAACACTTTAATAGAAAAGTAATGTTATAGAAAACCTATATATTTATATCTCATAAAAATCATAACTTTAAAGCTAATTAAACTCATAGTTTATATTACTGAATTTATTTAGCATTCAAGTATTGAATATTCATATAATATGAATAAGTTCCTATATTATATATGATTTAATTGCTATTGTTTTCCATTAGTATTATTTGTATAACTATTTTTGCAATTTATGAAGTGTGTATACATATATATGTATATATAACTTTATTAGTTGCTATAGCAGTCTTAAAAATGTGTTGTTAATATAATTAACATCATTATCTACTTTTTCAAGATGAAAACTGAAGTTAAGAAAGGATAAATGGCTTTCTCAGGGTCACCAGAATACATTCATGAAATTTGGATTATTATGGCCTAATTACTTATAGGTTATACTTAAAAAAAATCAAATACGACATTTCTTATGTTAATAAATGTTTATTCCTTGAAAGAGAAACAGTCTTTAGAGTCATGAAGGTATGAATTTTGGAAAGGGCAAACGAGTGCTTATAGCGTGGACCTGTTACTACATGTGGTACCGACAACATTAGTAGGTCCTTTACGGAGGAATTGTGCTTTTGTTTCTTCCCTACTTAGGTCATTAAAATAGATGAGACTTTTATTCTTGACTGAAGAGTAGTAAAAACAGTAATGATATCAAAAAGAGCATCAATATAGACAGCAACATTATCAAAACGGTCAAGATGAAGAAAGTTATTTTTCATATATTACCCTTAACCATCATAAAACCTAATTAGGTAGTAGTAGTAGTAGTAGTAGTAGTAGTAGTATTACTATTAAAGAGAGAGAAAAATGTAAGTTTGGGAAGTTGTTATACGTGACCAAAGTCATACAGTAGGTTAATAAAGAAGGTGCATCAATTTATCTTAATTCATCACCCACTTGCCTTCCTCCCAGGACAAACCTGACAAGTTTTTTTCAACAAGGAGAAATTTCTATTAGAAAGGCTTCTTTTTCAGCCCTGTAAGACACAATTTATGAAAACAGTACTGGCCAAAAACCACAAACCATGTATTTTCTATTTAAAAATGTGTGGTGTCATACTATTTAGTCATGAGAAGAAAACAAATCCTACCATTTGCAACAACATAGATGGAGCTAGAGGGTATTATGCTCAGTGAAATAAGTCAGGTGGAGAAAGACAAGTACCAAATGATTTCACTCATTTGTGGAGTATAACAGGCAAGCAAAACTGAAGGAACAAAACAACAGCAGACTGACTGACTTCAAGAAGGAACTAGTGCTTACCAAAGGGGAGGGGTGGGGGAGGGTGGGGGGAGGGAGAAGGGGATTGAGGGGTATTATGATGGTTCACATGGTGTGGGGTGTCACAGGGAAGAGAGTGTAGCACAGAGAAGATAAGTAGTGACTCTGTGGCATCTTACTACACTGATGGACAGTGACTGCAGTGAGGTATGAGGGGGACCTGATGATATGGGTGCATGTAGTAAGCACAATGTTTTTCATGTGAAACCTTCGTAGGGGAGGGGTGGGGGAGGGTGGGGGGGAGGGAGAAGGGGATTGAGGGGTATTATGATGGTTCACATGGTGTGGGGTGTCACAGAGAAGAGAGTGTAGCACAGAGAAGATAAGTAGTGACTCTGTGGCATCTTACTACACTGATGGACAGTGACTGCAGTGAGGTATGAGGGGGACCTGATGATATGGGTGCATGTAGTAAGCACAATGTTTTTCATGTGAAACCTTCGTAAGAGTGTGTATCAATGATACCTTAAAAATGTATGGTGAAAAATGACTTCCTTTTTAAAAGAAATGCTGAACAATATAAATAGAGGTAGTTCTCTTACCTTGTGAGTTTTCAAAGAGCAAATAGGATAATTGAAATTTGATTAATAAGAAAATATTTGCATTACACAGACTATTACTAGTTGCAATATAATCAATATTTGGATCCAGGGAGCACAGCATAATAATTTCATTTCCCTTTGAGGAAAACTTAAGAACATAGAGGTATTACCGAGTATATTGTTCTTTTAGCATATCCTTTCTATTTTTATTATTTTTTTCCTTTTTAAACCTCTAATTTTGTGTTAGATTTTTTTTTACCTTTGGCCCTTGTCTAATAATGTAACAAAGATACTAGGTCAAGGTAAAAGAATAATGGAAACTAAGAATATGTGGCATATTGAAAGACAAAGGGAAAACCCTGTTTATTTATTGGATGAATTTTTGCTTAATCCAATTATAGTTTTGGCATACCATAACAAAATATATTAACATTGTGACTTAAGTCTCTATTATTAAGAATCTGAAACTCCCTAAACAATTTACATTTTATATTTTCTTATGCAATTTATCTCATATAACATGAACTGCAGCTAGTGTGTTATGAATGAATAAATTTCATAACAAAAAATGCATGTCTAATGTGCATGCTTATATATAGTTCATTTCTCTTGATGCTGTTTTTCTTTTTCACCTTTCCATGAATACATAATTTTAAAATCTTTTAAATATAAAGAAAGCTAGATGGAAAACTCAGTTACAATATAATGAGTATTATTCAGGCTTTCAGTTTGCTATACCGTATCCATGTTTGTAAGCCCCTCCCAGGAAGTTTACTCTTCTTTGCTTCTTTAATATCTTTATACAAGTTGTTTTAGACTGAGTTTCCAAAATTGCTTTCCAACCCCCAGATGTCTTTTTACTCATTGTCAATAGCAAATACAATGCTTCTTTTTTAAATATATACTAACTACATTTTATCTTTGGCATGTAAACATTGACATTCCATTCAACCTTAATAATTTGTACCATTTTTTAAAAATAAGGAATAGAAAATACCTTCCATATTATTCAGGGTTGTCCAGAGAAATAAACTCAATCGTATATATATTTATAGATTTATTATAAGGAATTAGCTCATGCAAAATTGTAGAGGCCAACAAGCCCCGAGATTTGCAGTCAGCCAAGTTGGAGACTCAGGAGAGATGATGGTCTAGTTCCGGTCTGAAAGCCGGTAGATTTATGACCCCGGAATTGCTGGTATCTCTGTGAAGTCCAAAGGCAGGAAAGTTGATGTCTCAGTTTGAAGGCCGTTAGGCAGGCAGGAGGAATTCTTTCTTACTTGTGAGAGGTCAGCCTTATTGTTTTATTGAGGCCTTTGACCAATTAGGTGAGGCCCATCCACATTAGGAAGAACAATCTGCTTTACTCAGTCTACAGATTCACATGTTAATCTCAAATAGAAATTCCTTCATTGACAAACCCAGAATAATGTTGGTCTAGTCAAGTTGACACATACAATTAACCATCACACTTTCTTTGCAATGTTTCTCTTAAAAACATATTCTAGTCTGTTTTCTGGGATAGCAAAATTTACTCAGATGACACTTAACAACCATCCAGACCTGTTCTCCTTCCATTCCCATTAATTTGATGGAGTGCTTCAGGCAGACACCCAGAATTCGAACCTAGACATCTCTAGGTAACTGTTGGCATATTGCTTAACTTCTGTAAACCTCATTTGCTCTGTCTGGGAAATGGGATATTAAGTCTATTTCATGAGCAGCTGTGAGGATTAAGTGAGCACTATAGCATGCTCACCTCCGCCACCATTGCACACAAGTATTGTCTCCCAATTCTTTCACCCTACTTTCAAAAATCTTATTAGCTGGAATTTACCAATCTATTTTCAATGATATATTGCTGTGTCACAAATCACTCCAAAACTTAGAAATTAAAACAATTGATACATCATATCATTTGCCATGATTTTGTGGATTAGCTAAGGCTCTGTTAGTGTAGTTCTTCTGTTTCTTGTGGGATTGGTTCAAGTAGCTCCTACAACTGCTTTAATGTGGACAGTAGGATGGGGATTGGAATGTGAAAGACCACCTCCCTTGTCCATATTTCAGATGACAGTGGCTGCATTTGGGGTACATCAATTATCCTTCATGTTATCATTCTTCCCTCAGAAGTCTAGGCCTGCTTTCAGTTTAAAACATGGCAGCTGTGTTCCAAGAGAACAAAGGGGTAAGTTCTCTGGTCATTTATAGACTAATCCTAATGCTAGAACAGCCTCACTTTCCTCTCATGCTGGTGTTCAAAGAAAGTCACATGATTTGTCCAGATACGAAAGCAAATAGACTCCACCTCATGATGAGAAGGGTAGCGTGTGCCAATGGAGAGAACAGGAATTACTGATGGCCATCTTTAAAAGCACTGTCCACACCTGTGTGTTTGTATTAGTTTGCTAGGGCTGCCTTAACAAAGTACCACAAACGGGTGGCTTGCAAACAGAAAGTTACTGACTCACAGTTCTATAGGTTAGAAGTTTGAGGTCAAGGTGTTGGTAAGATGGGTTCATTCTGAGGGCTGTGAGAGACGGTTTGTTCCATGCCTCTCACCGAGCTTCTGGTTGTTTTCTGGCAGTTCTTTGTATTCCTTGGCTTGTAGGAACTACCTGCAATCTCTGTTTTCATTTTCACACGGTGTTCTCTCTGTGTGCATATCTGCCTAAAAATTTTCCCCTTTTTACATATACTGCTCATATTGGATTACAACCCACTCTAACGACCTCATTTTAACTACTGCTGTAAAGACCCTATCTCCTAATAAGGTCACATTCAGAGGTAACAGGGCTTAGAATTTCAACATACGCATTTTAGGGGGACAAAATCCAACCTATAACAACATTGTAATTTACTTTTTCTATTATAGTCTATGTCTCTTATGTCCTTCAAGTGTCCCTCACTCTAATATTCTATGATAACAGTGACCTTTATTGTTTTCTTTGTTTATTGATGTATCCCAAGTTCCTAGAACACTATTTGACATGAAATGTGTTCAATACATATTTGTTGGGAGAAAAGAAGAGTATTTATGAAAGGGTTAGCATATTGTTGGGTACATGAGAAGTACTAACAAATATTAGCCTTATTATTATAATATAAGTATTGATCCTAAGAGGACATTTTTGGATGCTGTTTTTCAAAACATTCAGGAGTGACTATATATTTCTGTGAAACTACTAAGCATTCAAGAATGTGAAAATCTATATGAATGCATTGTTTCAAAGTAGGTTAATTAGTCAAATGTTTATTTATTCTGATGATTATGTTATAGCTTAATACATTTTAGGGAGACATTTTCAGAAAATTTTTTATTAGCCTATCTGTTTATTCATAATTATTACCTACATTGATCACTCACTGATTCACCGAGTGCAATTCAAATGACTTCAGTTGTTTCCTAAATTCAAATATGTCCATAAAAGATAGAATGGTGATATGTTCCAGTGCATTATAAGACTTATGTATATTTCCAAAAATGAGTTTTTAATATATCTTTATCCATCTTAGTAAATTACACCATTATGGTGAGGAAAAACAACTGTGGGTTTGAAACTATCAAAGTTTATTTTAGACTTCTCATCTTCCTTCCATTAAGGGTTAAATTGCAGTAGAAATATTCTAGGATACTTATTCCAGAATTATGATACAGAAAAACACCGTCTCTGTGTTCTTATACAGAAGAACCACCATACGATTAGTAGTTAAAAGCAAGGTTCTCTCTAATAATGTTTAGGTCGCTAGCTTACACAGTAGTAATGAAGGTAAAACTCTCCCAGATTAACACCATATGCTACTATCAGAACCACAAATGCTGGTGATGAGCTTTTTGTTTAGATTAATGTTGCTGTCTTTGAAAGAATGGTAAGCAATTCACCCATTAACCACTGAGTCCAAGAAAGCCTTCATCAGATCTGCCTCCAGTCAAGGCATTCAAGGTCCCCAGAGACTGCCAAGTCACAGGGGTGTGCAGAATAATTTCAAGTTAAAATATTGTCCAAAAGAGACCATATGTTTGAGCAGACTGCATTTGTCTTGACAGGGCAATGTAAGTGTTAAGACAAATCATGTCCAACTTGTCATAAAATTGAATTAGGACCGGAAGGAAGATAGAAATTTTAGCCAAGGGAGCTAGGAAGCTTAACATATATCCTCCTGAAATTAGCAGATGTGAGAATGGTGGCCAAAACACCCTTAATCATTCAATTGTTTCCTCTGAAAACATAGAAGTAAAAAATATTGAGTTTAAGAATATGACTTTTTCTAGTTTTCTCATTAGCATATCATATGAAAAAACTTAAAGTCCAATATTCATACCCAACTGGTCCACATTCTAGAATCTAGATGAACATTATTTATCAGCAAACAAAAAAGAGTATCACAGATTAAATTTATTTATGTTTATTGAACCTCTATTGCCTGTCTAGAAATAAAACCAAAAGGATTCTTATTTTCAGAGCGGTTACACACTTGTGTGGAGAGACAATGACAATATGGAATGTTTATGATACAGAGTACAGTAAAATGTAATTTGGGTTAAGGAGGAAAATAAGGCTGGCAATGGGATAGGGCTCAATAAAAGGAGACCTCAGACAGGGCAGTCAGGAAAAGCTTCGGTGAGGAGGTGAGGAGGTGAAGGTGTGAGTTATTTAGATGTCTGAGAAAGACTTTCCTGAAGAGACAGAAAAGCAAGCAAAACAAGTGATTACAATCATCCAGGCCAGAGATGTTTCCAATTCAGGAAATGGTGGTAGCCACAGAAGTGTTAGAAGTGGTTATATTCTGGATGTATTTTAAAAGCAGAGCTATGAGATGTGTGGCTGCACTAAATGTAAAATTTGAAAGAGCCTAGTCAAGCACGGATCCACCGTTTAGCTTATGATTTAACTATTAATTGAAATGGAAAGATCTGAACCAGAGTAGTTTGAAAAGAAAAAATGAGGAACTCATTCATACATGTCAGGTTTCGATTGTTTATTAAATGTTTACATGGAGAAATTTTAGGAAGTGGTTGAAAGTATGAATTTGGAAATTTGGAATTTGGGGAGTTTTGGGATGGATAGATGATAGGTAGGCAAGTAGGCAGCTGGATACAAATATGGACAGACAGCCATGAAATGAGATGTTATCCGTGTGGAGAGTGTGGTGACTGTAAAGCAGATATATTCAAAGACTGAGCCCTGAGGAGCTAATGACCCACAACATAAAACACCAACCAATGATGTGAGGTCCTGGCAACCTAATAAAGAAAGTGAGCTCTGTTGTATCAATTGCTTCTGACAGATCAAGTCAGGTGAATTCTAAAAACTGACCCCCAACTTTAGTAGATGACCTTACGAAGAATAGTTTTGGAGAAATAGTGGGAGAATACAGTGTTTGGAGTATTTTTTCAGAGAGATTGGGAAAGGCAAGGTGGAAATATTAGTATAAACACACTTATTAAAGTTTGTACTGGAAAAATAAAAGAAATGAGGCAGTAGCCGGAGTGATGAGTCAAAACAAAACAGGGATTTCTTCAATGGCAGACATGACAGTATCTTTGGCTACGAATAACCTAGCAGGGAAGAATTTATGATGCGGAAGAAAGGGGTGAATTACTGGATTCGTGTTATTTGTGTTTGCGAGAGGAAATTAGTCTTCAGTAAAAGTGTTGCTCATGTGTGTGTGTTAGGTGTTAATTAGAGTTAAACAAGGTGATTGTTTTACTAAGCAGGAAAACAAGGGAGTGATGGTATAATGGCATTTGTTTATGAAAAAACAATTATAATGAACAATCTTTAGAGTATTACAACACTTCTTAAGCCTGTTTTTTTATCAGAATGACTCAATTTAGGTCTGATGAGCTGGTCATTCTAGGCCAAGATACAAAATATCTACCAATTTCTCTGAAATAGGCATGTGTCCATATTTATCCCCCAGGTGACATGTACTAAAGTGAGTTCTGATAGATGTCCATCTATGAGAGAAAAAAACTAATTAATGGTTATGGTAACTTAAGGGTTCAGTTACTCTTTAGAATATTACTATGTTAAATGGTATTTTCTGAAGTTAGATGGAAAAAATAATCTGCATTTCTTGAGACAAAATATTGAAAGGTCCTGTTTTAGTTGTTCATTTTTACTATAAGCCATTTCCCAGAGATGACCAAAATCCATGTTCTGGAGGTAATAAGAATCTCCTTCTCATATGCCTCTCCTCTTCTTTCTAGTCTATCTTATTCAAATGAATTCATGACAATTTAAAAGAGCTTCCCAGCAGGCACCCAGGGAAGCATAGCCATCCAGATTTGTTATTAGCACAGTCAGTCTTGAAAATTCAATGGTTATGAAATAAGTAAAAATCTGCAGTCATGAAATACATTAGAGAAAAATTTCCTGTAAGTCTAGATGGTGTTTATAAGTCTATAGGATGTTTAGAAACATCAAACTCCCAGTAAATCAAAAGACAATTACACTGGGCAATTAGGTGCAGGTCATTTGAAGACATGTTATTTTTCAACTATGTGGGATATCTATTGTTACGGTTGTGACATACATAAAAGTTGCTTTGGGTAAAGTATGAACTGGTTCTACTGTGATGTGGCTTGCTCTACTAGTCATAGTGCCGAGCCACTTGCTGGCCACTGTAAAGTACATTGTGAAGTGCAACTTGGAATAAAAACAAGTGAAAGGCAAAAGTGAGGAAAATAAAGACAAACAAGTAAGTGTTCAAAGGCAAATGAGATATTTAATCTAGTCTTATCTTCTTTGTTGAGGGACCCCTTCTTGA
This sequence comes from Manis javanica, assembly GCF_040802235.1. Taxonomy (NCBI): domain Eukaryota; kingdom Metazoa; phylum Chordata; class Mammalia; order Pholidota; family Manidae; genus Manis; species Manis javanica. Next base: position 159,554,784 of record NC_133160.1, read on the forward strand.
AACACTGCGGTCTTCATAGTCAGCAACCTGGTAAGGATGACCACAATATCATGCACTTGTGTCATTATTGTTCACCATCACGTCTACCCTTGAAGATGAAAAGCCATTTTTGCCAGGATCCTCAAAGTCAGAAAGTATGGAATAGTGCATAGGTTAAGTAAGATTAGGTAAATATCTTAAAAACCGTGGATAAAACTGTCTCCTGCTGTGTGCTCAGGAATTGAATTCCACCACATCTTTAAGAAACAGCCTCAGCCAAAAGAAAATATTATAGCTTGAAGGATGACCAGCAACTCTCCAACCCCATCCCTTCTTCAGAGAAGACACTGAGGCCCAGAGAACTGAATTGGCTTCGAGAACTTACTCATAACCAACTTGGATCAGAACCAGAGTCCCATCACAGCTATTCCATTTCATCACAATAATTGTTTTTATCAGCTATTCCTGTTAATATTTTAGGCTAATGGAAAGTACCATTTTCACTCCAGAAAACCCTATAAGAAGAATATCGTTGTGGAAGTAGAGACAGGGGAATTCACTGCAATCAGAAACAGCTAAAATGTTCAATAGTGACTGGATGCCACATCCAACTAATAGAATATTAAAATATGAAAAATCACAATGCAGATGAACATTTAATCACTCAAGATCATTGCTAAGTGAAAAGCACTAGATTTCCGTAGAAATAAATGCAACATGATATACATTTGCCAGATAAATGGATAGATAACAGGAGTGGTGTATACTACTGCATTAACAGTGGATTCACCTGCAGTCTTTCATGACTTTTTCTATGCCATTTTATTATCCTACTTTTTATAATGAACATGTTGGGCTTAAATTATCCAAAGCGTGCTATTTTTAAAAATTCATTTATGTAGGCTAATTTATGGCACACACTGTGATTAAGTTCCTCTCCTCTAACTGTAAAATCTATTTGCAGTTTCATTATTGGTTACCCCTCAAGCCAGATATATGTTTCCTAAGTCTGAAAACATGAAAGCAATCATTTCCTTTCTTGGCCGTCTACCAAAAACCTCCACTGATCAGGATAATGGATGGTAAAACGCATATACAGAATCAGACTCTGATGTTTCAAAGTGAGAGTCAGTCCTTGTGAAGGCATAATTGTCAAAAAGTGACAAAGGAAACAATCAACTTCCTGATATATGCATATCTAATTTTGGAAAATCTACAATCACTGTGCAATACTCAGCTGCACTAGAAATTGTCAAAGAAAAACCTAAGATATGAAAGTTATCTAACTTGTCCAGTAAAACTTAAATAAATAATTAATAAAAGAATAAAAAATATTGATCCTAATAATATTATGGAAATGATTTATTTAAAAAAAGCAACAATGACAAAATGTAGGTCTAAACATATTAAAAACACAGTACCAACCTGTAGTGACAGAAATTAATTGGTGGGAAAAAAATGTATCTCTCCTAGATTTTATTCTATAGCTGTGAAACCTAAAGTGTGTTTGCATCTAACTGAAGGCCCCATAAGCTGTGGAAATCATTTGAATAAGAAATATGCACGTATAAAGCTTACCAAGCATTTACATAAACCTTTGTATCCCCAAATTGTAACTCAGCATGCATTATTAAAAGATGTAAATACAAATATGTGCTTTACAGAATATTTGAAGTAAAATTCTAAAGCACATAAACAAATCTACCCAGGTAAAAAAGAAAGTTTTAATTTCTTGCAAAATAAAAATAACTGTAGATATTCAGCCAGTCACACAGCCTCTTAAAATGTCAATTTTTATGAAGACACACAAATAGTATACTCATAAACATTCATAGTCTCACAAATATTGTACTTTGACAGTCATATTCCTTCATTTGAAAAATATTCATTGAGTTTTTATCATATGCTACATATTATTCTAGGCACTGGGAAATAACTGTAAACCAGACAAAATTTTTGTCCTCATGGAATTTCATTCTATTGAAAGGCATATATAGTTAAGTGTCTAGTTATCATACTTTATCTAAATGTAAAAAAAGAGCATATGTACTGTATCTAACAAATCTGTATAGTCATGGATAAAATGTAATAATATGGATATGACCATTTACCCAGAAAAAAATATAATTCTAATTGTGCAGTCTTGAAACACTCTCTAGACTATATGAAAACTCGAGTATGCACCTAGAACTTATACATGATTATATAATTGGCTTGATTTTAGGCATTAAATTAACATGTTAAATGCGACACTACTGTTGTGGAGAGGTTCTGAATGGTGTACATGAAGCATGCATGGCGAGGCAGAAACAAGAAACCTCTTTCCAGATCTTCACCCAATAGACAACACATTCTGGACAAATAACAACCATAAATTACAAAACCTATTTCTAAAGTGGTTTTACCGTTTTACACTCTTACCAATTCCAGCTGATCCACTTACTCCTGACATTTTTTATCATTGATGGGTGTGTACTGTTATCTCATTTTTTGGATTTTTTTTTTTACATTTTCCAGATAATAGTAATTGCAAGCATATTTTCAAGCATCTATTAGTTATTCCTATTGATTTCTTTGTGAGTGTCCAAATTTTCTGCTCATTTTTTCATTGGTTTGTTTGTCCTTTTATTAATTAGTTATAGAACTTACATATGTAAGTTGGTCATTGGTGATTAGTCAGATATGTATTCTGCAAATATTTTCTCTGAATCTGTGGCATTACTATTATTTTTCTTAATGGTATCTTTTTTTTTGAGAAAGCATTGTTAAATTTGTTTTTAATTTGTGGTGAGGCCTTAATTTATTCATTTGTTCTTTCACTCTACTTGTGTCTTGTCTGTGGTCTAGGAACACTTTGCATAGCCTTAAATCACCAAGAAACTCTGTTTTCCCCAAAAATCTTCAAGGTTTTAGTTTTTATGTTTAGATTTCTGATGCATTTTGTATTAATTTTTTGATATGTTGTGTTGTACAGATCAAGTTATAGTAGCCTTTTATTGAAAAAGAGAATTTGTTGAAAAGACAAAATACAATTGAATTGCAATGGCTCCATTGTAGAAAATCAAAAGACGGAGTGAGTGTAGGTCTATTGCTGAGCAATCATTGCTTTCTATTGATTTCTATGCTGATTCTGATGCCACCATCAGTTCTCTTTATTATGTTGCTTTATAGGAACTCTCAAAGACATGGAATATAAATTCTGCAACTTGGCTTTTTTACAAAATAGCTTATGATTTTCTAGACACTTTGTATTTTCTTTTTTGTTTAGTTAGTTTTATTTTGGTATCATTAACCTACAATTACATGAAGGACATTATGTTTACTAGACTCCCCCTTTCACCAAGTCCCCCCCACATACCCATTCACAGTCACTGTCCATCAACATAGTATGATGCTGTAAAATCACTACTTGTCTTCCTTGTGTTGCACAGCCCTCCCCATGCCCTCCCACACTATACATGCTAATTGTAATGCCCCCTTTCTTTTTTCCCACCCTTATTCCTCCCTTCCCACCCGTCCTCCCCAGTCCCTTTCCCTTTGGTAACTGTTAGTCCATTCTTGGGTTCTGTGCTTCTGCTGCTATTTTGTTCCTTCAGTTTTCTTTTGTTCTTATACTCTACATATGAGTGAAATCATTTGGCACTTGTCTTTCTCTGCCTGGCTTATTTCACTGAGCATAATACCCTCTAGCTCCATCCATGTTGTTGCAAATAGTAGGATCTGTTTTTTTTCTTATAGCTTCACTGAGCATAATACCCTCTAGCTCCATCCATGTTGTTGCAAATAGTAGGATCTGTTTTTTTTTCTTATAGCTGAGTAATATTCCAGTGTGTATATGTGCCACATCTTCTTTATCCATTCACCTATGGATGGACATTTAGGTTGCTTCCATATCTTGGCTATTGTAAATAGTGCAGTGATAAACATAGGGGTGCATTTGTCTTTTTCAAACTGGAGTGTTGCATTCTTAGGGTAAATTCCTAGAAGTGGAATTCCTGGGTCAAATGGTATTTCTATTTTGAGCATTTTGAGGAACCTCCATAGTGCATTCCACAATGGTTGAACGAATTTACATTCCCACCAGCAGTGTAGGAGGGTTCCCCTTCCTCCACAACCTTGCCAACATTTGTTGTTTGTCTTTTGGATGGTAGCCATCCTTACTGATGTGAGATGATATCTCATTGTGGTTTTAATTTGCATTTCTCTGATGATTAGCGATGTGGAGCATCTTTTCATGTGTCTGTTGGTCATATGAATTTCTTCTTTAGAGAACTGTCTATTCAGCTCCTCTGCCCATTTTTTAATTGGATTATTTGCTTTTTGTTTGTTGAGGTGTGTGAGGTCTTTATATATTTTGGATGTCAACCCTTCATTGGATCTGTCTTTTATGAATATATTCTTCCATACTGTAGGATACCTTTTTGTTCTATTGATGGTGTCCTTTGCTGTACAGAAGCTTTTCAGCTTGATATAGTCCCATTTGTTCATTTTTGCTTTTGTTTCCCTTGCCCGGGGAGATATGTTCAAGAAGTGGTCACTCGTGTTTATGTCTAAGAGATTTTTGCCTATGTTTTTTTCTAAGAGTTTTATGGTTTCATGACTTACATTCAAGTCTTTGATCCATTTCGAGTTTACTTTTGTATATGGGGTTAGACAGTGATCCAGTGTCATTCTCTTACATGTAGCTGTCCAGTTTTGCCAGCAACATCTGTTGAAGAGACTGTCATTTCCCCATTGTATGTCCATGGCCCTTTTATCGAATATTAGTTGACCATATATGTTTGGGTTAATGTTTGGAGTCTCTATTCTGTTCCATTGGTCTGTGGCTCTGTTCTTGTGCCAGTAACAAATTGTCTTGATTACTGTGGCTTTGTATTAGAGCTTGAAGTTGGGGAGTGAGATCCCTCCCACTTTATTCTTCCTTCTCAGGATTGCTTTAGCTATTCGGGGTCTTTGACAGTTCCATATGAATTTTTGAACTATTTGTTCCAGTTTATTGAAGAATGCTGTTGGTAGTTTGATAGGGATTGCATCGAATCTATATATTGCTTTGGGCAGGATGGCCATTTTGACAATATTAATTCTTCCTATCCATGAGCATGGGATGAGTTTCCATTTGTTAGTGTCCCCTTTAATTTCTCTTAAGAGTGACTTGTAGTTTTCAGGGTATAGGTCTTTCACTTCTTTGGTTAGGTTTATTCCTAGGTATTTTATTCTTTTTGATGCTATTGTGAATGGAATTGTCTTCCTGATTTTTCTTTCTATTGGTTCATTGTTAGTGTACAGGAAAGCTACAGATTTCTGTGTGTTAATTTTGCATCCTGCAACTTTGCTGAATTCTGATATTAGCTCTAGTACTTTCAGAGTGGAGTCTTTAGGGTTTTTTGTGTACCATATCATGACACTTTGTATTTTCATACAGAGTTTAAAAATCTGCTTAATAATCTCTAAAGAAAAAATTCCGTGCTGGTATTATATTTGGGACTGCATTAAATCTATAAATCAATTTGTACAGAATTGACATATTAACCATACTAAGGCTTTTATAATCCATGAAGTTATCTCCCAAGCTAATTTTAAACAACGTTAACATTGTACATGAATACTAATTTTATTTTTTAGTAACAGAAGTCAGTCCTTGCCATATGTAGTTAGTCCGCTCCTTAAGTTTGATAACAGGGAACATTACACATGTGGACTGCAACTTTCCTCTAGATGTCCTGTCCAGTTCTTCACAGGTCACAATTCACTCAACTTCCTTACATCTATTTACTCCACACATACACTGAAGACATTACAATTTGAAACACCTCTGGTCTATGTTTTGATTTCACAGACCCATGAATTATCACAGTTTCTACCTGTTGGTTCTTGCTTCTACTTATGATGCTATTCTATCTCTTTCCAAACTTGTAAAAATTCTATCCATCCTTTAAGGTGGAACTGAAATATTCTTTCTTTGATTAATCTTTCTTACAATGTGAACAAAATTAATCACAAATTGTAGGGCCTTTTTATCTCTTGAATTTATAACATGGCATATTTTACAATTGCATACTGATAGCTGTAATTGTCTATGAAAACTCTGTGTGCAAAAAAATATGTTTTTATATGTTATCAAAATAAAACATCAAATATTTCAAACATATAGAAAAAATAAAGAGAAAGATATAATAAATACTTCATGCCAGTGGCTGTTAACAAAAGTTAGTTTTCCCCTCAGAACAAAATTTTGGCAACAAAAACTCGGTTGTCAAAACATGGATTGTGGTTGGTGGGTAAGAAGGTTTGTTACTGGCATTTAGTGGATAGAGACCAGAGAGGCTGCTAAACATCTGAATATCCAACAAAGCCCAGAACAGCCCACATAACAAAGAATATTGCCCCAAATGCCAATAGTACAGACACTGAGAAACTCTTCTTTATACTCACCATTCAACAGTAGCAAATGTCAATATTTTGCTGTATTCATTCCAAATCTTCCCTGAACACACACTCTTGAATAATAAAGTATTACAAATATATTAGAAGCATTCATTTTCTCCAGATCCCATTCTCCATCTTCCCTCTCTATAGATAACCACTATCCTAAAGTTATATACAAGTAACACCACACATTTTTATATTTTATATGTATCAAAACCTATGTCCTGTTGTGTATATTCATCTTACTCATATATCAGGTATTTCATACCATCAAATATTTTACAATTTTCTTTTTACTCAATATGTTCTTAATATTTATTAACTTTGATATTCATAGGTCTAGTCATTCATTTAATAGCTGTATAACCTCTGCTATATACTATTACATATTAACCATTGGCATACTAAATGGCATTTTGTTGTTTTAAATTATTGTATTTGGCAATCATTATTTGATAAACTTTCTCATCATACATTTCTTCTTGTGTAGTGTCCCTCAGGGAATAGTGTCCCTCAGTTGTCCACCTAGAACCTCAGAATATGATTTTATTTGGCAATAAATAAATCTAGGCCAGTAAATAAGGCCTTGGCAGATGTAATCAAGTTAAGCTGAGGTCATACTGGATTAAGTAAGTCCTAATTGAATAACCGTATCATTATTGCAAGAGGGAAGCTCAAACACACAAGCACACAGAGGAGAAAACCACATGGAGACTAAGGCAGAGATTGGCAGGAAGCACCTACAAGCCAAGGAACACCGAGGCTTTCCTGTAGCCATCAGAAGCTGAGAGGCATGGAACAGAATCTCCCGCAATATCTGCACTAGGAACCAACCCTGCCAGCACCTTGACTTCAGACTCCTGGCTTCCAGAACTGGGAAAGAATTCATTTCTATCATTTTAAACCACCCACATTATTCTGGTTGTTGCAGCAGCCTTAGGAAACTCAAACAGGCAGTTGTGTAATATTTTCTCTTAGTAATTAAATCAAGTAGAAATGCTGGGTTTTAAGATCTGTGCATCTAAATTAGAAGAGTTTATGGGGTTTTTTCCTCCTTACTCTCTCCTCTCTTGGTGTCATCAGATTCTTTAATTTTTGTAATTCTCATGGATGAGACAGTATTTTCATTGACTTTATTCACCTTTGTATGATTATTAAGTTGTACTATGTCTTTACCTTTTTAATTCATTTAATTCTATTATTTTGTTAGTTATATATTTATATAACTTACCCAGTTTATATTTGCGGATGGGGTGATTATTCTCTTTAAAAATCAAACAACATGTAGGGTGGTATAGTGTTCTCTGGGTACTAAACCTTTGTTTAATATCTATTGCAAATATCTTCTCAAAGCCTGTGGCTTATCTTCTGAATTTTTCTTTATTGCCTCTTTAGTAGAAGTTATTTGTCTTATTTTTATGAGTTGCTCTTAGTTTCCATAAAATAATTAATTCCATTGCTACCATAAAGCTATTCACCTATATGTTATTCTAAAAGTTTGATAATTTCATTTTAATTTTTATGCTTTTAATATATGTGGAATTTATTGTTTGTTGCCCATGGTATGGCATAAGATCTAATTTTCCAGAAAGAAAATCAGCGTCCCTTTCACCATTTAATGAGCAATATATCTGCTCCCTATTTGGTTGCAATGCACCTTATGCCCTAGAAATAGTGTGTGTGTGTGTGTGTGTGTGTGTGTGTGTGTGTGTTGGTATCTATTCTGTTCTAGTGACCACTTTGTCTGTTATGGCCTGTATATCATGTGGTCTTAATTAACATACTTTTAAAATAATTTTGATATATGAGAGAGCCAATTGCCCAACTTTTATCTTCTTCTAAATACATCTTAGATATTCTTAGTCCTTTATGGTTCCATAGGAATTTTAGGATCAACTTGTCAAGTTCCACAATAAACCCTGAAGAATTTCAGTTTAAATTGCATTTATTTTATAAATCAATTAGAGAGCTATCTGACATCTTAAGGTATTGAGACTTTTTATTCAGAAATATTAGTTCAGCTTAACTTTTTAAAAATTTAGGTGAATAAATTTAATAATTTATCATTTTCTTGTACTCTTAATTTTTTCAGATTTACTCAGGTACTTTATAATACTTGCTATTATGTGTTCCTTTTTCCCTGTGTTCATTGTCTACTCTTGATGTACAAGAACACTTTGATTTCTACACTTATTTGTCCCCAGCTTTCTTATTGTCATCTTATTACTTTTAATAATTTATAGAATCATTAGACTTATTTTTGTGAATTAAGTCCTATTTCTTGAAAATAAATGATAATTTTATTTCTTCTTTTTCAATTGTTATCAAAACATTTGCATTGTCTATGGAGTTCTGATAAATGTTCAACAGTAAAGCATATTTGCTATCTAAACAATTTTAATAAGGCGACTTCCAAATTGTCATATTTAAGCATGATAGTTCTAAAGGCTCAGTGAATTCCTCTAACAAAATAGTTTTTTTATTTCTAGTTTGCTAACTTTTTTTATGATGAATTAGTGATGAGCTTTATAAAACTTTTCCAAATACTAGGCAATGAGTAATCACACAAACCATACCAAATAATTTACAAATACTGTTACAATTTGAAACACCTCTGGTCTATGTTTTGATTTCACAGATCCATGAATTATCACAGTTTCTACCTGTCGGTGACACGTTGTAGTCCATTATAAAAAGTGTGTTTCTGTCATGTATTTATTTAACCTTTTTTTCATTAAGCTTTGAGTTTCTTCAAGTGTGACATTAAACATGTGTCACCAATTTTAAACTTAATATAGTACATAAAGTGTTTATAAGAACTGTATGTGTTTCTGAGTGTTTACGTACTTAATCAAAGTATTTTATGCTCTTTTGACCAGATATTTATTTAATCAAGGGTTTAAATGTTTTAGGAAGTGTAAAATGGCTGAACCATATGTAAGATTTCAGAGATACCCTGGAAGGAAAACAAGTGAAACATGAGAGGAGAGATGAAATAGATTGTGCAACCCAAAGGCAGCACTTTGGGGAGGATATTGGCAGAAAACTCAAGACTAGAAAGACTGCATATAGGAAAACACAACACATAGATACTGCAATGTAAGATATGCAAAATACTGGGCAGCAGAAGTTAAGATTTAAAGTGAATATAGTGATATTTTTATTAATAGCTCCTAAGATTGACTAGAACAACATAGGTCATGCTGCGTAGGGCCAGTTTCTTTATGTTACACCTCAAGCACTGGAATGTTATGGAAGCTCTAATATTCAACTTCATATGTTTCTAAGCAGTGCCTGGAGTGACTGAAGACGTTCCCCGACCCAACTCCAGTGTGGGGGAACACCAACACCAGCAGGATGTCTGAGAATTTTATTCAGTTCTGATACTGCTTACCTGGAGATAGCCTCACATTACACAGTTTAAGGGCTCAGTCCTACAAGACCTCCCCACATCCCCCACTTCAGATGCCAGGCAGGAGCCCTGTGCTTCTGACCTACCAGCTACATACTGGAAGTTCCAAGTTCCTAGGTTTGATTAATTTTCTAGAGTGGCTCACAGAACCCGGACAAACACTATGTTTAATGGTTTATTAAAGGACATGATAAAGGATACAAATCACCAATCAAATGAAGAGATATATGGGGAGAGGCCCAGAACAAAGGACCATCTGTCCATGGAACCTGGGGCCTAGTTTGTTGGCACTTGGAAGCTTTCTCATTCCTAAGCAAGGGAGCTCTCCAAAATGGCCAAAAAGCTCTTTTCTTGGGCTTTTAGGGAGGCTTCATTATACGTGACCATGACTGACTTAGTCACTGGCTGATTCAACCTCCAGTCCCTCTTCCATCCCTGGAAATCTGGGGGTGCAACTGAAAGTTCCAATCCTCTAATCCAATTGCTGGTCCTCCTGGCAACAAGCCCGGCCTTTGGGTGGGGTCCAAGAGTTACCTTCTTTCATAACCAGACACCCATTTCAACTTTATGGCTCTGAACCATTTATAGGAACTAGGATGAAGACCAAATATGTCTGAGAAATATATTTTGGTCCTCTGAATTACCAAATACATAATTATTATAATCATAGTAGAGTGGTGCCTTACTTTTCTAGTTCTAGGAGGTCTGTACCTATACGCCATGGTCCTGGGGAAACCAAATTCAGCACAATCACATAATGATAGCATGAGAAGCATAAAAGAAAGGAGTGTGAATGAAGGAATAACAAATACTCTTTTGTGTCTCATAGTCACTTAAAGGCCTCCTTCATTGGAACAGTGGGGAAATCCAGTTACTATTTAAATCAGTCTCTTGTTGTATGCATATCTTTCATCCTTCTGTCTCACCCGTCTCTCATTTCTCTTCCTTTGACTTGCTCTGTCCATCTTTCTCTCTGTTTCCAAATCTCCTATATGCATGGAAGTAAATAATAGAAATTGCCTAGACTTATTTGTCTTAAATAATAGACCTAATAATAACAGAATGTACGTTTCAAAAGTTCTATGTTGCCTAGGCTAATTAAAATTACTCAAGTATTCCAAAGTAGCTGTGTACACCAGACAAAAAGCAGAAATTTAACTTTCTTATCTTTAGCTCAGAAATAAACTGAAAGAACCCCGAACTCAATTCACTTAATTTAAGTCATTTGTATAGCCATTATCTCAACAGTAACAGTTTAAAAATATCTTCTCATTTGCTGAATTTTTACTCCAAGAATTAAAAACCAATTTAAAATTCAATTAATTTTTACATCACATCAATATATGGTAATTAAGCACTGAATTGATGTTAAAGAGAAAAAACACATATAAAACCTTTTGGAAATATAAATATATTCATAGTAGTGATTAACAGTTACAAGTAATAGAGATATTTTTGTGATATTTTAAGATTAAAATCAAATAAATTAAGTGTAACTACTCAAGAAATTACATCCTCCTGTATTTGTGAATTTGAACTCCATGTTTGAAGACTTGTTTACTTTTTTAAGGTAATAACATTTTCCAAAGCTGATTGTGTGTTAGAGTATGGAGATGACCAGTATGAAGAAAGGAGTGAAGGTCAGTGTTTCTTGTCTGGTGCCACACATGCCTGGCACTTCTGCTGGCATTGTCTCATTTAATCCATACAGTCCTGTGGAGTATTGACTATGATGACCTTATTTTGAAAGTCAGGATAAAAGGGTTATATTAGATAAAATAAATATCTTGATGAAGTTTATAAACATGAATTGACTCCTAATCTATTGAGTTCCAACTTTCCAGCTTTTCCCTCTGTACAGCACTGGACCATTTGGACAATCAGGTTTATATATACAAAAGCCAATTACATAGAGCACCTGTCTTAGGATATGATCTTAAAATGGAAGAGGTTAACAAGCAGAACAAGGAACACTTGGCATATAGAATATTTACCCAGACATGTAGCTAGCTCATTTTTCATTCAAATACAACCCTATTTGGACAGGACAACTGGAGCTTGGGTGGGGTGGGAGACTGCTGAGGGGAGGTAAGGGAGGGGTTGTTGTAGGGACAGGTTTGTATCAGATAGATTGTCATTGTCAACAATATTTATTGAGTTAAACTATGAACCAGGCACTGTGCTGGGCATTGAAATGCATTTCCTCATTTAATCATGTGAGACATAACTATGGTTTAGAGAAGTTACATAATTTTTTCAGCACCCACACTGCCAAGGCATGAAATTCATTCCTCAATTTTTAGAAAGATCATATATCAACCAATATGTGGAGAAACAAAATTTCAGATAGAGGAGCAGATCTCTGTGAGATTACCTATATCTATGTCTGTGTGTATGCCCATATTTATTTATAGACACACACACTTATACATTTATACACACATGTATTCTACTAATAAAACAGTGATCAATTATATACCCATTAATTTTTCAATCCAAAGGTCATGTTTTCCTATAATTTTCATATAGTATCTTTTAAGTGATGATGACATAAACATAGTCATCTCTCCCAAAATAGTTTACATCAAAATCTACAAATAAGGCTCTTCCTGAAGTTGTTTTCTATCTGTTCTCAGTAAGACAGACCATGAAAATACTTAAATGTTTTGAATGAAAGAAAAAAATTGGGAGGCCTTAGCTACTAGGAAATTCACCCTCAACACCCTTTCGACCAAAACAACAGTAAAGCTGTCACAACAGCAAAATTCCCTTTATTTATTACCAATGGGTGTTAGAATTATATTCATAAACTCCCGAGGAGAAAAATGTTTCATTGTGGCCTAAGCCAAATTTATTGCTATATTATACTCATTATTTAAACAGAAAGTAAATTTTTTTAAATGTTCAGGATTTAGAAAAGGGATTTAAAAAATGCAACAATTTAAAAAATGGAGAATGGAAAAAGAAAGCTGTTTCTTTGAAAATAAACAATTATATAAAAAGGCATAGGCAGCGAACTCCAAAAAGGAAGAAAACAAACTTTTAAAACCAGAACTAGATGACAGGCTAGGGACCAAGTTTGTGCAGGATAATACTTTGTACAACTATTTGCTTTCAGAATTTTTTTTTTTAGTGTATCTTTTTTTTAAATCTTTAATCTACACTTACATGAAGAATATTATGTTTACTAGGCTCTCCCCTATACCAGGTCCCCCCTATAAACCACTTTAGAGTCACTGTCCATCAGCATAGCAAAATGTTGTAGAATCACTACTTGTCTTCTCTGTGTTGTACAGCCCTCCCCTTTCTCCCTCCCCCTGCATGCATGCTAATCTTAATACCCCCTTTCTTCTCCTCCACCCCCCTTATCCCTTCCTATCCACCCATCCTCCCCAGTCCCTTTCCCTTTGGTATCTGTTAGTCCATTTTTGGGTTCTGTAATTCTGCTGCTGTTTTGTTCCTTCAGTTTTTCCTTTGTTCCTATACTCCACAGATGAGAGAAATCATTTGGTATTTCTCTTTCTCCGCTTGGCTTATTTCACTGAGCATAATACTCTCCAGCTCCATGCATGTTGCTGCAAATGGTAGGATTTTCCCTCTTCTTATGGCTGAGTAGTATTCCATTGTGTATATGTACCACTGCTTCTTTATCTATTCATTTACTGATGGACATTTAGGTTGCTTCCAATTCTTGGCTATTGTAAATAGTGCTGCGATAAACATAGGTGTGCATCTGTCTTTTTCAAACTTGATTGCTGTGTTCTTAGGGTAAATTCCTTGGAGTGAAATTCCTGGGTCAAATGGTAGGTCTGTTTTGAGCATTTTGATGAACCTCCATACTGCTTTCCACAATGGTTGAACTAATTTACATTCCCACCAGCAGTGTAGGAGGGTTCCCCTTTCTCCAAAGCCTCGCCAACATTTGTTGTTGTTTGTCTTTTGGATGGCAGCTATCCTTACTGGTGTGAGGTGATATCTCATTGTAGTTTTAATTTGCATTTCTCTGATAATCAGTGATGTGGAGCATCTTTTCATGTGTCTGTTGGCCATCTGTATTTCTTTTTTGGAGAACTGTCTGTTCAGTTCCTCTGTCCATTTTTTAATTGGATTATTTGTTTTTTGTTTGTTGGGGCATGTGAGCTCTTTATATATTTTGGACATCAAGCCTTTATCGGATCTGTCATTTTCAAATATATTCTCCCATACTGTAGGGTTTCTTTTTGTCCTATTGATGCTGTCCTTTGCTGTACAGAAGCTTTTCAGCTTAATATACTCCCACTTATTCATTTTTGCTGTTGTTTTCCTTGCCCGGGGAGATATGTTCAAGAAGAGGTCACTCATGTTTATGTCTAAGAGGTTTTTGCCTATGTTTTTTTCTAAGAGTTTAATGGTTTCATGACTTACCTTCAGGTCTTTGATCCATTTTGAATTTACTTTTGTGTATGAGGTTAGACAGTGATCCAGTGTCATTCTCTTACATGTAGCTGTCCAGTTTTGCCAGCACCATCTGTTGAAAAGACTGTCATTTCCCCATTGTATGTCCATGGCTCCTTTATCAAATATTAATTGACCATATATGTTTGGGTTAATGTCTGGAGTCTCTAATCTGTTCCACTGGTCTGTGGCTCTGTTCTTGTGCCAGTACCAAATTGTCTTGATTATTATGGCTTTGTATTAGTGCTTGAAGTTGGGGAGTGAGATCCCCCCTACTTTATTCTTCTTTTTCAGGATTGCTTTGGCTATTCGGGGTCTTTGGTGTTTCCATATGAATTTTTGAATTATTTGCTCCAGTTCATTGAAGAATGTTGCTGGTAATTTGAGAGGGATTGCATCAAATCTGTATATTGCTTTGGGCAGGATGGCCATTTTGATGATATTAATTCTTCCTAGCCAGGAGCATGGGATGAGTTTCCATTTGTTAGTGTCCCCTTTAATTTCTCTTAAGAGTGACTTGTAGTTTTCAGGGTATAGGTCTTTCACTTCTTTGGTTAGGTTTATTCCTAGGTATTTTATTCTTTTTGATGCTATTGTGAATGGAATTGTCTTCCTGATTTCTCTTTCTATTGGTTCATTGTTAGTGTATAGGAAAGCCACAGATTTCTGTGTGTTAATTTTGTATCCTGCAACTTTGCTGTATTCTGATATCAGTTCTAGTAGTTTTGGAGTGGAGTCTTTAGGGGTTTTTATGTACAGTATCATATCATCTGCAAATAGTGACAGTTTAACTTCTTCTTTACCAATCTGGATTCCTTGTATTTCTTTGTTTTGTCTTATTGCTGTGGCTAGGACTTCCAGTACTATGTTAAATAACAGTGGGGAGAGTGGGCATCCATGTCTGGTTCCCGATCTCAGAGGAAATGCTTTCAGCTTCTCGCTGTTCAGTATAATGTTGGCTGTGGGTTTATCATATATGGCCTTTATTATGTTAGAGGTAATTGCCCTCTATTCCCATTTTGCTGAGAGTTTTTATCATAAACGGATGTTGAATTTTGTCAAATGCTTTTTCAGCATCTATGGAGATGATCATGTGGTTTTTGTCTTTCTTTTTGTTGATGTGGTGAATGATGTTGATGGATTTTCGAGTGTTGTACCATCCTTGCATCCCTGGGATGAATCCCACTTGGTCATGGTGTGTGATCCTTTTGATATACTGTTGAATTCTGTTTGCTAATATTTTATTGAGTATTTTTGCATCTACATTCATCAGGGATATTGGTCTGTAATTATCTTTTTTGGTGGGTTCTTTGCCTGGTTTTGGTATTAGGGTGATGTTGGCTGCATAGAATGAGTTAGGGAGTATTCCCTCCTCTTCTATTTTTTGGAAAACTTTAAGGAGAATGGGTATTACATCTTCTCTGTGTGTCTGATAAAATTCTGAGGTAAATCCGTCCAGCCCCGGGGTTTTGTTCTTGGGTAGTTTTTTGATTACCGTTTCAATTTCTTTGCTGGTAATTGGTCTGTTTAACTTTGTGTTTCTTCCTTGGTCAGTCTTGGGAGGTTGTATTTTTCTAGGAAGTTGTCCATTTCTTCTAGGTTTTCCAGCTTGTTGGCATATAGGTTTTCATAGTAGTCTTTAATAATTCTTTGTATTTCTGTGGAGTCGTGATTATTCCGTTCTCATTTCTGATTCTGCTTATTTGTGTTGATTCTCTTTTTCTCTTAATAAGTTTGGCTAGAGGCTTATCTATTTTGTTTATTTTCTCAAAGAACCAGCTCTTGGTTTTATTGATTTTTGCTATTGTTTTATTCTTCTCAATTTTGTTTATTTCTTCTCTGACCTTTATTATGTCCCTCCTTCTGCTGACTTTAGGCCTCATTTGTTCTTCTTTTTCCAGTTTTGATAATTGTGATGTTAGACTATTCATTTGGGATTGTTCTTCCTTCTTCAAGTGTGCCTGGATCGCTATATACTTTCCTCTTAAGACTGCTTTCGCTGCGTCCCACAGAAGTTGGGGCTTTGTGTTGTTGTTGTCATTTGTTTCTATATATTCCTTGATCTCTATTTTGATTTGTTCATTGATCCATTGATTATTAAGAAGCATGCTGTTAAGCCTCCATGTGTTTGTGAGCCTTTTTGTTTTCTTTGTAAAATTTATTTCTAGTTTTATACCTTTGTGGTCTGAAAAATTGGTTGGTAGAATTTCAATATTTTGGAATTTACTGAGGCTCTTTTTGTGAGCTTGTATGTGGTCTATTCTGGAGAATGTTCCATGTGCACTTGAGAAGAATGTATATCCTGTTGCTTTTGGATGTAGAGTTCTATAGATGTCTATTAGGTCCATTTGTTCTAGTGTGTTGTTCAGTGCCTGTGTGCCCTTACTTATTTTCTGCCCGGTGGATCTATCCTTTGGGGTGAGTGGTGTGTTGAAGTCTCCTAAAATGGATGCATTGCAGTCTATTTCCCTCTTTAGTTCTGTTAGTATTTGTCTCACATATGCTGGTGCTCCTGTGTTGGGTGCATATATATTTAGAATGGTTATATCCTCTTGTTGGACTAAGCCCTTTATCATTATGTAGTGTCCTTCTTTATCTCTTGTTACTTTCTTTGTTTTGAAGTCTATTTTGTCTGATATTAGTACTGCAACCCCTGCTTTCTTCTCACTATTGTTTCCCTGAAATATGTTTTTCCATCCCTTGACTTTTAGTCTGTGCATGTCTTTGGGTTTGAGGTGAGTTTCTTGTAAGCAGCATATAGGTGGGTCTTGCTTTTTTATCCATTCTATTAGTCTGTGTCTTTTGATTGGTGCATTCAGTCCATTTACATTTGGGGTGACTATTGAGAGATATGTACTTATTGCCATTGCAGGCTTTAGATTCGTGGTTACCAAAGGTTCAAGGTTAGCCTCTTTAGTATCTTACTGCCTAACTTAGCTTGCTTATTGAGCTGTTATATACACTGTCTGGAGATTCTTTTCTTCTCTCCCTTCTTATTCCTCCTCCTTCATTCTTCATATGTTGGGTGTTTTGTTCTGTGCTCTTTGTAGCAGTGCTCCCATCTAGAGCAGTCCCTGTAGGATGCCCTGTAGAGGTGGTTTGTGGGAAGCAAATTCCCTCAGCTTTTGCTTGTCTGAGAATTGTTTAATCCCGCCATCATATTTAAATGATAGTCGTGCTGGATACAGTATCCTTGGTTCAAGGCCCTTCTGTTTCATTGCATTAAATATATCATGCCATTCTCTTTTGGCCTGTAGGGTTTCTGTCGAGAAGTCTGATGTTAGCCTCATGGGTTTTCCTTTATAGGTGACCTTTTTCTCTCTAGCTGCCTTTAAAACTCTTTCCTTGTCCTTGATCCTTGCCATTTTAATTATTATGTGTCTTGGTGTTGTCCTCCTTGGATCCTTTCTGTTAGGGGTTCTGTGTATTTCCATGGTCTGTTCAATTATTTCCTCTCCCAGTTTGGGGAAGTTTTCAGCAATTATTTCTTCAAAGAGACTTTCTATCCCTTTTCCTCTCTCTTCTTCTTCTGGTACCCCTATAATACAGATATTGTTCCTTTTGGATTGGTCACATAGTTCTCTTAGTATTGTTTCGTTCCTGGAGATCCTTTTATCTCTCTCTATGTCAGCTTCTATACGTTCCTGTTCTCTGGTTTCTATTCCTTCAATGGCCTCTTGCATCTTATCCATTCTGCTTATAAATCCTTCCAGGGATTGTTTCACTTCTGTGATATCCTTCCTGACATCTGTGATCTCCCTCCGGACTTCATCCCATTGCTCTTGCGTTTTTCTCTGCATCTCCGTCAGCATGTTCATGATTTTTATTTTGAATTCTTTTTCAGGAAGACTGGTTAGGTCTGTCTGCTTCTCATGTGTTGTCTCTGTAATCTTTGTCTGCCTGTAGTTTTGCCTTTTCATGATGATAGAGATAGTTTGCAGACCTGGTACGAGTGACCTGCTGGAAGAGCTTTCCTTCTTGTTGGTTTGTGGCCTTCCTCTCCTGGGAGAATAGCGACCTCTAGTGGCTTGTGCTGGGCAGCTATGCACAGACAGGGCTTCTGCTACCTGCCTGGCTGCTATGGAGTTTATTTCTGCTGTAGCTGTGGGTGTGACCTGGCTCGGGCTGCTGCTCCAAAATGATGGTGGAGCCCCGTTGGAGGGGGAGCGGCCGGGAGGCTATTTATCTCCATAAGGGGCCTCTGTGCTCCCTGCTGCCCAGGGGGTTAGAGTGCCCAGAGATCCCCAGGCTCTCTGCCTCTGGACTAAGTGTCCTGCCCTGCCCCTTTAAGACTTCCAAAAAGCACTCTCCAAACCAAAACAACAACAGCAACAACAAAAGAAAAAAGAAAAAAGAAAAAAAATAATTAATTTAAAAAAAAAAAGAAGAATGGACGTTTTTCTTTATCCTCAGGTGCCAGTCTCAGGCACCCACTCACTGGTCTTGCTTCCCTGTTTCTTAGTATTAGGGTCCTTGTTCCTTTAAGACTTCAAAAAATCACTCGCCAAAAAAAAAAAAAAAAAGGCCTCTCCCATTTCTTTGTTCTCTAGCATTAGCCTCAGGCACCCGCTCACCGGTCCTGCTGCCCTGTTTCCCTAGTATCCAGGACCCCACGCATGCACTGTGTTTGCGCTCTGGTTGGATGGCTGGGGCTGGGTGTTCAGCAGTCCTGGCTTCCTTCTCCCTCCCTGCTGACTCCTCTCCACCCGCCAAGAGCTGGGGAGAGGTGCCCTCTGTCCCACTGGGCTGGGGCTTGTATCTTACCCTGTTCACGAGGCGCTGGCTTCTCGCAGGTGTGGATGTGGTCTGGATGTTGTCCTATGTCCTCTGGTCTCTATTTTAGGAAGAGTTGTCTTTGTTATATTTTCATAGATAAATGTGGTTTTGGGAGGAGATTTCTGCTGCTCTACTCATGCTGACATCTTGGCTCCACCCCTCTACTTTCAGAATTTTTATGGCATGAATATCTTTTATGGAAAAAAAAATAACTGAAGCTGAGTCAATAAAAGATTGAAAAACCTAAGGAGATAAATGCTATACATGAAAATGCAAAGATAAGCAAAGAAATATTTTCAATATTGTAGACTAAGAAACTGATAGGGAGATATTTTAAATTTTCGTTTAAAAATTTAAGTGCCCTATACACTTTGATAATTAAACATGATGGCAATACTATATATTTTTTTTACAAAGCATATTTATACCTGACAAAAGAAATGCCAAAGGAAAATATATAAAATATCATTAAAGGATATAAATGAAATATACACATGCAATATTAAAAACTGATTTCACAGGATATTTTAAAACAATACACCTTGACAAAAGAGTTTTAATCTCAGTAAGGACAGGAAGAATCTGACAAATTATACAAATTATATTAATATTTTGGTAAGAATACAATAGGAATTCCATAAAATATAATGTCCCCACAGTGATAACCCCTCGAAAACTGACAAAAAGGTAACAATCTTCTTAACACAAAAAAGTTAAAGTCAACATTTTACTTGCTGGTTAGAAAAACAGTAGATGTGACATAAAGGTAGAAACAAAATTGTCATTATAATTTTGCTTTATTTGAGTGCTTTTTGACAAATTCAGAATGATAATAAACATGTCATGGGAAGAATTATCATTTTTAACATTTGCAAGTAACATTTTTAGAGAGAGAGTATTAAAGATAATATAAATAAGGGTATTCAGTAAATTGGCTGAATGTAAAGAAAATGTATTACATAGACATCTACATAATAATGATCTAAAATACATGAAGGTTTTGAGTGAATGAAAAAGAAATGTTTGGGGGTACAACTACTAGGAGATCCACCCTTAACAACATCCCTACCAAAAATTATTGTTTAAAAATAACTTTAACCAAACTGGAAATAAATGACTGCAGTTTTCTGAACAGTAACCTTGTGCCCAGTGCTATCCTAAGTATTTTGAATATATATGTATTTTAATTATTACTCCCATTCTTAAATAAGGAAAATGAGGCTCAGAGACAATGAGTACCTTGCCTAGAGACCTGCATCTAGAAAGCTGAAGATTTAGTTTTGAACCCAGTTTGGTTTGACTCTAAAGTCTGTTATTAAATATATTAAAAAGCACTAAGAAAAACTTAGCATGAACATATGGTGTTATTGGCTGAATTGTGTCCCCCCTGCCAAATTCATATACTGAAATCCCAGCCATCTAATACATCAGGATGTGACTGTATTTGGAGATGGGGCTTTAAAAAATCAAATTAACTTAAAATGAGGTGGTTAATACGCCCTCACAGTGTTTGCCCAAGAGGTTTCTTCTACCTTGAAATTTTTTTCCATGTGGATGAGTTACTTCCTCTTTTCTCCAATCTCTGCTCCAGTGGCTATTCTTAGCAAACTACTGAAAATGGCAAACTAACTCCAGTACTGCTAAATCCCCGTATTCCTGCACAAATTTTATTCTAAAACATTTATCCCCTCCTAACACACTATAAAACTTATTATTATTGTATTTCTTCTTTTATCTCTCCATCTTCCCCCTGCCCTCCACCAATAGAATATGTATGCTACAAGGACAGTTGAGTAAAATGTACAGAAGTATACTGATAGAATAGGACCCATTTTGTACAAAGTAGTGATCAATAAAGATGCAAAGTAATACTAAACCAGGAGAGCACCACACACACAGACAGGAAATAAAAATATTAGCAGTGGTGTTCTGTGGATGGGGGCTCATTATTGTAGTTTGTTTTCTTTTTATCCCACATATTCTCCTTTATTTTCCACAAGTAATAAATTGGAAATATAAGACTAATATTTTAAGCAGAATATTAGTTTACTTTTTAAATGGGGGTTTATGTGAATAGATATTGTACTCCATAATTTTTAGGTGAAAATAGATATAGTCAATTTATTTCATAAAAGAAAAACACATTCTTTATTTTAAAATTTTTACAAATACAGGAATCAAGATATATTTTATAATGTGTATCTGTATGAATAAGTACTAATAAGATTGATGACTATTAGAAAAATAATTTGAAGTTGTTATTTTAAGAAAATATGTTTAAATACCTAAAATAAACAAATATAAGATATTCAAATTGAATATTTTCACAATTAATGATAATTTATGAAGATGACATGACACAAAACATAAATGTAAAAAATTAATACATTTCCTGTTGAGCACTAAATTATAAGATAGAAAATATAGTGAAAAAAAATCCCTTTCACCCTAGCAATTGAAAACATAAGTAAATTTGACAATAACTATGTTGTATTTACATGAAGAAATGAGTATTCTACAGAGAGATAAAAAATGCAAATTGAATAAATGCAGATGATTTCAATGTACTTTGATGAGAGAACTCCTGTTAAAAACAGATTACTTATTCCTGGATTAGTTTATAAATTTAAATCAGTTCAAAATTGCACAGCATAGTATTAAAGCTATATTTCTTACTGCTTAAGAAAATGAGCTCAAATTCTGTCTTTAACAATGTGTGAGTTTCATAACTTTGGGTATCAGTGAAATGGGGATTTAATAGCATTTATTCCAAATTCTCATGGAAATAAATTAGGTAAAGAAAACAAAGTACTTATATAATTGTCAGAACACTGTGTTGTTCATCTAAAACCAATATAATATTGTACATCAACTATATTCCAGTGGAAAAAAAAGACAGAATGCAAAGTACATAGCACCAGGTGTGGGACATCGTAAACACTTAGAAAACAATGTGGACACTGATTATAAAATTTCACCTGCATTTTTGTTATGACTTTTACTTTTATACCGTGATAAAAGTGAATGAACATATTGATCAGAAAATAAACAATGAAAAAAACTATGATGCCATTTATATTAAAATAAAGTCCTAAGAAGGAGTAAACTATTAAATATATTATAAAAATAGATTAATAAAATCACTGTAAAACTAGTGTGAGAATTAGAAATATAAATGAAACCCAAGAGGTAGTCAGGGAACACACATATATACAGACTGTATCAATTGTTATCCATGTATTCACTTGTTCAATAGTTATTAACATACTTTATGCCAGTAATTGTGTTTGGTTTTTGGTGTTCAAATATACTGTGTAAAATACTGCTTTGTATAGGACACTATTAAGTGAATGAGAATGAGACAAACCACAGACTAGGAGAAAATACTTTCAAAATATACATCTGATAAAGGACTGTTACCCAAATCATACAAAGAACTCTGAAAACTCTACAATAAGAAAATAACTGGATTAAAAAAATGAGCCAAAGATCTTGACATTTCACTAAAGAAGATATAGAGATGGCATATAAGCGTATCACAAGGTGTTTTATGTCATCTGTCATCAGAGAAATGCAAATTGAAATGACAGTGAGGTGCCACTACACAGATACTAGAATGGCCAAAATCTAGAACACTGACACCAAATGTGAGGAGGATGTGCAGTGACAAGAACTCTTATTTACAGCTGGTGGAACTGAAAAAGGATGCAGCCACTTTGGATGACAGTTTGGTGGTTTCTTATAAAACTAAACATACTCTTACCATACAATCTAGCAATTGTGCTCCTTTTTTACTCAAGGAATTTAAAAATTATGTCCATATAAAACCTCCACACAAATGTTCATAGCAGCTTTATTCATAATTGCCCAAACTTGGAAGAACCAGGATGTCCTTCGGTCAGTGAGGGGATAAACTATGGTATATCCAGACAATGGAATATTATTCAGCACTAAAAAGAAATAAAATATTACTAAGTGAAAAGGGCCAATCTGATGAGGCTACATACATTACTATGGCATGATTTCAATTATACGACATTCTAGAAAAGCAAAACTGTAGAGACAGTAAGAAGCTCAGTGGTTGCCAGGGGTTGATTTGGGGGAGGGGAGAAAGGATGAAGAGGTGGAGCACAGAAGATTTTCAAGGCAATGAAAATGTTCTCTATGATACTATAATGATGGATACATGTCATTATATATTTCACAAGTCCATGGAATGTGCCGTACAAGAATGAACCCTAAAATAATCTACAGACTTTGGGTTATTATGATGTGTCAGTGTCATTTATCACTTATAACAAAGGTACCACTCTGGTGGGGACTGCTGATAATGGGAGAGGCTCTGAATGTTAGGGGGCAGTGAAATATGGGAAGTCCATACCCTCCTCAATTTTTCTGTGACCTAAAAAGCTCTAAAACATAAACCCTTAATTTAAAAAAATAAGGCCAAAAAGCTATTGAAATGGAATAGGCTTGAGCTTTCATTAAACAACCCATTCTTCTGCAAGAAAGGAGTGATCAATATAACAGAGTTGAAAACAATGATCAGAAGAAATAAACATTTTATGTTTATACCCAACATGGAGATACTGTAATTAATCAATTATATATGGATACATTTTAAGTCAAATATAGAAAAAAAGTCAAGTCATTTAAAGATTGATTAGGGAAAATATGTCTTAGTAAAGGTATTTCTAAGTTTAACTCAATAGCAATATCATAAATATACACCTAGGGGTGGTTTATCCAACTGATTTTCCAACTAGGGGTTATACTGCCTCCTCAGCGGCTCTTGACAATGTCAGCAGACATTTTTGGTTGGCACAAATGGAATGAGGGACTATTGGCCTACAGTGGGTAAGGGCCAAGGATGCTGCTATAATTTCTACAATGCACAGGAAGTCCCTAAGAACAAAAAATTATCTGGCCAATAATGTCAATAAAGCGAGGTGGAGAAACCTTGGTTTAACTCTTATTAATGTCCAAATCTCAGGAATCTCCAGTTGTTGAGGGGAGTTGAATGGACATTATTCATAAACTAGCAAACTTGCTGAGTTTGTAACAGGAGCATTGTTTGAAAATAAGCCAAAGTGTAACCTTTGGCTAAGATCTCATTCTGAGGCATTTTTCTTTTTTATTTATCTGGAGAGTGAATATTGGAGGTTGTGTTTTCAGGAGCTCTCTTCCATCTTAACGGAGTTAGGTGCCTTCTGAGAGGTAAAGTGGGCTCCATTTTCTGACTTTCTCTAAAATACTCTGTGATCCTTTCTCAAGACCTGTATTTGCATCCCTGTAACAGAAGGACATTGATTTAGGAATAAGAGTTTGAGCTTTGACATTCGCTGTTTGTTTCCCACACACACTGGTTCGCACCTTCTCATTCCATAAAAGATCTCCAGGTTTCAACTTGTGTCCTTTGTCAAACTGACTGTGGGGGCCTGGCCTATGGCCGAGGCTGAGCCCCACTCTAGCTGGACAATGCGCTAAAGATGGCGCCTGCTTCCTAGACACCACCCTTCCTGGCCCTACAGCTCAGCGCATAAGGAAGTCTCCATGATTGGCTTGTCCCCATTTCCATGCTCGTGCTCATAGCATGCTTTTCACATGCTTCCAATAAGACTGAACCTGGTGCGTGATCAGTCAGCTGATTGGTTGGGATATGCTATATAAGCTGCTGCCCTGGAGGAGGTGGTTGTGGTGGTTGTTTTTTGCTTTTGCCTTTCCCTAGATGGATGCTCGGACGCCCATAATAAAGATTCCTAATGAACCAGGCCTTCCGTGATCATTCTCCTGCGATACTGACAAAGGGAAAGTATGAAACAACTGACTCTTACTGAGACAAGCATGTCTCATGCCCCAGTGCAGAAGGCAGAGAATATGACCATTCAATTATTCACACAATCTGACTTTTAATTAAAACACTTTCCATTGCTGTATTAGTATCACAGTGGGGAGGGAGGAATGAAGGACCAGACACGCTTCTCTTCCTCTCTCTTTGGTTGCTGTCTTTATAGAGCCTGAGCTGCAGGATATAACTTTTAGTAACAACTTTGGGAAAAATCTTGAATGCTACATGGAAGTCTTTGGCTTCTGTGGTGAGAAACATGCTACTTCATTAAGAGCATGTGTTGTCATTTACACAGTGCTCTGTATTTTAATGGCAGACATTATTTAGACAGGGAAATGTTATATGGAATTGTTTGGTAAATAGGTACTTTTATATCTATAATTAAGTGGAGTAATTATTTTTATCCTATTAAAGACCATGAATTATTAGATGATACCTGTGTCTTCAGTGTGCATTTGAGTCTGCAAAATAGTAAGCCAATTTCTGTCCTACTATTTGATCTCCACACTCCCAAATTCCATGTGTATTATGTCTATCTATCTGACTATTGCATGGAGTCTATATATAATATATACATGATTATATATATATAATATATATTATATACATATATACATATATACTAATTCAAATGTTTATTTTGCCTCTCAGTCTCTTTTTCCCTCTTCTCTGTAGGCAGAGGGGTATAATGTACAGAATATTACAGAAAGTTCCCTGTAGATGCTCCCACCCATAACACAGAAGACTGCAATATCAAAATTGCTCTGTGGAATGGAAGTAAACAATTGCAGCAAGATGTTTCATACAGATTTGAGAGAATGGTGTTCTAATGTTCCAAATAAAGATTAAACAAATAGTTTGAAAGAATCTCTGGACTCAACATTATATTTACTTTTTGTTTTTGAGTTACTTGTTTGTTTGTCTTACTAGCTTTATTGAGGTATAATTTAGATACACTAGCTGCACATATTTAAAATGTGCAATTTGATATTTTAACATATGTATATACAGGGGAAAACATCACCCAATCAAGGTAACAAAGAAATCAATCATATCCTAAAGTTTTCTGAGGCCCTTGCACAATCCATCCCTCCAGCCCCTCCTGCCCCCCACCTATCCCATTTCCACACAACTTACAACATTTTCTGCTACCACAGATTACTTTCCATTTTCCAGAATTGTATATAAATGGTATCATACAGTGTGTACTCTTTTTCTCCTCTGGCTTCTTTCAGTATGATTGTTCCATCCATGTTGTATGTTTCAGTAGACTCTTCATTTTCATACTGAGTAGTATTCCTTCCCACAGTTACAGCCCTATATATTTATTCATTCACTTGTTGAAGGACATTATAGGGTTTTCTGATTTTTGACAAGAATAAATAAATATTCTGGAAACAGTGTCATATTTTTATATAGATATATGCTTTCATTCTCATGTGAACACTTAGGAGTAGAACAGCTGTCACATGGTAAGCCTATTTTTTAAAAATATTTTTAAATATGTATATTTTGTTGAGGTATAACTGGTTCAGTACTAGGTTTGGAAATAAATGAATACTACCCACATGTGAAGAAAAAGAGTCTACTGAGCAGAGCTTACTGCAGGAAGGGTACTACCACCCCTGTGTTTGGTGGAGATTCAAAGGGAGACAACAGTGTGGAAAGGTTTATAGCAAAAGTAGAGGGAGGTATCAGCCAGCCTGGATTGGAGACTGCCGAAATACAGAGGCTGGGCTGGGGCTGGCTAGTAAGGAAGCATCTTTTGTGATTGGTTTGCAGAGTGTCTTTCTCTGATCGGTCCTAATAAGGAAGCATGGGCAAAAAGTAAGAAAGCTAGTAGTTGTTACCCAAGTCTTGACATTCAGGGCCAATGGGTGTGAGGTTGTAGTTTGACTTCCTGGGCTCCTTGTTACAGAAATTTGGGGTTAAAGTTTGTCTTTATCTGTTCAGGCACTCTAAGAAAAATAACACAGACTGGGTGGCTTAAACAGTAAATATTCATCTCTCACAGATTTGGAGGTTGGGAAGTACAAGATCAAGGAGATGTCAGGCTCAGCATCTGGTGAGGACCTGCCTCCTCATAGTTGGCCATCTTCTCACTGTGTCCTCACAAGGCAGAGGCTTGAGAGAGCTTTGTGGATCTCTTTTATAAGGGCGCTAATCCTGTTTGTTAGAGCCCCACCCTCCTGATCTAATTACCTCCCCAAATTCCCATCTTCTCATAACCATCACATGAGGGGTTAGGATTTCAATATATGAATATAAGGGGACTCAAACATTCAGTCCCTTGAAGAGTTCTGTGATTATGTATGGTCTTATCACTGTGTGTGTGTGTGTGTGTGTGTGTGTGTGTGTGTGTGTGTGTGTGTGTGTTTTCACTCTCTTTTAGCTCTGCCACCTTCCCTGTAATGTGGTCCTATTGATCATTAGACTATGTTACAAGGGCTGATGAGACACTTGAAACTCAGGGGAGTAAGGGACAAACGTAAAGTTAAATATTTAACAAACAGTAAAGAAAAAGTGTGTCAGGTTTTTATATCCAGAACTTCTTAAATGTATTGTGAGAAAATCAGCATCAGCATCTCCTAGAAACTTCTTAAATATGCACATTTTTGGTCCTACCCCAGACCTACTGAATCTGATAACCTGCTAGTGGAGTTCAGTAGTCTGGATTAATTTTATTTTGCTTCTGTTTATTTAAGTATAAGTAGTGCTGATCTAGAGCTACAGGCTTATTCCTCTACGATGCTTTCAGGCTAGGGAGAAAGATGTCTCTCGACCCTGGATATGCCTCCTAGAAGTCAGCAGTGTGACAGTTACAGTGATTTGCTTAACAAGGATTGGGAATAATCAATACGCTTTAAATGTGAGATGCTCAAGTTCTTCCAAGGGGTTTGAATAAATTGAACTGTATTAGAATTGATGAAATGAGGATTCTTGCATCCCTAAAGAATAGCATAAGCCTGAACGTGAGATAAATTAAAGGAAATTCTAGACTTGGAATCTACAGATGTCATTAATTAGCAGATAAGATGCTTGGCATTCAGATTTGTGAGAATCTTGA
Organism: Manis javanica; assembly: GCF_040802235.1. Classification (NCBI taxonomy): domain Eukaryota; kingdom Metazoa; phylum Chordata; class Mammalia; order Pholidota; family Manidae; genus Manis; species Manis javanica. The sequence continues at coordinate 159,582,726 of NC_133160.1, forward strand.
AGTGAGGGAAATAGCACTTGAAATGCATTATGCTGGTCTTACAGAAATCTGCAAGGCCTTGCATGTCCTAACCGCACATATGCAGAAGATGATAAGGCACACCAGGTATAGATAGCCTCACTCCACAGATATGAAATAACCTCAGAAAAAAGGTTTCTACTTGGCTACTTCACATATAATTTAAAAAGAGGTGATTTGATCGCAGATGGAGGCTATTATAAGAGAATAAGAAAATGATTAAATGGACACAGACATAAAAAATAAGATTAGAATAGGTATAATATTCTAACAATAGAATAATATTCTAATGTAGATTCATTTAATAAGCAGGGAGACTTTCAGTGAAATCACTCATACCTTATAATCAGGAAAATAGTGGCAAAGCAGTAGGACTGTGATCTGGATCTGGCTCATTCATATACATATGACTATGTATGATTATATACAATATATATGATACATATAACATATATGTGATGTGTACAATTATATGTGTATGTGTATATATAATCCCCTGCATAGCCAAATCTAATTTTTCCCAAAAGGTATCAGCAAAATTTCAGATAGGGGAAGCCTGTTTGCCTTCATTTTAAGTGGGAAAAAGAGTAATGTGTTCACAGCCTATCCAAAGTCAAACAAATTTTCCATCATATTAAATACTTTAACTCCTTATTTAACAATCCACAAAGTATTTTTGTATAATATGAAGTCCATGAAACACCATTATTTAATTTATACTCTAAAAACTTTTTAATAAGTATATTTGTGTTTAGCATGTAACAATTATTTGTAACATTAGAAACAAATTGCATTTTGTTTCTATGCCTTCACTCCTCCTATACACAAACTCTATGATTTATGAGTGTCTTTCTAACGATTTGGCCTTCTAGGCTCCTCAGTTCACTTACCTTCATGTGTCACATAATGATGTGAAGAAGAGGAGAAACCATGTCACCTTGTGGACAGCCTGACCCGAGAACACAGCCCTAGCCATTACCCTAATCAGTGTGGCAATCTCCACACCCTCCCAGCCCAACTCACGCCCCACTTACACATTCTCATTGGCCCACATCACATCCTTAGAATCAGGTCTGGATGTTGGAATCAGAGGTTGTAAATTCCTTTGTAAAACACTCTTACCAACTCTACATTCCATACATAAAAATTTCAAAGGGCAGGATATTTTTCTCAGAGAGAGAAAACACCAATATGTATTATATACACATATATTTTATATATGTATGCGTGAATGCATGTGTGTATGTACATATATGCATGTCTCTGTGTATGTGTGTGTGTGTACTTATGGATATTTATGTATGCATTAATGATTATGGTTTCTATTTCTAAATTACAAAATGTGATAAATAGTAAATACATCTATGGTTTTACATTATCTTCACAAAAGAGTTCCATTAGTGGGCTTGATAAAGTAAGGAGTGAAAGTAATCCCCTTTAGGAGCTTGCAGTTTATTTAGGGGAGAGAATGTATAAACAGTTTAGGACACCTGGCATGAATATTTAATTACCAGATAAAGAGATAAATGCATAATGTAAGCCAATTAAAAGATAATATAAATTATTACAAAATAGTGCTCTACATACAGTAATAGATGTCTGCACAGGATATGGTGCATTGTAGCAACACCAGGGAGTCCTGCACATAATAACTGGAGGTGCTTGAGGTGCCCATGAAGGATGCCTAAGGTAGGCAATGCATGAACATAATGGAAGGAGGCATATGAATAAGAAGGAAAGAAACCTCTCTAACAGAAAGAACAGTACACAGAAGGACACAGATGGGAGAAAGCTGGGTAAATTGAGGAAAATGGAGACAATTCAGGATTTCTAAAAGCACAGATATGAGGCAGGGAATGCAGAATGATGAGTCTGGTGAAGTAGAAAGGGGTCATTTCATAGGTGGTCTTGCATCTATTTCAATCAGCTTTGACCTTGCTCTGTAGGGGACAGGAGAGCTTTGGAGAGAAGGTGACAAGCAGGGAAGACAGTGCGGTGATCTCCATAAAGAGTTATGAGGTTCTAAGAGGTATTATGTAGGGAGATAAATTCAAGAAATACTTAGGAGTAAAGTCATCAGGACATGACAGAAGGAGGTGTGATGAGGAGAGGAAGGGAGTAAAAGGCTAAATTAAACCATCCTAATTTCTAGGAAAATATTGGCAATATAAGAGAAGAAACTAGTTTGGAAGGAGAAGGATGAGTTGATTTTTAAAATCCAGCTTTAAAGAAATGTGTGAACCCATCAAGACAATGCCTCATTGCCAAAAATCCAGCTTGGGAATTGAATTATTTAGCAACAAGAGACCAAAAGCCTGCAGAGAAACCCCACTTGTTTCCCTCGTTCACAGTGTGACTGCAGGCAGGTCATGTAGTTCCTCTGAGCCTGACATAGATTTTTCCTTGTAAAGTGAAGTACAATAATTTCTGTGCTCTTGTAAAGATCAGATGAGATAATTTCTATGCCAATGCTCTCTGAACTCCGTGTTTTTCCAACAGTAAAGTTATATATCATCATCAAATAAACTGTGGCTCTGGCAGAGCTATGTCCCATATTAAACTTGATTGATCCAGCTAGTCCATTGATGGATACATATGACCTGTAGAGTAGTTTTAGAAGGCAGGAATGACTTCATAGGCAGACATGTTCCCTTAGAGAAAGAAAAAGATAATAAACACAAAGTAAACTATAGGTATTGAAGATGGAACCTACCGGAAAACCCACTTTGGAATACTAGGATATCCTGGTGGGCCAGTATGTGTCCACCTGCGTGGAGACCTGGGCCTACTGCAAAAAAATAGCAAAATTACATCAGGACTCAGAATTAGGGACTGAGACATGGAAATTAAAACTACGAAAGAAAGGAAAAGATACTAAGGCTTATAGCAAATATTCAGAGATTGCAGATGCCATTCTAAGATATTAATAAAATACATTTCTGTATCAAATACCGATAGGGGACCTAAACTGCTTCTGAAAAATGAATATATTGTTATGAAAAAGAAAGACTTTTGATTGTAAGCTGTCATTTATAGTTATCTGACACTGCCCCAGAGGAAAACATCTCAATTTCTTGAGAGAAGAGCCTACAAAACACAGCAATATTTAGCATGCCATCTGAGAAATGAACAGAGACCTAGGCATTGATGGAGAGAGAAACCTCCATCCCAGGCAAACAATAGAGATCGTCGTAGAGACAGTGAGATCAGTGGCAATAGTGAATGGGATAGAAAACAAGAACTGCATTGTGAAGTCTTCCAACAGCAGAAGAAAGATCAGAGACACACTAGATCAATAATAACAGTGAAGAGAATAAGTAGAGAGGAGTTGTGAAAAAGGTTAGGTGTCCAGATGGCTTTATGAGACAAGGGCCAGAATAAAACTACACAGCAAAATTATGATCCCCACTCTTGACTGCACCTCCTCCCATTTCCAATAAAGTGCTTCTATTACATGAATATTTACATGCGAGAGAATTATATTTTATAATATAAATAGCTTTTTAATCGGTTTGTAATAGACTTATATTTTGGCTCATAAATTGCCACATTCCAGGTGGGTGGGGAGGCCTCTTACTTGTTTTGAAAGCCAACACAAAGGTGAGCAGACAAGAATGAGACAAAGGTGAGCAGACAAGAATGAGATCTTCAAGTCCTGATGAACTGAGAGAATTCAGAAATCTCTCCCCGTGAGGCTTAGACTTCCTGAGTTCAGTTTGAGCTGTTATTAGAAACAAGGAATGTGCTAAGGCATCCCATTCTAATTTTCAAAGGAATTAATATGATCTGAAGAAACATTCATTTGCCATATAAAATCTACAATTGGCACAAGTAGTGACTTGGTAAAAACAATCTGAGTATTTTATACTCTCCCTTCCTCCCCCAACACTTCATTATTATCTCCAGCATGCCAGGAAGTGGGAACGAGTCCTGCTAGCTATCTGATCCTTGCTTTCAAACATGTTTAGTGTATCTTGGCTCCACCGATTTGTCCAGTCTAAAATAAGAAGTGAGAGATCTTTGTACCCAGATGGAGAGAAATACCAAACCAAGATGAGTCCAAGAAACCAAGGAGAAATTAAATTATGATCAGTGATATCATGGAAGAAAACTATGTGGAATTTAATTTACAGTCTACTTCACAAAAGCACACATCATGTTCTACACAGAATGAAAGTAAAACTAATTTATTTGTTTTTTGATAATTTCAAAAGCATAGAATTCAATACTCCTTTCTAATAAAATAAATTTCTAACTTTATTTTCCTTCACACTATTAAATAAAAAAAAGTCTTAAATCAAGGGCCAACATGATACTTACTGACAAAATACTAGAAGCATCTCAACAGTAAAATAAAAGAAGGGAGACTATAATCATTGTTATTTAAATTTGTTGAACTGCTTTACATTGCAATTGAAAAAGAAGCATAATTTATTCAAATAGAGGAATTGGACCTTGGTTTTCTGCAATGCTGTTATTTTCTCAACATTAATATGTATAAAGCATGGTAATGTTCAGAAATTTATCAAAAATACATTTTCTTTGTTATAAATTGATTGTTTTACATTTAATGAAAAAAATCAGATGCATAATAGAAAGGGAAAATAAAAAACTAAGAACTAACTTAATAAAATGTGCACAATATAAAAAATACTACCTTAACATAAATATTAGGCAAATACATGGAGAGATAATGTTCTTGAACAGGAAGACAATATAAAAAAGTGACATAGCTCTTCAAAATAATTTATACATATAACAAAATTGAAAGATATCTTATGGGCCTTTTTTCTATGAATTTTGTTAAATTGTTTTTAAAGGTTATTTGGCCTATGAATATATGAGATCTATATCATTTCACCAGTTTATCAGATAAGGAAATGAATCCTCACAGATGTTAAGTAGCTTGCACAAGGAAGGATGTCAGTATATGTGATTCCAAAATGTCTCTTATTATGATGATTTTAAATGTCCTAAATCTTTCCTCTAAATTTGAAGTTCATTATGTTTGAAGGTCAGTAACGGTTATAACCTCATGTCATGATAAATAAGAGCGATCATGGACTTTAAACATGTTATATTGGATTTCTGAGTTGCTCATGCTATAGTGTGCCTTTAAGCCCTTTAGCATCACATGTAACCCATCATTAGCTCTTCACAAAACCAAAGATCTTTGGGTACCCCTTACATGCATCCCTAGTACTTTAATCATTAAGTTTCAAAGCTATACCGAGTTTTCCTCTGATTGCATGGCATGAAGCCCTTAGTAGCTTTCATTTTTTGTCTTTATGCAAATAAACAAATGTCTGGAACAGGAAAGCAAATCAAAGATGAAAGCCTCTTTATAAAAACACCAAAACAACTTGTTTGTCCTTGTTCCTGTCACTCCTCTTTAAAGTCTTCACAGATAGAAACAATGACATTGGAAAGGAGTAATGTAAACAGAATATCAGAAATAACAAGCAGATAGATGGCTCTGCAGAATAAACCTGCATAAGAGCTTAGGAAGTCTAACATTTGATTAATCTAAACCAAATTGATAGCATGCATTCACTGAACTTAATAGGTGCCAGGCATTCCACCGAGCATTATATACGTTATCTCATTCAATCTTTTTTACAACAGTGCCAAACGGCTGCTATTATTATTAGCATCTTAGAAATGAGGAAACAGAGGGAGAGATAAATTGTTACTGTCCAAAATAATGTAGCTAGGAAATGGCATCATCAGGACTTGAGCACAGACATATCTGAATCTCTATCATTATGACATCCAACTCATCTGTATTCTGGGAAATGCTTTACTGGTCCTCTTACAGGTAATCCAGAGGAAATATTATTGTCTCAGGATGGAGTAAATTAAATAATGTGCTTACTACCTCTAATTTCCCAAATTTTATTTCAAATTTTCAATCTCCTAGAGTGTTCAGATTAATTCTTTTCCTCCTTGGCATAGTATACCTATTATTTCTTCATCTCATTTATTTTCCAAAACACAAGATTAAGCTTATAAATTTGCAACCTTGATATATGTAGAGAGATCTGGATATTTTAGATGCTTGATGTGTCAGTTGAAATGAAAGTCTTTCTCATATGAAGTACTGAGTTATTTAAAAATAATTATCAACTAAACAGGTAGTTTCTCATTTCTTCATAGATTTGTCAATTTTTCAAATAATCAAATAAACATCGTTGTGTGTTTGCAACTGTGGGTCTACTGAGTCAGTAATTCCTTCCTATCATGCATTTGATCCTTCATGTTGTGTAGCTGCCCTGCTGTTGGGTGGGATTGACTGCACCCCCATATCTAGAGATGGATTCTTGCTGGTCTAAAACAAGGCAATCCATCCACCTTCCCGGTGATTAGTTAAGGTTTCTTTAACTAAGATTATCAGCAGCTTGTATACCTTTTGCCATAAGAATTTGTGATTTAAGCTGAAAACTGAAGACTTTTTTTGGGTGATTTCAGAAACATATTCTTTCTCTCTCTCTGTCTCTGTCTGTCTTTCTCTGAATGCTCTTAGCTATGATTGCTTCTGCCAACCATCCTACAAACACACAGACAAAAAATTCCTTGGGAAACTGAGCAAAGAAGAAAGATGTCAGGTCCTTGATGACATCCCTAAGCCATTGTATCTACCGGTCATGCAGGCTACCCTAATTCCAGCCCAGTTTGTAGAACCAATACATTCCCTAATATATATGTTAGTTTGAGGCAGGTTTTGTCTTATATTCAACTGAAAGCATCTGATTTGTACTTCTGAGATTTGTATCAAAGTGGATGCCTACAGCATGGTTATGGAGTTCCAGCTCAAAACTTGGCTGTTTTTTTTTTTTAAATATCTGATCTTGAGAAGGTGATTTAACCTCTCCGAGTTTCAGTTTTATTATCTATAAAAGAATGCTTATCCTGGTTATTGTGGGAATTCAACAAAATAGTTGTATGTAAAACACCTCGTACTGTGCCATTTGCATAATAAAAAGACATCATATTTAATGGGGAGAAAATCAGGTTAGTCTCATAAATCTCTTCAAAGTAAGTCTATATGTCTATAAGGCACTTCAATATTGTTCTAGCACCTTCTGACACTATCAAACTGTATTTGGTTATGTTCTTTTGCTAGTGGTTTTTAAGAATAAGCTGGCTTTGCCTCCTCTAAAATACTGTTCATTTTGAAAGGAACTTGGTCTTCCCTGTACTCATAGCTCATGACACTCAAAACAATGTTTTTTTGTAAAGTGGAGACTTGAAAAATCATTTTCTTTTACACATAAACATATCATGTGAGAGCACAGCATACATGTAAAAGTAAAGCAAGCTCTGAAGAGGCATTCAGTAAAATACATGGTTTTCCCAGAGATATTCACTAACCTCAGATTTAAGAGCTATCATACACATGAAATCCTATTTTTTTATTTGACTATCTGGGCACTATGAGATTATACAGAAAGAAAAAGAGTTCAAGTAAGAAATACATTTTCAATGATTACTATGTACCAGACCCTGGTATATACTATGGTACATTTAACACTCATTAACACTCAGAACAAGTTTCTTGTTGTTTATTTATTTCTATTTATTTCTTTATTTAAATAATTATTCAACAGATTCTTATTGAGCCACAGACCTTGTGCTAGACCTTGTCATGGGTTGCTGTCTGTATGTTCTCAGGTGATTTAAATTAACCAGGTAATTATAAGAGATCATTAGGTATAGTAAAAATTATTATTTGTATTCAAATAAAAAGAAGTAAAGTCATTTGCCCCAGGTAATACAGATCATAAGTGGTAAGCCATCTGAATACTGGACACCTGAAGTATACAGCAGAATGCAAGGTATAATCTCTGCCCTCAGTAGTATAAGGTTTATGCTACCCACCATATACTTGATGGGTATTTGTCGAATAAATAAATGACTTTGAACCCAGGCCTACCTTCCTCCAATTTTCAGGTCATTTCACTAAGCTAGGCTGCATTCAAGTAATCTACATTTTAACCATTATTCTAAAAATAGTAAATGTCAATCATGAATGAATGAAATGTTTTTGGTGTAGTTAAGTCTTATTCTACTAATATAGTGCTTTAAATTAAAAAATTCATTTTTCTGGCTCCCTTGTTTGCATATTGAATTAAATGCTATTTAATTTATTTGAAATTTATTGTATTCTTTTGATTTGGAATGTACATCAGAATTTTAATTTACATCTTTCCCATGGAGTAGATTAGTAACTGAGACAAACAGAAATAAACATAAACTACATAGATTTAATCAAATCAGAGTAACAGGGTAAACCAGGGGCTTGTCCTATCCCATCAGATCACTATTATTTTGGTTCATGATAATCAGTTATCCAAATAAATTTTGAGAAGAGGAGCAGATAAAGGGGTAGGAGTTGTCAGAGAAAACAAACAACGAATCAGCCGCCCATTGAATGGCATGGAATAATTTAATTGTCTTTCCTGGATCTCAACCTCAGAAGTTTCTTATGCTTCTGCAACACATGATCTACTTGAGTGATTCTTCTGGATCTGACACCCATTAATTTAGTCACACTTAAAGATAGTTGTGCTTCTTGGATGCCTTAGGAAATTGGCAGCGCTCTGGAAATCACAGACACAGCTACGGATATATATGCATATGTTACTGGTGGAAGGCATTGTGTTTTCCTCATCCTTGTCTTCTTGAAGGAAGGAATTCAGTCAAAAGGCAAGAAAGAATGAAAAAGCAGTGAGGAATTTATTGGGTTAAAGCAAAAAGTACAATCTCGAAACTGGAGAGTCGGCTGACTGTAAACCAGCAGATGTTCTGCTATTTGGGTTAGGTTGGCTTTTATGTTTGTCCTAAGGTGACAGGAAGTCCTGCCCTGCAACTTACATCCTCTGATTGACAGGTTGATTGACAGCTCTAGGTTATATGACCTTTTTCCCAGTTCTCAGTGAGCGGGCACTTTACCCATAAGTACCTAAGCAAAGCCCACAGTAGGGTCAAAACCACAACACTAATTAGTTTTAGATATTATTTTCGTGAGGTGGGGTTACTTTCAGACAAGGGCTTCGGAATTTGTGCATGCCCTATAATCAGGAAAGCCCTTGGGGTCCTGGGCCTCTTGACAACCTAGGTGTCCTTGACTACAGAGCTGGACCTAAGGGGGGCTTAGGGGTTGACCAGAAGGAGTCTTCCTTGGTGATGGGCTGGTCCTTTCTCCTGTTTATGTCTAGCTAACTGCCAATTTTAACATATTGATTCTTATAAGGATAAATTCTATGGCTTTCTTTGGATTCCCAAATGAGCCCATGATCAAAAATAGTTAAAAAAAACACCAGTTTGCTTTCATGGCTTTTTCTTGCCTTTAACAAGTTTCAATATGTGGCCGTGAGTTCTTGTTGCAGGTTATATGCACAGATTTTGTGGCTGGACTGCCTGAGTTCCAAATTACTACTCCAAAACTAAATAGCTGTGGTACACTAAGGGTGTTATTTAGATATGTTAAATTGAGATGTTAATAGTGTCTATATCACAAGATTGTTGAGAAGATTAAATGACATAAAGAAAATAAAATGCCTAGAATAGTGCCTGGGACAAAGAAAGTATTATGTAAAAGTTAGTATTTGGAAAGATCATAGAAGAGAAAGAGAGTATTATATTAGAGTAAGTATTATTTCATCATTACTATAAAATCCCATGAGACCACTAGTCATTAGAGTTTTCCAACAAAACTACAGTTGACCATTGAACAACATGGGGGCTTAGGGGCTCCCACCACTGTCCAGTCAAAAATCCATATATAATATTTGACTCCCCAAAATCTTAACTACTAAATAGCCTACTGTCAATTGGAAGCATAAACAAAAACAGCTCATCAGCAAATATTCTGTATATGTATTACATACTGCACTCTTACAACAAAGTAAGCAAGAGAAAAGAGACTGTTTTTTCAAACAGTTGCCAATCTCCAAAATAATTTCCAAAATATTTACTGAAAAAACTCTCCACATAAGTGGTCTCACACAGTTCAAACCCATGTTGTTCAAAGGTCAACTGTTTACCTCCCAGAGCACCCATACTCAGAATTGCTATATATATTCTATAATTGTCTAAAAAGGGCAAACAAGTTCAAGAAAGATTACAGACTTTTCAAAATAAAGATCTATAATATGTACTTACTACTTTTCAAAGACAGTAAGGATTTCTTAAAGAAAAATGTTTAGATTTATTAACCACATATTTTTCACCCCAGAACCCTTTTTTTGGAAGAGCTATCTATTATTTTCTTGGGGAATTTACAATTTAAGTAATGTCATCCTGCTGGATGGTGCTCACTTCACGGCAGATAATGAGATGGTACCAAAATCTAGTTTCTTCTTCAATTAGTATCACATAAGGAGGCACTTAGCCATAGTATTTGATACAGTAATTTCCAAGTTGGTTGGGTCATTTACAGAGTTCTTTATTCCTGGAAAGCTGGGAAAAGTAGAACAGCTGCTCTCTCACACATAAAATGCCATGCAGAAATTTCCATTTTGAAATTGCCTGGAACTACAGTCCCAAACATAAATCATTTGGGGGAAGAAGTAATTGTAAAGAGTTAAAAGTGATTGACTAACAATCTCAACATTTTTATAGGTCTCATAATTATCTTTCCTATAGAATCAGTCAGATACCAAACAATTATCAAAACCCAACATAAAAATATGTGATCAGACTCTAAGTGGACAATGTAGTCTATTGTTTTAGCTAATTCTATCTTTGGGGATATTTATATTTCTTCTATCTTTGGTCATGAGAAGTATATTATGTAAGTCATTGTTAGAATGTTAGAATGTATAGGTTAATATGAGGCATATGAACAATTTTTAGGAGCATACCCATATTATTTTTCTGGAGCTTCCCTGAGAAATTGTTGGACTCTGGTGACTTACAACAGAAATGTTTCCTCTCATAGTTATGGAGAACCAAACATGCAGTGTTTCCAGATAATTTTGATAAATTCTAAGTGAACCCTACATATATAACACTACAGTTCATGAGCAGTAAAAGGAAAGAGATTATCTTGATAACTGGAAATTTGCATAGATACTAACGTATAAGTGCTAAAAAGTACAGAATGAAATAGAAGAAGTATTCAAATGATTGGACTTGCATTTGAAAACGTGAGGAATTTAGCAGCCTAACCTTCTATCCTTCCCTCCCCCTTCAGCCCAAGGACTGCCAACAAACTCACTTCACTAAGCACGTTTAAACTGAGGAGAACATTTGTTAGATTGTTATGAGTCCAAAAATTCCATAGCCAGTCATCATACACATGAAGCTGAGAAACACCAAGAAAATTAATACAATCTGCATGATCCCAATGACAATCTCCAAAACAATCTTCAGAAGTTCTGTTTAGCTGAGAATACTACTCTTTTGTATTTTATTAGAATCAAAAGTGCTGTTTATTATAAACTAAGCTACCTTATAAACAAATAGGACTATTTTAAAAACATGCTCTATGTCCACAAATAAATTTAGCATTAACTAAAATTTGAAGGTGATGAAAAAGGAAGCTTATTTCTAATACACTAAAAAGCATATTGAGTTTAGAGTATTAAACAAAGGCAAACATTAGACAACAAAGACGGGGTGGACTTGTAACAAACGTTTATACTCATTGTCTGTGTATGAGGGACTGTAGTGTTCATGCTCCGAGTGACAAATACACTAACCAAGTACATACAATTTTAATTTTCTATGCATCTGTATAAAAGTTTCTATTTGAAATTAGGTTGAAGTAATCAGAACTAGATTTTTCTTTCCCACTGCAAAGAACTAGAAAACTACACAAATTATGTGAAAACCTGATTTTGGATAATAGACAATAGTCAACACAATACTGGCCTCACTAAAAAAGGGGAACAAATAAGAAACCTTGTCTTTTTCTTGGAGGTACTTGTTCCATACTGCTGTGCACAGACAGGAAGACCACGCATATCATGGAAAAGGAGTTTCATTGAGTTGAGGGAAGAGAGAGTTCAGAGAAATTAACAGGGTTGGAATTTGTGGGACAATGTACCAGAGATGAAAGAGCTACTCCGAGAAAAAGTTGCAGAAATCTGCAAGTCCCCTGGAGTCTCTTTTTGATTACTACACTGCACATGCATAGAGAAACTCCACAAGGCTGGGCAAAACAAACAGACCAAAAACTGTCAAGGAGCTATTAGCTGAAGAATCCCCAGGATGTATGCACAGCTAGTAGACATCTGAATTCCAATAAGTCATAGTAGAGATTTCACTTAGCATCCAGATAACTCAGTAGAGATAACAGAAGGTCATTCCCTAGTAGTAAATCTGAAGTAGTAAGAAAGTCAAAACTATGCTAGAAGCATCTTAATAGAGTTTAAAATGAAACTTCATAAGAATCAAGGTGATCTGCAAGTAACTTATGAATCTACCAAGCAAACAAAACCTTTCAGCCTGCTTTGAAGGAACAAAACACTCACATAAAACAACATAAAAAACATAATGTTTGGCATCCGACTAACAAATGCTAAAGGAGTAAAGAATCAGGAATATATGTATCATAGGATAAAAAGCAGCCATAGAAACAGAACTGTTTCTGTTCTGTGATAGAGTAAAAGGAACTACAAGAAAATACTTTAAGCAAATATTGTAAATATGTTCAAGAATTGATGGAAACATATAGCAAGAAGAAAAATTAAAACTATAAAAATCAGCATATATAATTCCTAGAGCTGAAAGCACATTATCTGAAAATTTTAAGAGAACTCATGGAATGGGCATAAAAGCAAATAAAATGTTAATGAGGAGAAAAATCAGTGCACATGAAACTATTTTTAAAAAGAATGAGAAACAGAACAATGGAGAAGAGTGAATAGAATCCATTTACCTGTGGAAAAAATATTGTAGACAAATACATGTCATTGGAATCCAAGGGTAATATGGTAGATGAGGGACAGTGCAGAACAATTCTTTGAAGAAATAATAGGGAATATATTTCCAAATATGAAGAAAACTATGAACTCAGAGATCCAAGCTCAGTAAAGCCTAAGTAGGATAAACACAGGAAAAACACACCAATGCATATCTTAATCAAGTTGCTGAAAAACAGTAGTAAAGAGTAAAACTGAAAAACTGTCAGGTTGGAGGAATATTAAAAAGGACACCACCAATAAGAATGATGGTTAACCTTTTATTGGAATAAATGGAAGCCAAAGACTTTTTTAAAGTACTGAAAGATAATAACCACTACCTAAAATTTTTATATCCAGCAAAAAAAAAAAACCAATACTTCATACTATAGGTGAAATGAAGGCCTCTTCAGAAAAACAAAAGCCAAAGGATTTTATCACCAGCTGACCTGCAAAGACAAACACATTAAGGAAAAGTCTTCAGACTAAGAAAACATCCTGAATGATAGAAACTCAGATCTTCACAAATAAAGGCTCATCACAATATTAAATGTGATGGTGGATATAAAATATATTCTCTTGATTTTTTAATATCATTTAAAAATAAATGACTGTTTAAAGTCAAAGTAATGTTGAATCATACAGTTTATAAGATGTGTAGAAGTAAAATGTATAAAAACATCAGCACAAAGAATAGGACAGGGATGTCAGTGTATACTGCTGTTGGGTTTTACATGGACATGAAGTGGTAGGATATTATTTCCCAGTAGATTGTGACAGTTGAAAAATGAATATTGTAAACCTGGTGTATGTTTGTGTGTGCATGTAAACAATTGAAAAATTGTACCCCTTCACCCTTTAATAGGTAAGTATTTTATAAGAACAGGACACTCTATCAAGGTCACAATTAATTTATTAAAATTAGGAACTTTAACATGGAAAAAATACTCTTAACTAATCCAAAAGTGAGTCTGATGTTTCATACTCTGTAGAGGTATATTTATTTTTTTTCCCTGGGTAGGATACAATCTAGGATCATGAGTTTTATTTATCTGTAATGTCTCATTAGTTCTCTTTAATCTGAATCATTTCCTCATCCTTCATTTTTCATCACCTTGATATTCATTAAGATTACAGGTCAGTTTTTTTTCTGGACTGTCTTACATGTTAAGCTTGCCTGATATTTTCTCAGGAAGAGACTTTGAGTGCATTTTTGATGTACTTTCTCAGTGTATAATAGCAGGAGGCGCAGTATCTATTTTTTACCATATTGGTAATAACTTTGATAATGTAGTTAATGTGGTATTTGAAAATTTTCTCCACTGTATAGATACTGTCTTTCTCATTGTAATAATAAGTAGCACATGAAGACCACAAGACTATGTAATTATCCTCTCTCTCATCAATCTTTCACCAACAAATCAAGTGATGATTTTCTATTTCATTATGCCTTAACATACTGTAAAAAAGAGGGTTCTTTTCTCCCATGTTTATTTTTGCATTCATTTATTTATTCATGTAAATATAGGCTTACAGATTCTAGTTTTATACAATGAGTTATATTTTTATTATGAAAATGTTTCAATTATCTGTTGGCAACAAATTCACTCAATATTCATTTATCTGGAAAAGTCTTTTATTCCATCAATCTGAAGGATATTTTCACTGGATATAAGATTCGATGTTGAGATTTTTTTCAGAATTTTAAAGATGCCATTCCAGTCTCCCCTGGCATAGATTGTATTCAGTAAGTCAACCATAATTTTTTAATTTTGCCAGTGTTCTTTTTGATTTTCTGGAGGATTTGATTTTTGGAAGTGCTTACTCTGACATTCCAGAGTGCTTCTTGCCCATCTAATCTTGCATTCCATTCAATGAGGAAATGTTCACCTTCTTTCCAGACAAGTCCTGTTAAAACTGACCTCATAATGTGACAAGTAGAAAGAAAAGGGCATAATTATGATTTAACAACTTTAATTTTTTAATTAAATATAATTCTTTTATTCATACATTTACAAAATCTTTATACAGTAGTGGCCTCCCATGAGACTTGAATGACTGAAGGATACAGAATTGAATAAAATAGGGTCATTGGTTTTTGGAAGACCACAGTCTTATTAAAGATACTTAGAAGTAACAAATAGGCTTCCAGTTACTGCTTCTACATGTAAGGAGCTTGGAAGCGCTCACCATTATAACAAATTAAGAAGCTAAATGGACTGAAAATCGACAATTATCCTGGATCCATAAGAGAGGGAACGACCCAGGGAGAATAATGGCCTTCACGACTGGAGAGAGAGGCTGGCAAGTACAAGGGTTCACGGCTTACTGGAGTAGAGCCCCAAGATAAACTTCCACAGGCACCGGAGCAAGAAACCCTAAACTCTAACTGGTAAGTTGCTAGAGCCTGAGTGTAGACAACTCACAGGTAAAAACTCCATGGGACCCAGTCACATGAGGGACCCCACAATATTATGAGATTTACCTCCAGGAGCTGGAACAGGTTCCCATAGTAAATATCTGAGAGAAATCCCCTCAGGCTTCCAGCATGGGAAGGGGAAAAGGAGCCACTGTAAACTGTATCAGAGCACTGTGTTCTACTTAACAAGATTTGCCCTCAGGGAAAGCTAGTTAACCAGGGCCTAACTGACCTTGAGAAGGGGGATACCCAACTCCAGCCAACTTTAGCCATCCTGTCCCATCAAAGGAAAGAGCAAAAGGCAAGAAACTTTTGTGAAGTTCAAAGTCCAGAGGCATGAGCTCACTAGAAGACTCATCACAGGACTAATCATAGGAATGTAAAATGCTATCCCTTTCCCTACACTTCACCACGAAATTACAGCCCATTTATAGCAATTTGTTTTACTCAATATGTCATGTTCAGCTAGCCCAAAATAAATAAGTAAATAAAAATGGGGCATACCAAAAGACAAAAAACACAATTTGAAGAGACAGAGTAAGCATCAAACTGGACATGACAGGGATTTGGGAATTATACCAGAAATTTAAACTATCATTAATATGCTGAGCTCTAATGGATAAGTAGGCAATATGAAACAACTGATGGTCAATACAAGCAGAAAGATGGAAATCCAAACAGAACCATAAAAAATACTAGAGAAAAAACACTGTAACAGAAATGAAGAATGCCTCTGATGCACTTATTAGCAGGCTAAACAGCCGAAATCATCCTGAAGTTAAATATTTGTATTTACCTTTGGCAAAATACAGCTTCCTATGTTTAAGACAAAAAGAGTAAAATTCATGCTGAATGTCAAACATCTCATATAGAGCTACTTGTTGATGAGTTAAGTCGAAAGGCATGAAGAACATAAGGATTGAATTTCCATGAAAAAAGAATGCCTGGGCTTAAAAATTAAAGGAGGAAAGAGCATAGAGAACCACATGCTATATCTTGCCAAATGTGAGGAAAGAATCTTAGACCCAGATGAGATATCCATAGAATCCTCAAAAACTGAAAAGCAAAGAGAACAAAGATTGAAAAAAAAACCCCAATGTCATAGAATATCTAAGGACTATGAGTCAACTACGAAACATGTAATATACACATAATGGTAATACCAGAGGGGAAGAGAGGTGTACACCTATAATTAAGTGACTGACACACGATTCATACTCAAGTTCTCCTGAATGGCAAAGTCTAGGAATTTTAGACTGCCTTATGCTTTCCATTCTACTTGGCATTGAAACAACAATTATTCTTCTAACTTATTTGAAAGAAATAAATTAGTTTGATTTGGCTTAATCCACTTTCCATTTTAGTTCACTTTTAGTAGAAACATTAGAAAATACCACCTATTGGTAAATTTTATGTTTCTTTACACAATTTTAAGTAGTTTGTGAAACCATCAAACTGGGATTGATTTAAGAATTATTACTTGAAGTCCTGGCTCACATTTAATCATTTTTCTTCTTTGCCAAAGATTAACATCTTGAAGTGAAAGAAATCCCTTATTAAATTTATTAACATGCATATAAGTTAATACATACTGATGCACATTACTGGTAAAGAGCTAAGGGAGTTCACTTCATTAACATTCTTTATCTAGAAGTTTCCATAAAAAATATGTAGAGAAATTATTCTTTGCAATTTTTCACAAGATCATGGAATTATTTTTCCAAAAATATAATGCTAGCTTTATTATTATATTAAAAAACAAAAAGTGATTTTAAGGTTGAAATGACCATATTATCTTGCTGGTGATTATGATGGTGATCTGTATGCATGTGTGCTGAGTATGTGACAGAGTTTGCAACTAAAAGAAGACTGGGTTTAAGGTACATATATAGGTTAAACAAATA
The DNA here is from genome assembly GCF_040802235.1 of Manis javanica. NCBI lineage: Eukaryota > Metazoa > Chordata > Mammalia > Pholidota > Manidae > Manis > Manis javanica. The sequence goes on from NC_133160.1 coordinate 159,599,975, forward strand.
GATGTATAGAAAGGTAAAGCAAATACAGCCTTTAGTGCTTAAGTTTGACTTCAAAACTGACATCTGCTGCTGGATTCAAACATTTTTCTTTATGGTTTTTAAACCAATCCCATTTTGATGCTATCACAAACTATGTAAAATCATGTAAAGAAACATAAAATTTTAGCAGTAGGTGATCTTTATATGTTTCTAATAAAAGTGAACTAGGATGTAATGCAGACTGAGACACATCAAATTAATTTATTCCTTTCAAATAAATTAGAATATAATAGTTGTTTCAGTGCCAAGTAGAATGAGAAAATATAAGGTAGCCTAAAATTCCTAGACTGTGCAATCCAGGAGAACTGACTATGAATCCTATCTCAGTCAGTCAATTATAGGGGTACAACTGCAGAAGACATACAGACTTTCGGTGCCTTCAATTTCTCATTTTTATAATGCAAATAATGATTCTTAATTCTCAAGATTATGTGAAAATTAAGAAATGATATATATATACACACAAAAAAATAACGCAGATGGTTTCTAGTGAGTATTAGATGTTACTTTTCTGAAACTTCCATTTACAAAGCACTAGAGGAAATAGAATTGTGGAATGTTTCCATTATTTGTGTGTGTTGTAAACCCATTATTCTCTTGACTTTTTATTCAATGATTATTGTTTTTGTTCATGCTGAATGTCATTTGTATCTTTTCTTTCCTGGTTCTTCAATTCACTTGTTATCACGTTAATAAAATTTTAGATCAGAGAAAAATCTGTTTTGCCAAAAGTAGCGTCCACACGCATAGGCACACAAGCATTTACACTATTTGCCGAAATCATCCTGAAGTTAAATATTTGTATTTACCTTTGGCAAAATACAGCTTCCTATGTTTAAGACAAAAAGAGTAAAATTCATGCTGAATGTCAAACATCTCATATAGAGCTACTTGTTGATGAGTTAAGTGGAAAGGCATGAAGAACATAAGGATTGAATTTCCATGAAAAAAGAATGCCTGGGCTTAAAAATTAAAGGAGGAAAGAGCTTAGAGAACCACATGCTCTATCTTGCCAAATGTGAAAGGTTTGAAAAATAGCATGGTGTAAACAGAAATGTGGTCTCATTTCCTCGTTCCTAATGCATCAACATTTTTTATGAAAACAAAGGAATCATGCTCTACAGGAATTTTCCAATTTTCCTTATTTCCTTTAAATTTTGAATTTTACAATGGGAAATGGAGATGGCTTTTAAGGATGAGGACAAAGCATCTCATCTCCTCCAGGATCTAGACTGCAATTTCTTCTTCAGTTCAGAAAGCCCCGTATATGCCACGTCACATAGGGGCATCTCCCTGACTCCCAGCATCTAACTCATAGCCTATCACATACTTGGTGATAAATTTAAATTGTTGTTAAGTAAATACTGTACTATAGATATAGATAGATTCAAAGATAGATACATAGAGATAGATGTGTTTTAACAAACAAGTCACATGATATTGAATAGGCATTTATTTTTCTTAGCTTTCTTATGTATTTTCTATAGCACTTCAACAACAAAACTCACTCCCAGTGAGTACAAATTTTAACTATAACTGTTTATGTTACATTTTAAAATGAAACCTTTAGCACTGCATAATATTCAGTGAATATCACTTACAAAGATCCATAGTCTAGCTTCTTAGCAATTTCAATAGCAAAGGTGAATTTCATTTACAATTGATAAAATATTAAATACATTGCAAAGCACAAAAACGGTTTCTTTGAAGTTATAAACAGAAGATTATAAAGTTGTATGAGAAATCATCAAAATATTTCCTGTAGATTTTTCCCAACTTCCATTATTTTTATAGCCTGCAAGGTAATACTGATAGTTTTAGTTCTTGTAGCAGTAGTCACACTCATGATGACTTTCTTGACCTATTTTTCAGGTGGTTGCCATATGTTCGGCCTTATACATAGGTATTTTTTGATTTACCTCTCTGGCCTATCAATCATTTTATAGTGGAAAAATGTCTCTTAGAACATGCACGAGGTCCACTAAATTATCAGAAATCTATCCACAAAAAGGTGAGATTCCACATGGAGGTGGGTTATGTGGTTCAAATCAACCAAGGCAGAATTTGAGGAGTGGAGTCCAAAGTAAATATTTTTGAAATTCACAATTAGTCCAATATACATATATCTGGACCATTTCAAAGTAACTATAGACATCATGCCACTTTTCTAGCACGTGTGTTTCATCTCCTTTAATCAGGAACAGTTTCTTAAACTTCTTCATATTACATGAACTTAAGAATGCAGGCCAGATTTTCTTTTTTGCTTTTTTTACTTTTTTTGTAGCAAGTTTCTCAGGCTGAGTTTGTGTGATGCTTCCTCGTGTGATTCAGGCGATGCGCACTGGCAGATCGTACATCGAACAAAAACTGTACTGTGGCCTTAGTGCATTGTATTATAAATGATATAAATTTGGCCCATTATTGATGAAATTAACTTTGATAGCTTAACATGATGTTTGCCAGGTTTCTTCACTGTAAAATTATTATTTTATCATTTGTAATTGACAGGAGATCTGTGGGAAAATATGATGAAATTATATAAGTATACTGCTACTTATCAAACTTTTACTAACACCTTTAGCATCCATCTCTCATTCTTTATGCAACTAATTATTTCATTGATAGTTGAAAAATGATAAATTTTCTATATCTGTGATCTTCTCTGCATTTATTGGTTGGTATTCCCATATATATAAGAGCTTTCCTTTCTTTCTTTCAGTGTGGACACATGAGTTTTACAACTCATTATTTCCATTATTTATGATGCTTAAATTATAATTTGGTAATTTGGTGGTCAAAATCCATTCAAGCGATCTCCTCTCCCCTCAAGACATATCTTTGAGCACTTCCTTAAAAATTGATAATAAAGAGATAGACATTCAAATATCTGTGGCAAAAAAGAACACTGAAGCAAAAAAAACACTAAAAATTAAAATGTGCTTCAGCAGGAAAAATCTTGGTATTTTTCAAGGTATAACAAGAAATCAAGTGCTTTTAAAAGACATCCATGAGGGAGAAAGAGATGTAAGTTGGGCTGTGGAGTTGAGTAGACCAATAGGGTTTGAGGACTTTGAAAAGGAGTTGAATTTTCTTCAAACTGAAGTGAGAAGTCACTGCAAGCAAGCAGTTCTGATCTAATTAGCCTTTCTCAGGGATCACCGTGGCTACTCTCTCGATGAAGTACTAAAATAAGAGAAGAGTGAAAAAGAGGAAAATAAAGGGGCTATGGCAGAAGTTCAGAATTGTGATTAACATGATTTGGAATAGAGGAGTCACAGTGAGCAGGGAAAGAATGATAAAGTGGAAATCTATTTTATGTGTATAGCAAACTTGGCTTTAGAGGACTGGATGATGTAGGGGTTAAAAATAAGTCCTAAAAGTTTGATCTGAGTTCCTAGGTGGGTGATTGTGCCAGTAATAAAATGAGGATCAATTCAGAGGGACTAGGCCTTTGGTGGGGAGTATTCAGAAATTATATTTTGGGAAAGTTTAACTTTAAAACATTTCAGGTCTTATATATAGGAGTTTGAAGCTCACAGAAATATCTAATAGTAGAATTATAAACTTGGGAAACCCAAACCTATGCATATTATTTAAACCTGGGAACTAGATTAAGTAGGAAATATGTTGCTGTTTCTGAAAAAGATTAGTAAATATTTGCTTTATTCATTGTATTATATCAATTTGATTGCATTGAAAGGCATCATTGTTATTGTTTACTTGATAAGTTGATCCTTAATTAAGTCAGTAATAAATAATTTTGACTTTTACTTAGTTCATATATGATAGGACTATGTAAAAATAGAATTCTCAAAAAATACCAGTACTTGATGAAAGAACTAATGTCTGCTATGGTCACTGAATAGATAACTATCCAGTTATCTCTAGTATAAAAGAAAATTGACAAAATTGAAAAAATGGAAAATAGAATGAAAAAAATTCTCAAAAATTTTAAGAAAAAAGATACTGAAGAGAATTTGACAGAGGAAATAAATATTTGGAGAAAGTATTGCTGAGAATTTTCCAGAAACAGAGTAGTTTCTTGACAAAAAACAAGTATCTTAAAGGCTGGATAGCACAATGAATCTAAACCACAATTTTTAAAAAAAAATCACACCTTAATATATCTTAGTGAAAGTGCAAAGAAAAGACAACATTTTTAAGGGTAGAATACTTACAGAGCAAATGACGAATGGGCTGATAGCAGATCTTTGCACAGCACTTAAGAAGGCAGAAGGCAATGAAATACTATTTTTGGTTTGTTGACAAAATATACTTACTAGTGAAATAATGAGTGCTTTCTTCCTCTTGATGGGAAGAAGGCAAGCAATTCCACTCTTAGAACTTATCAAATATTGTACCAAACTCCTAGGCAGAGCAACAAGGAAAGTTTAAAAATAAATACAAGAAATAATCAAAAGAAAGAAGTAAAATTGTTTGTATTCATGGATGACATAGCTGTATACACAGAAAACCTAAGAATCTACAGAAAAATCTATTAGAGGTAATAAATGAATTTACGAAGTCATTGGATACAAGGTCAACATTAAAAATTCCATTACATTGCTGTATACTAAAAAATGTAAAATTGAAATTAAAAAGCAATATCATTAAGTTTAACAACAGAATCAAATATATATAGGAAGAAATCTATAATATATGTAAAATAACTACTCTGAAAACTCAAAAAAAATTGTTGAGAGAATTTCAAACTTTTGAATAATGGAGAGATGTACAAGTTAGAGAATTGGAAGACTGGATATTATTACAATGTAAATTCCAAACTGATTCAAAGTTTCAATGCAATACAAATCATAATCCTAACAGGCTGTGTGTGTGTGTGTGTGTGTGTGAATATTTGTAAGAATATTCTAAAGTTTATACTGAAATGAAAAGGACAAGTTAAATCAATCTTAAATAAAAATCCAATTTGAATATGCCCTTTTTAGTTAAGAATTAATGCATGTTATAGTAATTAAGACAGTGTGGTAATGGTATAATTATAGACAAAACACTCATGAAATGATAGTTAAGAAATAGAACAAAAAAATCTAGTCACCTGATTTATGACAGATATTAAAATTAATATTTTTTCCAACAAATAAACAATTAAGAAGAGGAATAGTCAAGCCACCAACTATAAGAAAATTTTAGAAAATGTATATATCAGACAAACATATGTTTTTTCCAATAAGAAAAAAAGAACCCAATATAAAACAGATTTCTGCAAGTCGTTCACAAAGGAGGACACACGAGTAACCAATAAGAATAAAGGTATTCAATATCATTAGTCTTCAGAAAAATGATGATCAAACTGCAATAACTAACCTTTAAAAGACTGACAATCACAACTGTTTTCAAAAATGTGGAACAACTGAAACTGTCATCTATTGCTGCTATAAGTGTAAAATGACACAAACACATTAAAAATTTACCTTGAGTAATTATTAAAGCTAAACATATATTTTAAAATTATATGTGTTAAAGTCAAAAACTGTAAACATTTATTACCTCAGTTTCCACAGGTCAGGAAACCAATAACAGTGTGATTGTTTCTTGCTCTGAGTCTGACACAAGCTACAGTTGAAAGGTTAGCTCCTCCTGTAGTCATGTCAAAGTTGGACAGAAAGATCATCTATGAAGCCTACTCACAGTACTGATGGTAGGTTTCAGAAGAGTGGCTTCCAGGATCATTCATACCACTAATGAAAGTCTTCAGAAAATCTGCTTTGAGTTCTCTCAGTTGGGCTTGTGTATAGGGTAACCCAACTGGCTTTTCCCAGAAATAAGTGAGGCATGTAATGGAGGGATGCAGGCAGATAGAGTTCAGGGCTCCTATGAGTTTCAAGGCCCTTGTAAGTTTCAAGAAGCTTCAGAGCCCTTGTAGTTGTAAGGAAGGCCCCCCTTTCCCCCCTACCACCACTTTCCTTACTGTTCTATAAGGACAGCTGTCCACTGCTTCACCCTGGATATGTCTAGCCTTGAGAAACCTTGAAAAACACAGCATGTTGTACCCATGAGTAAGGAACTAGATAAGGGCCTTGAAGGCCAGATTCCTGGCCATGAAGGCCACACACATGGGTGTTTTCAATACTTAGGTGGCCATGAATTAGCAGTATAACAGTATAAAAAGTACAGCTTTATGCAGAATAAAGTGTCTTCTTTTGAGCACCCTCCATGATAACTCCAGCCTCCTTTGCTCTTCGTGTTGCCCCAAGAACTCAACAGCAACCCCCAGGCCCTATATATGTTTCAAAGCCCTTGTAAGTTTCAAAAAGTTCCAGTCCAACTCAGACATTCAAAAGTAGACTTACTTAGATAGACCTCAGCTCTGATCGTTTTTGCTCTATGTTAGCTGATTGGTTGTGCTCTATGCAAATGAAGCATTATACTCTCAACCAACCAATAATGAGTTGTGATGTCACTAGTTCAGCTCTCTGTTCGGTCCTGGGAGGGTGGGACTTCCTCCTCTCAAGAGGTAATATAAACCCCAGACGGCACAGCCCTGATGGCATCCTCCCTCAGAGCCCCTCCTGAGTAGCAGGAGCATTCTCTTTTCACTCATTAAAAGAGCTTTGCTGGTTGCCCTGTACTGTTGTCTGCTGGCTTCCTTCTTTATTGCCTCAGAGACAGAATCCTGGGAAAAACAGAAGTGTTCTCAGCTAGTAACATAGCAATCAGAGATAGAGAGAAATCCACAGGCAGAAGACAATTTTTTTATATATTCTAATATTAGAAGAGACATCACATCATTTCTACCATATTCTGTTTCTTGGGAGCAACTCAGTAAGTCCAGCCCATGCCCAAGGGAAAGGAATTCTCAGAGGATGCTCCCCAGGAACTGAGATTAATGGGGGCCATCTTAGAACTTGCTTTACAACAACTATCAAATGGCACAACAGTTTTAGTCCTAAGAGTCCAAGAGAAATTAATGCATATGTCCACTCAAAGAGCAGGAACAAAAACGTTCAAAATGGTTTTATTCATAATAGCTAATAGCTGGAAAAACCTGAATATTTACCAAAAAGAGAATAGATAAATGTTGTGTTATATACATAAAATAGAAATCTGCAAAGCAGTAAAAGAAGAACATAAACAACGTGAATGAATCTCTCAGATACTATGTTGAATGAAGAGTCCAAATACCATATAAAATATAATATCCTATACTAGAGATAGACATGCTTTTTGAAGGAATCAGCAACAGTGTTCATCTCTGAAAGATGCATTTAGTCTGGGAGTGGACAAAAAAGGGATGCTTTAAGGTACTAGTATGTTCTATATCTTGGTTTCAGTAATAGTATAGCTGGTGTATACATATATAAAGATTCATTTAACTTAATGTTTAAAATTACTGAACTTTATAAAATATACTATGTAAGTATATATGTGTGTATATATATATATATATATATATATATATATATATATATATAACTTATTAAACATATTGCCACTTTGAGAGGACTTAGTAACATCCACAAAGATAGCTTCAAACTCATAGTATACCTCTGCAAGAAGATTACAAAGAGTTAAGGGAGTTTGTAAAATTAATGAAAAGTTGAGATTAGGAATTGTGGGAAAAAAAAGTCCCTGAAATCTTAAAAACATAAAAACATTGCACAAATTTGGTAGCAATTTAAAAATTGCACATAATATTACCAAAAATGAGTTCTGAATCATTAAGTAATTTTTGAACAATTTCTTACTTGGTAGCTATTACTGACTGTAGTATAGAATAAAATACGAATTGAGAAATACTTTCATATCAACTTCATGGTTATTATGAAGAGGAAATAACAATTGCAAAGCTTAATATATATGTTTAATGGTCAGTAAAGATCAATATTTGATAATGATTTCTACCAGTGTATAATCACAGGGATTTTCCTTAAACTATTTGATGACTATTTTCTCATATGTTAAATGAGTGGTTTAAACTTGAATACACATTTCTCCAAAAAAAGATTTAGTTATGGCCAACAACCACATGAAAGGATACTCAGCATTATTAGGGATTAGAAAAATGGAAATCAAAACCATTCCATACCCATTTGAATGACTTGTATTAAAAAAACAGAAACTAAAACTAAAAGAAGTGTTGGCAAGGAACAGAAAAAGTGGAATCCTTTTACATTGATGGTAGGAGTGTAAATGGCTGCAACAGCTGTGATTTGATGGTTCCTTCATAAATTAAATATAGAATTACCATATGACCCAGCAATCCACTACTAGGTATGTACCCCGAAGAATTGAAAACCGGCATTCGAATAAATATTTGTACACATATGTTCATAACACTGTCCTCAATAGCCAAAAAGTGGAAAGAGCCAAAATATACATCAACAGATAAATGGATGAACAAAATGCATATTCCCATACAATAGAATATTATTCAGCCAAAAAAAAAGGAATGAAGCACTGGTATCTGCTACAATGCAGAAGAACCTTAAATATATGTTAGGTGAAAGGAGCCTTGCAGGAAAGGGTTCTGAGACAAACTTTATCATTGTTACATTGCCTGTGGTATTGGAGAAATAAATAATGGATACCACTTAATGATCACATATTTTGTAACAGAAGGGTTCTTGGAGAAACAGACTCATCCATGGCTTTTTCAGATAGATGATATTTGAAAATACAATGTAAGTTGATGAAAGCAAGAGAGCTGTGGGCCTGAGCATGGTGTTTTCATGGAGAGGAACACAACTGACCTCACTAGAATTTTTGAATTCTTCCTAGATTCAAACAGGGTTGAAAAATTGGTTCTTCAAGTGGCATGATCAGAAGGTAGATTAGAATTCAGCTGTCTAAAATGTAAAAATACTTTTTCAATAATAAATTCATATTGCTCTCAAACAGCACAGCCCAACAGAACACTCTGTGATTAACATAGTTCTGTCTATAGCTATATTGTCCAATATGGTAGCCACTAGCTATCTGTGACTATTAAGCTCCAGAAATGTGACTAGAAAAAAAATAACTGAATTTTTTTGTTTTAGTCAACTTTAATTTTTCTAACTCCACTTAGGTGACCTTGACTCAATTTTAATTAATTTAACTGGCCACATGGAGCTAGCAGCTACCATTTTGTACAGTCCCACTCTGTTCCTCACCCTACTGAAAATACTTGAATAATATCATTTTGGTGTATTTTATTTTTAATTAAATTAAAATGTATCTGCTTTTGATGTACCTGATCTCTTCCAGTTTAAACCCATTCAGTTTAACCTGTCTCTTCCACTTAAACCCATTTTAAGTCTTTCTGAATTTATTCTCAAGACTGATAGTATCTATCTCTCTTCTCCAATTCTGTCTTTAAGATTGCATCCAAGAGTTGGGAGGCAGTGGGAATGTGAGGACTGTGCCTCATAATATTGTGAGGATGTCCTTGGGTCCTTGTCTGGTGTGTGTCACTACCCTTTGTCTCTTGACCTTGCTCTCTATTCTCCTGAGGCTTTTGTTTTGTAACTAGCTCTAGTCTGTGTTCTATAACTCGTTCCTCTGGTCATCTAGAGGCCTGCCTGGTGGTGTATTTGCTGAGCAGTGGTAGCTCTTCCATCCCTTATCGATCATGCTGATACCTGCATTGAACCCCAGTGGATCTTGCCTCTGCTTGTGTTGAGTGATCATCCTCAGACTCTCAGGACTATTCATGTCCACTGTTCCTCACAAAGTAACCAATTCTTCACTCATAGGAATAAAGAAATCTCAGCTGCTTTTACCACAGAGGTGTGCACACTTCCCTGAGGAAGCGCTGGGGCCCCTGCCTCGGGCCTCTCTGGCCTTTGCACCTTTATGACTCCCAGGCCATGAGTAGCAGGATTCTCCCAGAAACTGCCAGAATCTCCAGGCTAGATCAGGAAGCAGGGAACCAGCATGAAAGTTTTGCTTCCAAAACTTCCTAAAAACTCTTGATGTTTTTGGCAAGAGAAGATCATGATTACGTCTTCTGCCTCCTCCACCTCAGCTACCCTCGCCAGTCTTAGAAGGACTTTGCCAGGGTGTGGTGAATCTTTCATTTTAAAGCTTGCAGCTCCCCTAGTGCTTGGCTTCCTCTGAGATTAATACTCTATGTTTTGGGTGTCCATATATGAAAATTCAAGAAACCCCTTTGTTTGATTTGAAAACATGGCTGAAACCTTTGCCATTGGGCTTTTATACAAGTTGAGGTTTTTATAAAAGACTCAGAGATGTGCTGCCGGAAATCTTCATCAAGGAAAGAGTTGTAGCCCGAGCTGTCAGCAACAGCCTCAGCTTCAGGGACCTGCCTACCCAGCATGGCATCCGTGGCCGGCACACAAACCCCTGGGGGCTTTACCCCCACAGCTCCCTGAAGCGTGACCTTTCCAAGGCTATCCCTGACCTCACGACAATTCCGCATCTCCCTCTGCCTGCTCTTTCCCGCTCATTCTTTTGCGCAGGTGTGAATCTGTAATAAATTTCTCACAGGCTAAACTCCAGCTCAACATCTGCTTCCAAAGAACTCAACCTGGGGCATTTAGTCTGAAGTTCAAAGCTGAGCATTCATTTTTTTTTATTTTTTCACTAGGCAGTATGTGCCTGCCTCTCATCTAAGACAATAAACTGAATCACCTTTGTCTCATCTTAATTGCATGATGATTTTTAAAAAGAAAAATACTTTGAATGGTATTTCAAAACATTACCCTGCTGTCCTCCTTTCCTCAGCTCCATTGACCCTGGGGGAATTGAACTAAGAAATGTGACTTATCATCAAAAAACTTCTGGAGTAACTAACGAATGACTTCCAGAAGAAAATAAGAGTCAAAACCACAGAACGTAAATGCATTCACCCATGCTTTTCATAGCCCTAGCATACCAAAATCCATATCTAAAAAAATTTTGAAAATTTCCCTTAAAAATTTCCCTAGTCATGTATTAATAATTTAAAATTAACACAGGAGCAAAATTTTATCCACTGTGACATTTTCTTTCTCCAACCAAAGAATTGTTTCTCAGGAGAAATATAGGTATGTTTTATGATTTCCTTTCATTTGCATCTTATACACACTAGGACCATTGGCTGATTTCTGCTTTCTCTGCATATAAATTCTCCCATGTTTGGGTAAAAGTGTTCATGAGGTGCACTGCCCAGGAGGAACTGTGGAAGTTGTGAAGCTTGTGTACCCAGTGCTGTCAAGGAATAAACGTTTCTATGCAATAAATCATTCAAATTGCCAAAGGCACAGTTTCAAGTGTTAGAAATTTGTAAAATTTTCTTAGATGAAACATGTCTAAAAAACATTACAGACTTTTTTCTCTCAAGTCTAACCCATTGCTCATAGTTTGCTGTAGAGGCCATATTTGGAAGATTAATGATACCAAGGATGTTCCAGACTATTTGCCCCAATGTAAGCCATCCCAGGACTGTCTTCCTTCCAAATTAGCCAACCAGCTGACACTCCTTAATGCTCTTATTTTATGTGAGCACAGCAGTTCTATCTCCTGATGAAATCTAAATCATATTTTAATTTTTTAAGTGGTTAACTTCATGTATACAACTTGATAAGTTTGAAGATAAGTGTATACCCATGAAACCATCACCACAATGAATGCCATAAGCATATCACCTCTGAGAGTTTCCTCTCACCTTATTTTCTATTTTTCTTATTTTTTGGTATAAAAGCATTTAGCATAAGCTCTCCCATGTAGGCACATTAAGTATACAATATACTATGGTTAACTGAAGGCACTGTGCAGTACAGTATACCTCTAGAACTTACCCATCTTGCATAACTGAAACTTTCTACCCTTTGACTAGTACCCATTTCCCCCAGACCCTGGCACCCACCATTCTACCTTCTGTTTCTCTGAATAAACTATTCTAGATTCCATTATAAGTGGTGTCCTATACTGTGTGTCCCTCTGTGTCTGACTTACTTCACTTAAAACCCTTCAGGTTCATCCATGTTACCACAAATGGCAGGATTTCCTTCTTTTTTCAATGCTGAATAATATTCCTTTAGATGTATGTAGCACATTTTCTTTATCCTTTCATCCACTGGTGAACTTTTAGGTTGCTTCCATGTCTTGGCTATTGTGAGTAACCAAACTAATAAGAGGTAATGTACAAAATGTGTTAAAATGTTTTAGACTAGGGTTTCTGCCTTTCTCTGGTCAGGTTATCTCTGATACATGGCTAGCTCTGTAATTGATACATACATCACTCCAACTGCTTCTCCAGTACCTCAAACTATCCCTCACTACCTGCTCCATGCCTTTGTGCTAGATGTTTTCTTTCCTTCCTATCCCAAAGTCAGAGGAATGGGGTGCCAGTGAACCACACATCTGTAAGTCATTTACCATGCGCCCACATGCTTCCCAGGTTCTAAGCTATTGGCATTGGATGTACTCTCCCATCTTCCAAGTCCCATGATTTTATGAGTTGTTTAAAGACTGTCTTCTGAAAATAGGTGGATGTCTGGCCAATGGGTTTCAACCCTGGGGCAAGTTCACTCTTGACTTGGTGAGACCAAAAAATGACAATGGGCCATTCCTGGGGTGAAAGTGTTTACACCCAGCTTTATTCTCACAGTGGCAGGTGAAGCACTAAAATCTCATCCGCCTCAGGGCAAGTCTGCACGCAGCAAGCCGGCCTCTGCCTCCAGGCCTCTCCGCCCTCGTCTCAGTCTCTGTCCTCAGCACTGCCACCACTCAAGCCTCTTTCTCCTGCAGCTGTGCAGCCCAGCGCACTGGGCGAAGCTCTTTATGTAGAGTGAATAATAACAAATTGCCCACGTGTGTGCAGTGAGCTAGCCGACCGGGGTCAGGTGAGAATCCCAGCCATAGAAACTTTGACTTTCTCTACAGTCGAGTTTCAGGAATGCAAAATTAGATGTTCTTTCTCCATACTTTGATTTTCTCTCACGCAACTTTCCTCTTACTTGCTGTCCTTTATTACTCCCTGAACCAGTGTGTTCTGCTATCGGCTATTCTCACATTTTGTTCACGACAGGATACACTTCTAGCAACATCAGGTTGGGAGCAAAGGCAACCAAAACAAACAAAAAAGTAATAAAATCATGTGGGCAAAAATCACATCCCCAGAATAAAGCACCTGGATGCTGTGGTGGTTCACATATATTCACGTGCCTACATCTGCCGCTCCTGTGTGTGTTACGTGGTGTATTTCAGCTGACAGTCACCCTTTGTTTCCACCTGTAGAGCTTCTACTTACCCCAGGTTCTATGTTTATCTACTCATAGTTTTCAGCATGGCTCACTTGTGGGTGTTTCTGACACTGCACCTTTCATCTGAGAGCCTCCATTCTTATTTCTCAAATATTTTTATACCCATTTCTAACTCTGGACCTAAATGTATACATTTTCTTTACATAAGCCTTGCTTGTGGACATTCACACTTTATAAACTTCATTTCTCTGAAGTCTTCCATGAAACTAAACTGAAGTATCATCTGATTCTTTTTTGAGACTTAATTTTTTCTCTGTGTGGCCTAAAAAACAAGCCATAAATCTCCTGTTGTACAAAATACTGCCAATATTTGTTACCTGATTATCTGTAACTTATTTCTGATCACCTTGACTTCACTAGATACATGCCTTGTTGATTACTCCGGCCAACTCACAGTACTAGTCCAATCTGGCCATTTTATTTTTCTAGATTTCTTTTTCTCACTCATTTCATACTCAGGCTTTTTCTGTCTACATATTTTTGGTAGGACATGCTGCTGACCACAAAAATGGCCTTTGTTAAAATACATCATCCTTTGTTCATGATAATTTGTTTGGATTTACTTTTAAAAATACATCTTTGCTTAAATCCATTCCTCATTTAATTAATGTTCTTTCTTCCTTAGACCAGAAATGGTACAAAGTGTAAAAACATGTAGAATACAAGATACTAACATTTCTTATATTTTCACTGCTGTCTGTCCAAGCCATGGAATCAAATGATTAAGTACTTTTAATCCATTTAGATTAACAAACAAGAGTGAAGCTCAACTGTACATGAGTTATTGCACCTGTTCTGGGGACTGAGAGATAAAACAGAGCTTCTCCTCTACAGGAAGATCACAGTGCAGAGGGGGAAGAAGGTATGTGAAACAATTATTGCAATAGCCTGTCGTAACTAATATTATAGAGGTAAGAACAGTTCCCAGGTAAGTCTAGTATTGGCAGGGATGGGGGGCAAATAAATTGGAAAACAATCATCACTTCTTTACTCTTTCTGAATGTACTGCCACCTGTTTGTACCCATTCTGCTTTTTTGTTGAAAGATAGCATAGTTTCTGAAGAAAAATGCATGCCTTCTTCTAACTCAGGGACCAAAATAGGTTTACCTAAACCAGTTTACAAATGTTCTTCTACTATTTCTGTTCCTCTTGTCTTCTGATTTCTATTTACTTGGTAGCAGCACTAATTTAATGGCAGGCTCACACCTTGATGGACATTTTACCTTGTGCCATTCCCAGGGCTTTGCTAATTCCAATTTGCTTTCCCATTTGTTATTTGTTGGGTAACTGCATGCCCCCCAAACTACATGTAGTAAAATAAAAGCCCATTATACTGTTTTATGATGAAAAGCAAATAATGCTTAACATGTTTCATATTCATCTGAATAATTTCCTTATGTTTCCATCATTTGGCAACAGGGAATTTCTTTCACACTGAAAACCTGTTCCCTGGCTTCTCAAACACTGTCTAGCTCTGGGACCCTTCTGACCTCAACAGTCTGTTCCATTGCTGCTAAAACAGTGCTTTTCAAGGAAGAAAATATGTTGTGGTCTATTCTTTCACTGTTCTATGTATGAAGTCTTAATTATCCAATGAAATTATACATATATATTAGGAGAAAGAGGACCTTTCTCAAGTATCATCTGTTTCTTTTCTATTGTCTTGTCAGTCTAACAAACTGTTTTCAGAATATGAACTTAGTGCTAATTAGATCCCGTCAAAGATCTTACAATATGCCAGTTCAAGTTCATTGACCTTTTCTGTGGTAAGGTTTTAAGGCAGTTTATGCATTTTAAAAGCCAGCACATTGCACAGTAACCATTTTAGTATTTGTGAATCAGCCAGAATGTGTTTTGTATCCTCCACGATGCTTTGAAAAATGATCAACCCCACCCATCACTTCATCTCTCATATTTTATGATTTGTTTTTGAGATTTGGAACACTCTGATACACACTGAATAGCAAAAGGCAAGTCTTTTACATTAGAAGTGAGCTAAAATCTATTCATATCAAACAACTAGAAAAGTCAGTGGTATAATGCTATTTTTTGGCAGATTTTTTCATGATGAATACATGTGAATTAGTTACCTTATTGGCAGGGCCTTGAAAGGACTGTAATTTAGAGGTTAGACATGTCTTGTATTGTAGATTTTGGAATAGCATGCAATGAGGTGAACAGTTTATTATGAAGCTTTAACAGAGTATATTAAGCATTCAGAAGACTAATTCCTTTCATGGCCTTGATAATAAATCCACTTTTCTCATGCAGTGAATTCACTTGAGATTCACAGTCTCCTCGTAAACCTTGTAGTAAATGTTCAACCTCAGATTTCAAATGCTGTAGTAGTTTTTATGATAATAAATGTTATTATCCCTATGGGATTGTGAATTTGGTGATCATACATAGTGCTCCAGTTAGAGAGACTTTACCTCCCACATACAATATATGGAAGTCTTGTTAGAGTGTTTGCCTACCTAAATTCAGCAAGATTACTTTTAAATACACATACGCATCTTGCATTTCTAAGCAAATGGATGGAGTTTTTCTTCGCCTTAGTATGATTAACTCTTAAACCAAGCAATAATTGAAAATTTTTTTGGAGTGCAGCCTTTGCTATGTTTCATTAAATTAGGGTGAATTTTACTGTGAAATATTTTAACGTCTAATAAATGCTAAGAACATTTAAGAGTATTTTGATTTTAAATAATGCTCTTTCTGTTTTTTTTAATTTCTAAAAGAATGTAACAGTTGAGGATTCTACTATAAAATCTGAAGTTTTAGGTGCAGTTTTCAGTAAGATGACAAAGAAATAATAACAAAAAGATGTCTGAGTTATACCTGAGTGATGTCTCACATGGTCTAAGAATTCATGTGCCTACATCAAAAGAAATTAATATAAAACCAATGGCACTCAAAAGAAATCCTTTGAATGCTGATAATATTCTTAAAGCCTGTAAAACAACTGCCCTGGGATTTAGTACATCATATAACCCAATTACTAAATAAGCAATGAGAAAATATGAGAAACAAAATCCAATTCAAAATATATCTTGAATGCTTACCAAGTGCAAGATTATTATGATCAAAGACTAGTATGATTGATAGCTTTAAGAATAGCCTAAACAATAAAACAAAAATTAAACAGTTTATTAAAACACACAAGGCAAACACAACAAGAACAACAAAATAATAAAATAAGGGGTTTTGTCTTGTTCTTGCTCTTTGTCTAATGTAGATTGCCAGGGGGTCTCTTTGTATCACATCCAGTCAGGGACATTCTGATCGCTATTCCATCCCCATGTAACTGTTCACGATGGCAGGTGAAGGGACAACTGTAGTTTCACACTATGATTAAATACACTGTCCCAGAATGACCTATGCAATTTCTACCTAAAACTCACTGGTGAAAATAATCCCATGGCCGCCCCTAACTCAGTAGGAACAGGAACATACAGTCTTCTTATGATCCCAGTGAGCACTGGTGACATATGTCCTACGCACACTTGCCCCCATCCTGAAGGTTAATCAGTACAGGCAGACATGGACATGAGCGCGGCCACTGAATCATTCATGGGAGGAGGCACTTCTTAATGACAGCAAAGGTATCAGGAGACAGTTAATTTTGAATGTAACCCTCAAAAAGGATAAATGTTTTACTGGAAAAGAAAAAGGAAAGGTAAGCCTGAAATGAAAATATGCTTTCCAGGAGACAAAGATTATTTATATTTTCATGGCTTCATTCTTGTCTCAGGACATGTATCTTTTTTTCTTACCGAGAACAATTTCTGCCACTGCATAGTGGCATTCTTGTTTAAAAGTTAGTCTCTACCTGGTTAGACTTTGAGACACCACTTGATGTCTTTAACAAAATGAAGCTACAATTTTCATGTAGAATGCATATTAATTTCAGAAAGCAGTGAAAAGATATTGAGGGATTGATAAACTATAAATTCGTTATTGAAAATGCAAAAATATTGGTAGTATTCATGGCCATGATTTTATTGTGTTAGTCATTTTCTGGAAAATACAAGCTGGGGAGATGGGTAATAAAGGATTTTAACCCCAACTAAATCAGACGAGCCTCAAGCAATATATAAACTGTATGATTTTTATCTTCAAGAGGTCCACATTTACTTTTTAATGTCTCTTTCTATCAGCAACAGCTATAAATGTAAGACATTTGACTTCAGCTGTAGAACATTAGAGTTGAAGGTGCCTAGGGATGACACTGCCTTTGGCAGTCCAGACACTTAACCCCTCACTGTTTGGTTCCAGTCATTCACATCTACACAAAAATCCCTAGAAATGTCAGGTTCCTTGTTGCCTAGCCTCTCCACATGCAGTTTTTCACGACTTGGGTTAATTTCCCCAGCCCTTCTAACTAACTCCTAAGACCAATTCAGAGCTTGGTATAGGTAATATATTATTAGAGGGACCCTCCTTGACCCCCAAGCCTGGCTAAGATGCTGACCACTAAATCTCTCAACAACCACCATGTACATACCAATTTTCACCTGGTATTTCACTTTTCTGTATATTTGTTGCCTCCCCAGTTGGACTACACACATCCAGAGAAAGGTGAGAATGTTAGCGCTTATTACATCCCTGGAACCTGACACTAATATTTATAGTGCTCAAAATATCCAATGACAATGGATGAGATACATTAATATTCTGTGTAGTATTACCTCTGAAGGCACACTATCACTTCATTCATTTCCTCCTTTGATGTATAATCATTATTAATCAATGCCATTCTATTGGATAAGGGTTACCCGAGAAGTCAAATTGCCCCTGAGAGAGAATATCAAGACGTAGGCATCAGTTGGGAAAATGAAATACTGAATCCATGCTGAAATATGTGCAGGTAGATTTTGAGTGGGATTGTTTAATTGGAACTGTAGATGGATGCTTAAGGTAATCCTCTCTTTTTCAGCTTTATATATTGAACTACTATTGATGAACAACATATGTAAGTTTAATGTGTACAACTTGATGATTGAATACACATATACATTGTGAAATGATTACAGTGGTAAGGTTAGTTGACACCTCCATCCCTTTACATAATTACCATTTTTTAAATGTGTGGTGATAATATTAAAGATCCACTGCCTTAACAACTTTGAAGTAAATAATACAGTATTGCTAATGATACTCACCATGCTATACATTAGATCTGTTGAATTTATTCTCTTTTGGCTGTAAATTTGTATTTTGACCAACATCTCCCCATCCCCTATTCTACTTTATATTTCTATGAGTTTAGCCTTTTTAGATTCCACATCACATATAAGTTGAGAACATATAGTACTTGTCTTTCTCTGTCTGACTTATTTCACTTAGAATAGGATTTCCTTCTTTTTTTGTGACTGGATGTCTATTATCTATCCATTTATCTATCATGTATCTATAATCTATCTATCTATATCACATTTTCTGTACCCATTCACTGTGGAAGGACATTTAGGTTGTTTCCATACTTTGGTTATTGAGAAAAATGCTGCAGTGAATATGGGAGTTCAGGTATCTCTGAGACAGTGACTTCATTTCTGAATGTCTACCCGTAAGTGGGATTGCTGGAGTATATGGTAGTTCTGATTTTAAGTTTTTGAGAAACTTCACTACTGTTGTCCATTGTGACTGTCCTGATTTACATACTCACCAACAGTGTACAAGGGTTCCCTTTTTTCTGCAACCTCACCAACATTCGTTGTCACTTTTTGATATTAGCGTTCTAAAAAGTGTGAGGTGACATCTCATTGTAGTTTTGATTTGCATTTCCCGGATGACTAGTGATGCTGAGCATCTTTTTTTTTATATACCATTTGGTTGTTTGTATGTATTCTTAGGAAAAAAAGTCTATTCAAATCCTCTGCCTGCTTTTAAATCAGACTGGTTTTGTTTTTTTGATATTGAGTTGTATCAGTTTCTTATGTAGTTTGCTTAATAACACCTTATCAGATATATGGCTTGCAAATGTTTTCCCACATTACAAGATTATCCTTTCATTTTGGTGATTGTTTCTTTTGCTGTGCAGAACTTTAATTTGATATAGTTCTACTTCTCTATTTTTCTTTTTTTTGTTTGTGTATTTAGTGTCATATACAAAAAGTCATTGCCAAGATAACATAAAGGAACTTTTCCTTATCTTTTCTACTAGTAGTTTATAGTTTCAAGTCTTACATTTAAGTCTTTACTACATATCAAGGTGATTATGAAAGCAATATAAAATGAGTCCAATTTCATTCTTTTGCATGTGAATAGCTAGTTTGACCAGCACCATTTATTAAAGAGATTATCCTTTCCTTATTGAGTTTTCTTGACTCCTGTGTTAAATTTTAGACATTCATATGTATGTTGGTTTATTTCTGGGCTTTTGATTATTTTCTGTTAATCTATGTGTCTATTCTTATGTCAGTACCGTATTGTTTCATTACTACAGCATGTTACAAAGTTCTTAAATCTTTTAGCTTTGTTCTTCTTTCTCTGGAATTACAATTCTTCTAGCTTTGTTCTTATTTCTCTGAATTGTTTCAGATATTTGGGGTCTTCATGGTTTCATGAGAATTTTTAGGATCTTTTTTTCTGTTTCTGTGAAAAATACCATTGGAATACTAGTAGGTATTATATTGAATCCATAGATGGCTTTGCATAACATGGACATTTTAATATTACTAATTCTTACAATCCAGAAACAGGGAATAAATTTCCATTTTTGTGTCTTCTTAATTTCTTCCATCAATGTCTTATAATTTCAGGGTTCTTCACCTCCTTGATTAAATTTATTCCTAAATATTTTATCATTTTACTTGCTATTGCAAATGGAATTGCATTCTTCTTTTTCAGATAGTTCAGTGCTAGTGTATAGAAACAAAACTAAGTTTCGTATGTCAATTTTGTGTCCAGCAACCTCATTGAATTTATTTATTCTAACAGTCTTTTCTGGAGTCTGTAGGATTTTCTATATATAAGATCATATCATGGGCAGTGAGAAACCATTTTACTTCTTCCTTTCTGATTTGCATGTATTTTATTACTTTTTCTTGACAAATGCTCTGGCTATGGTTCCAGTACTATGTTAAGTAGAAGTGGTGACAGTGGGCACCCTGGTGTTGTTTCTGATCTTAGTGGAAAGCTTTCAGCATTTCACTGTTGAGTCTGATATAAATTGTGAGTTTGTCATATACAGTCCTTATAGTGTTGAGGTATAGTCCTTCCATACCCAACTTATTAAGTTTTTATCATAAAAAGATGTTGAATTTTTCCAAATGCTTTTTATGCATCTATTGAGACCATACCATTTTTATATCCATTCCATTCATGTGGTACATCACATTTATTGGTTTATATTGAACCATCCTTGCATTCCAGGGATAAATCCTGCCTAATCATGGTGTTTTATACTATCCGTTATTGTGTTGTGGAATTTCTTTTTGTGCTGGGGCAGGCCAGAAGCCTGGTTCTGTGTGATACAGCCTGGTGCTGAGGTGATTCAAAAGCCTGGATCCATGGCAGTCAGTCTGGTATTGGTCCCAGCCCAGAGTCATGGTATCCACCTGGACCCAGAGTTCATGGGGCTGATTGGGAACCTGGGGCCATAGAAACTTCCCAGGGCTGTGGGAACCTATCAGGAGGCTGGTGTCATAGGATCCAGCCAGTGCCTGTGTGAACTGGGATCTTTGGTTGGCAAGAGCTTCCCAGGAGCTCTGTGCCATGGAGTCAGCCAGTGCTAGAATGTGCCAGGATCCTGGATTTGTGGATGCTTGCTGGGAGCCTGGGAGTTGCCTGAGACATGGGAGCTGGCTGGCACCATGTTCAACTAGGAGCCTTCAATTGCTGGAGTACTCTAGTGTCCTGGTGTCATGGGAGTCATCTGCGGCTAAAGGAGCTGGCAGGTATGAGGATAAGCTGGGGACTTGGATTCATGAGAGCCTGCAGAGGCCACCTTGGGCCATGAGAATTGACATGGTGCTGAGATGGGCTGATTCTGGTCCCCAGTGATGTTCGGTGGTCACTTCACTCTCCATCCCCCATGGGGCAAGTGTCTTTCTCTGCACTGGTCTTTGCAGGCTTAGATCTACCTTTCTTACCTTTCTCAATGCACCTTTTCTTATTTCTGTGCTTCACTTGGGTGCTGTAATCACTCACTTGAAACCCTCAGCTCTTGTGAAGGTATTTTTGTGCATGGGTAGTTCTTAACATTGGAGATGGAAACAAATGACCACTAGAAGTTCCTATTCTGCCATTTTGCTCATGTCACTCTTCAGACAATTCTTAAGGAAGAAAAAAACTGTGAAATATTATCAAGACATATAACTATTGTTGTAAGTTATGTAATTGATATGAGATTATAAAATGAAAGGATCAAGATAAACAGCATACATATTAAAACCATAAATATAGTAGTGCTTTCTGAAAAGTCAAGGAAAATGATGTTTGAGGAATGTGAAATTTTTTCCATATCTTAATATTTAAAAACTTTATATATATTTAAGACAAAACATCTATTCTTTATAACTGGTTTAGATGATGTAAAACATTCATTATTTAGTTATCTTTCTTCCAACTTATAGATAGAAAGCAATGATTGATATAATTAAATTATTGTAGGGAATATAAAACAATTGGTGTTTTTGCTTCACCATGTGATCAGCAGTGATACATAAGTGAGTACAAATATTTTTGGGACACTTTAAAAACTCATCTGTTTCACCCATTACAAATAGGAAAATATATTTAAGTGGAAAGTATCCTTTCAAATTTATGTAACACATCTGAGATTTACCATCCTTCAAGACCTACACATAAATGGACCAAAATTTAACAAATGTATGAATGCATGTTTATAGTTCTCATGACTAATGAGCTGTGACAAAGCACTTTGAAGGAGGAGACAAAAGAGAGATAGAAAATGATACTTTATAAATAGATAAATGTCATTTTCAATAATTAATTATAGATAAATAACAAGGAAATAAAGACTGAAACAGAAATTAGGACACCATATTTTGCTCTCTGCTAACCATTGGAAATCTACCACCCAAGCACATTTTCTACTTCTTACTTTAATTATCCTTCTGTAAATTGGTCAAAAGGTGACTGTTCAAAGAAGTATCAGAACGTAAATCAGAACGCTGTTTCTCTTTCAGCTCACCTACCAACCATTCCTGGGAACCCAGTCAGGTCCCTAAACCTCTCTAAGCTTGCGTTACTTCAGTCCATTTAGCTCAACAACTATTTCTTGGGAATGTATTGATGAGAGTCTCATATAACACAGAACACTTGCTGTCAAAAAAATTTCAGTGTATTTAAGGGGAAGATGGGGCAATTACGACTGTAATGAGACCTTGATCGAACTGCGCATGTAATGGTTCAGGCTCTGGACACGGAACTAGCACCAATGTGAGCATTCAGATGGCAAACAGAATAGCTTAGAATCACTCCTATTGTCACAAGAAAAATTTTCAATCATCTATAATATAGGCATGATAGTAACTATCTTGTTGTTTTGTAATAACTAAAACAAATGACCAAGAATCTTTACATAGAGTACACAGACATTATCTGGACCAAGAGATAGCACTTTTTTTTACTAGTGTTCCTTTATCATCATCTTTGTAATCATTGTCACTACTACCATTCTTTCCTCTTTAAACCAGATTTGGTTGATAAAACTTGATAATCTAAAATAATTACCAGATCATCTAACAAAATTTTGGTTTTACCAGACGTGTGCCCTTGGGCGTGTTATTAACCTACTGATTACTTAGCTATGTCTCAGTTTCTTTGTTTTCAAAATTAGGATGGTAATATCACTTACTTCACATTATTGATATAAGGGTTTGAGAGAATACTATTACTAATCATTATATGAAGAAAGGCATTTAATATAAATATTAATTTCATTCCTTCCTCCCTTCACTCTTTTTTGGAAAACAGTAAAAAACAATAAATAGTAATATTACTATTACTACTAGTATATTAGTAGCATGAATTGCTGAACTTTTTTAAGGAAGGAATATAGAATTAATAATTGTCATTATTAAGTGAGGTCATGAAAACCTTTAGTGTAATCTAAAGGTGGGAGCTGTCTGAGTAGGTTGGGTTGGCCCCTTTTTTAACTGGTAAAGAATTTCTTACCCAATTGATGAGGATATCCTACCAGGAAAACAACCCTTTCCTCGGAAAATGGCCCTAAGATGGACAAACGATAGATAACTAATGAGAGACCTAGAAATGTCAGCAGGGATGGGAAGGAGTCTGAAGAAAAGCAATAAGTAAAAAATGTAACAGTTTATGCTGGATGGAGGAAAAATAATACTATCAGACAGTGAGGAAATAGAAAGTATTTCTGGGAAGTAAAGATCCACTGATGATATTAGGCAGCTGTGTGGAGCCTGGGAGACTATGAAGAGTGTCAAGACCATCAACATGAATAAATTGGAGGTCAGGGGATCACACTGCTCATCAGTCAGTGTCACTGGTGATGAATGTTTCCAGGGGAAAGGTCAGTGGATGAGAGGTGACTGGAGGGTTCCAGGGAACAGGGCTCTTCTGTTAAACAGGAGGCTCTTGGAATAGTGACACGTGATCATTAAACCTGTCATGTCAGTGAGCAAAGGCCAACATCTAATCAGAGTGAAGACTCTTCAGAGTTTTAATAAACTGAAAAAAATGGATCAAAAGTAAATGTCTTTCTACTGAACTATTACTTTAAATAATGCACATAAAATGCCAATTGCTGTTTTATAACAATTCCTTTCTTAAAAAAATAAGTATTTGAAATCTAAACAATTCCAAAAAATTGCCAACTTTTTGCTTTCTTCTTCTATTGTTTAGATATCATTGATGAAAGCTTGTAAAGAAAAAAACCAGTGGATGCAATCTCAGGAATTAAATGCCAGAAATTAAACAAGGCTCATTTTTTAAATGGGTGAATATTAATTGTGTGAATTATAAAGCCAGAATGCATTTCTTAACTCATTTTTATACCAAGTGCAAAAATATGTATCAGGCAAGGCAAAAGGATGGGCAGATTGGGCTAGATTCACACAGACCCAGCTCCAGGGATTGTGATCTGTGACTCAGTCCATACTACTTAATTTTTGTTAGACATAGTTTCTAACCCCACCCAAATAAGGATGATAAACCCTATCTCAGATTGCATTATACTTCAGATTATCAATAAATGGTTGTGCATCCGTGTGTGTATATGTTACAAAATTAGGCCTTATTTTGTTTTAAAGTGAATTTGTACATAAAATTAATTCTTTCAACCAATATATATTGAGCTGCAGGCAACTGTTTAGATGCCAGAGATGTAGCAGTAACCCCAAAAGCCAAAGTATCAGCCCCCTAGAATTTATATTCCACTAAGAGAGAGGCAGATGATAAACAAGTACAAATAAAGTAAGTGGACCTTTGCACATAAATCAGGTACAGCTACTCGCATGATATGCAGAGTGCCCTGGGGCAAAGATGGGAAGGACTGTGTGTTTAGAAATATGCAGCTGATTGCAATTTTAGAGGGAGAGGCCATAAGTGAAAAATAGCTTTGTATAAACATGAAATGGGAGAAAGAACCATGTGGGCAATAGGAGAAGCGTGTTTCAGGCAGAGGGAAGAATCCGGCAAAGTCCTTGAGTTGGGACATGCAAGGACAGTGTGGCTGGAGCAGAATGGGCAAGAGTGATGCTAGTGAGGGAAGCAGTGGCAGCTGGATCCGATGGGGACATGGCAGCCACTCAAGGGCCTTGCTTTGTGCTCTGAGGAAGATGGGAGACCATTGAAAGTCACTTTACCAGCAAAAGAGTAACAGGATTTAACAATGTTCCAATTTGTTCTTTTAAATATTCCTTCAGTAATCTTTATTAAAAATTCCCACAATACCCAGTTAAGAAGTTGCTATTTTTATTGCCATTAATCAGGCAAGGACATGGAGACCCAGAGAGTTTAGGTGATTGACCGAGGCCACATGGCTGTTTAGTGGATGAGCTGGGTCTCCAATCCAAGCAGGTTCAACTACACAGCCTCGTGTGTGTGTGTGTGTGTGTGTGTGTGTGTGTGTGTGTGTGTGTGTGTGTGTGTGTTTTATTTTCACTGAGTCCACTTCCATTCCTTGCTATGTCTAATCTAAACCTTTGTTCTATAATAATATTTTTATGTTCATTTCTTCTGTTTTGCAATCTATATTTCTTAACCCATTTTATCACATTAGCTTGTCACTATGAAATGCTTATTTAACAAGTTCTTATCTTTAATGAAACACACTTTAGGAAAATGAAATTTTTCTTGGGTTATCTATTCTTTCATTTCTTCCAGAAGAAATGAAATGTCTTTCATTTCTTCTATACTTTCTTCCAGAAAGAAATGTCATTTCTTTTATTTCTTCTATACTTTTCCTTGGTCATTTCTTCTTACTTTCCTTTCTTTTTCCATTCCTTCCTTCCTCCTTTTTTTTTTACCCCCTCCTTCCTTCCTAAATTCCTAACTTTTAAACTCCTATCCCTTTTTTTTTTCTGAAGTAAATTAGGAGTTCCTCATGTGTTGTGTCACTTATGGTACAATATTTTTGGTCATATCCCTTATTCTGTTTTGTTTTGTTTTGTTTTGTTCTGTTTATTCATATTAAGACAGAGTCTATGTCTATCTAATTCTGTGATAAGCCACACCAAAGAATGGTCTCCAGCAACAGGTGTTTAGGAGCTTATTAGATATGCACCACCTCAGGGTTTGCCCAAGATCTATATTTTTGTTTATGACACTAAACCTGCAAGTCACCAAAGCTAAAATAAACAAGTGGGATTACCTACTAACAAGCACTGTAGAAGAAACATTTAACAAAATGACAAGGCAACCTATGGGATGTGAGGAAATACTTGCAAACCATAAATCTGATAAGGAGTTAATATCCAAAAATATGAGGGACTCATATAGGTCAATAGTAGAAAACAATTAGATTAAAAATGAGTAAAGTACCTCAGTAGACATTTTTCCAGAGAAGACAGACAAATGGTCAATAAGTACACACAAATGTTCATATGACTGATATCTAGAAAATGCAATCAAAACACAAGAACTATCACCTCACAAGCGTTAGGAAAGACAAGTGACAAAATGTTGCCAAGGATGTGGAGGAAAGGGAATCTTCGGGCCCTGTTGGTGGGCATGTAAGTTGGTGCAGCTGCTCCGGGAAACAGGATGGAGGGCCCTCAAGAAATTAAACATAGGATTGCCATATAATTCAGCAGCACCACTTCTGGGTATCTATCTGAGGGAAATGGAAACAAGATGTTGAAAAGATATCTGTTCCCCTTGTTTGCTGCAGCCTTATTTACAATAAGCAAAAATTGAAACAACCTAAATGTCCACCAACAGTGAACAGATAGAGAAAATGTAATGTCTATGCACATATATCCATGCAAAATAGAATACTACTCAGGCAGAAAAAAAACAAAATCTGACATTTATATCAACATAGAGGATCCTTGAGGACATTATGCTGAGGACACTGAGTGAAATAAGTCAGACAAAGAAAAACATATACTATTATGATCCCACTTGCATGTGGAACCTAAAAAGCCAAATTCACAGAAGCAGGAAGTAGAATGGAAGTTTCGGTAGTTAGGAGGACAAAGTAAGGAGATGTTTTGACCAAAGTATAAAAATGTCACATTCTAACAGCAATAAGTTCTGAGACCTAAGGTACAGCACAGTGATGATAGTTAAAAATACTGTATTGTATACTGAGAAGTTGCTATGAGAGTAAATCTTAAATATTTTCACATACCAATAAGAAAATGGTACTTATGTGAAGCAAAAGGTGTGTTAGAGAACCTTATGGTGAACATTCACGGTATATATGCATCATCAAATCATCACATTGAACACTTCAACAATATTGTAAGTCCATTATATTTTTAAAAAAGCTGGAAGAAAAGAAGAAATTCATTTAAAGGAGCCTTGCTAAATAAAAGTGGGACCATTTTCTACCGCATCTCCTCCTCTGTATACATAGAAACATATATTTCCTAAGTTACAAACCACAGCTTGCACCGTATCTAGAATGTTTTCGGGTTTTGCTTCCTAACATTTTTTCTGGAAATTCATGTTTCACGGATTCAGTGAGCCACAGTTAGTTCTCTCCTTTGATCTTCCTTCCTATCCTGATTTTTTTCTTTTTGATGGAAGTCACTAAATCTTTTTAGAATGAGAGGGGCTGATAGAAAGGAAGAATACTGTACTATATTCTTTTCAAAAAGTATACCCAGTTCTTCAGTCTCTGAGAAAGGGCAGAAAATGCAGGAGAAATAATATGCCTCCTCCCCTCCTTCTAGCCCAGTGGGTTTGCTCCATTTCTGATGGCAAAATGTGACACCAGCTGTGCTTCTCAGGTCACTGCTATAATTAGAAAATCTTTCAGATTCTGGCAAAATCCAGCTCTGAAAATTAGTTTTCAGTGTTCTCATGAGGCTCAAGAGAAGTTAAAATACCTGCCCGATTTACTAAGTGATATAGGCAAGAGCCGAGATGATTATACACACACACAGAGACAGTTCCATCTAATGCCTTTCTACTAACATGTTACACATTTTTAAAGTGAAATCTGAGGAATACCAACCAACACGAGTGCAGTCACTCTCCATTTCACATTTCACTGCCGTTTTTGCAGCTGATGTGGCCCCGCATCTAACTACATTTCCAGTTCTGAGCCGCCCCAAAAATCTACAGATCACCTTCTCCTAAACCATAGCCTCTGTGCGGGTAAATCTGGTGCCCTCTTCCTTGAGCCCCAGCTGTTTGCCTCCTGCTGGGAGAGATTGGGAGCCCCTGGGGGCTGGACAGCTGCAACCTCAGTAAAAAGCCCAGAACACATCTCTGCTACTGAAATCTTTGGTTTGTTCATGTGCTGTGTGTGAGCACAGAGAATAATATCTCTATTTCCAAAATATCTGCTTATCTTACTTTTATCTCATTGTATGGGGGCTCTAGACTTAGAGAGTATGGAGCAGCCTCCAGCCTATAAAGTAAGAAATGTTTTGTTTAGACTAAAATAATTTAATTACCTTTATTTAATGTAGGTTTTTAAAGCTGAAGTAGTATTATGCATGCATTCGAGTCCAGTTCTGTGTTTTGCAGGCTACCATTACCTGCTTTTCACCATACAGTATTTTACTATGAATCCTGTAAGTCTTACAGATCCTGAAACACTCAAGAACTAGAAATAGCAAATGAGATCTTGGAGGGCATTATATCAGCCAAGTCATTATTTTACTTGGAAAATTTAACTTAGTCAAATCAAATAGTAATATAAGATGAAACCCATGTGTATCCAACTGCCAAAAAATCTGTTTATTTTAAACAGCTTTAGGCTTTTATTTCCTCTAATAACAATTCTGGAGTATCACTTATACTCACTTTTTTAATTGTAGTATTTTTCCTTGTTAATGTCCTGAAGATATCTATAACTAAGTAGGAGGCTGAGCATATTGATTAAATTAATTTACATTTCGTGTACTAGAGAAAAGGAAAAAAATGGTGAAAAATTATTCTGGAACACTGTACAAAGAAACAGAATAAAAATTTAAAGAAATTGTTAAAAATAACCAAACACTCATATACACTCTAATTGGCAATCAATTTTAATATATTCTAGGATAAAATCATCCTGTTCTTAAAACTGTGCCCACAGATATTTTTCTCCCTTTAGTAATTATCTTTTATTGTCCCATCAATTTGACATGGTGAATATGTTAATATTGCTAACTTATCCTAGGCTTGTCTATAATGTCTGAATTATTTTCATAATGGATCTGATCTGCATAAACTCATTCTCAGACCTGTTTATAAACTGTGCAGTACTATAGGTCAATCCAGCAAGCATGTAATGTTAATGAATTACTCTAGCAATAATTATGCAGTGGGAATTATATTCCAGGCATGTTGGTTAGACTCTAGAGAGTCAGAAATGAAATGACAGTCAGTCTGAGTTCATTGACACTGGAATGAGATAAGAATTTTGATGATACGAAGCTGACAAGGCATAAATATTACTACTATGCATAAAGCATAGATCTGGGCCCACTGATGCATATGGAATGAGATTAATATACCTATGGGTAGCTTACAATCCCATAGGATAAATTCTTTGTACCTTAGTTGAAGAAAATTGGATTTTCCCCCCCAGTATATCCTATTTCCCTATCAGAAGGGAGAGGCTATATTTCCAAGATCTAACCAATAAATGGATATCATTTTTGTTGTTTTTGCCTCAGAGTGTCAGTATTTTTGAGGGAATTCTGGAAGAATAGATGTAAATGGTTTAAAGGGGGAAAAAATCATATTAGCTTGTTGACTGTCTCTTTTTCAGAGAGATAATTATCTTATTGCACTCTAATGTGGTTATCATAGGATAAATTTAATCCCCTGTTAGAGAGCTTTTTCTTTAAGAGGATTTGGTTATTTCTAATATCAACCATCAGCAAAAGGTTTGGAAATTACATTCAATTCCTATTGCTGCTGTAACGAATTACCATAAACCCCAGAAATTTATTACCTTACAGTTCTAGAGGTTAGATGCCTGAAATGAGTCTCAGTGGGCTGACATCAATGTGTCGGCAGGGCTGCATTCCTTCTGAAGGTTCCAAGGGATGATTTGCTCCTTGCTTTTTCCAACTGCTGAAAATTGGCTACATTCCTTGTTCTTGGCCAATTCCTCCAACTTCAAGGCCAGCAACACAGTATTTTCAAGTCTCTGTCTGGTTCAGATCTCTTCTGCCGCCTTTTCCACTTTAAAGGACCCTTTTGTGATCACACTTGTCCTTCCAAGATAATACAAGATATTCTCCTTATCTTTAGGTCGGCTGATCACTAAAACTGTATTACAATCTTAATTCCCCATTGTCATGTGCCCTAGCATATTCAAAGGTTCTGGGGGTTAGGACATGGATATGGGGGATAGTCGTAATTCTGCCTACCCCAAAGATTTGACTAAGAACCTCTTCTCTTGACTATGCATTTTGACTTGTTTTAGTGGACTCTCAGGTACATCTATGCAACCATGGTTTTTTGGGTGGAGGGTGGTCTAGGACCAAGTGAAAGGGTCCCTTCCTGGATCATAAAGTGAAGAAGAGTTAGCCTTATCTTGATACTTTGTTGTACTATTTACTGTTTGTCATTCCTAAACCCACAGCAAAGTCTTGTCTACGTCCTTTCTTATTGTACTGGTTATGAATGCAGGTAATAAGAGAACAGCTCCGAGTGGAGATGTGGGCCTTAAAACAGCAACACCTTGAGGCCTAAATGATATTGATTTTTCAAGGAAAAGGTCACCTTTGAGACTGTGAGATCTCAGCATTCATCCATACTTGGCATTGTTTATCACTTGTCAGTATTAGAGAAGGCTGGCTTGATTTTTAATTATGGCAGTTTTATTTACACGGAGTATCCCAAAATTAATCAAATGTGATGTAAAAAGCAACTCGGTTAGTATAGAAAGCCCTGTAAAGCAGTGAATTCAAAGTGCCATTAAGTGAGGAGAATGAAGCTTTATGGCAAGAAAAATACCCAGTCTGGAAATTTCTATGTCTCTCCATTAGGTCTATTTATGGCTATCCTACTTGATGTACTAAGATGACTGTCACAGTTTATTGGGTCATTGCTTCCATTCCCTCACTCTCTTCCATATATTAGAATTGTGTATCCCTGTCTTTCATTACCTGACAATACAGCACTTCCTGGTGTGAGCAGAGGATTTGCTGCTATCCTGTTAATGTTGTACTTGGCCATTTTACTACTCAGGTAACGGCATGTGGATGGAAATGGCAGTCTGTGGTCTATGTACCTTAAGAGGCCCTGCATGTGTCTGCATATCTTCTTGGGCTTCTGCATTTTCCAAGAGTCATTTATTCTCCAGGTAGTATCTGGGTCCAAGAAAAACGAATGACACATGGAACAGATTTGGCTTGACCCAGAGTCTGCAGCCCAGTTGAGGCAGTCCCTTGCAGAAATGTTGTCATGTGAGCAAGTTAAAGAAATATTTCTTTCATTAGTCACTGGGATTTGGTTATTTGGTAGGTACTATTATGGAAAGCCATGTGTGATTACTACAATATCGAAAATTGTACTAGAAAAAGTTCTTTTGATTATATCATCATGTTCTCAGTCATATAACGCAAAATGAATCATCCTTGACTACAGCAATTTCTTCAACTTCCAAATATAATCAGTCAAACAAGTCCTATAAGTTACCCTATTAAATGTCTCCATAATGTCTCTCACTCACTAATCATCTGCCACTGTTTTCATTCAGGACAGTATCCTGAACAGTGGTGGAGTTACCACTACTAGCCGGACTGCCTCCCTCTTAAGCATTCTAATCCCTTCTTCACAGTGATCTAGAGTAACCTTCTTAAAACACAAGTGTGAAGAGTCCCACACCCCCAAAGGGAGTTTGAAACTGTTTATTCCCTGAAAATGAAGGTCAAGTACATTGCTGTGACTTATTCAGCCTTTTATCATCTGATTTTGTTTATCCAACTACCGTGCCATTCCTCCAAATGCATCCTATATCCAGGCCAATCACCAGGTCGCTCAGAAGCCTCTTGATACGTCTTCCTTCAAAGACAACATTTCCTTTGTTAGGAGTACTCTTCCCTCATGTGTTCATAAAGAGCAGCTGGGTATGTCGTAAGATTTGGAACAAAGGTCTTTGCATTAGTAAAATATTCCCTGACGTTCTCTCTCCAGGCGAAATCACATGCTCCATTCATGGCTCTTCACTGCACGGATCATAGCTTCAGCACTTACACTATTGGATGAGAACTGACAGCACGTGTGGAGCCACTCTAAGACACTGGACTGGTTTTTCCTCATGGTTCTGGTGACTTGAACAGTGCCTGACTGATTACTTTATGCATTCACTCCCTCATTCATTAAAAAATACTAATGAGGACTAGGTGATGCATTAGGCATTGTGGATAAAACAGAACGAAATGAACAAATTATTTCTGCTACTTCCATACCTACAGTGTGCAGGCACAGTATTAAACATATTACATGTATCACCTGATTTAATTCTCTCAAACACTCTGAAAATGATACATCTTTCCCTGTAAAGACATTGATGATCATAAAGACTAAGAATCCATCAGTGGTGTGATTCCTCACTTCATTTCATTTTTTTTTCTCTAATTTGTTTTCTCACCTAGTATAGGCCAGTAATGGAGCTCCATAGAAGCTTCAGGGACTGAGAAAGAAGCTTGTCTCAATTATTCGTTGTGAAATGACTCCAGGACACAGTGACTGAAGAGAACCATTTTAGCATTGCTCTCAGTTTTGTGGGAAAGAAATTTTGATGGTTCATCTCTGAACTACATGGTGACAGTATGGCTGGAAGCTGCACTTACAAATGTCTTCTTTATTCATGCTTGTTGCCTTGGCTCACCTTGGCTTTGTTCTGCTCTTCTCTTTCTTGTCCCTTTCTGCCTCTCTCCTTCTCTCCTCTCCTCTCCTTCTCTCTTCTTCTCTTCCTTTCTGCTCTCGGAGGTACCTCAAACCCCAGGTCTCCCACCACTGCTTGCACTTCTCAGAGCAGGACAGTTTCTGGATAGTAGTACGTAACACTGACCTATTTCTATCAGGCATGTCTCAACCCTAATGTCAAGACCTCAGAGGTCTTCCATGAACAACTCATCTAGGTTAAATCAGTCACTATCAGTTATTTCACCCAGTATTAATTCTCTACAGAACATTTATCAATATCTTATATATTTATTCATTTATTTAGTCCCTGTAATTTCCATATATTTATTCATTCATTTATTCAGTGAACAGGTACTGTGCACCTACAATATAGCAACCACTGGTTACAGAAGTTTAGCAAACATCAGGAGGAAAATAAGCCACTAAGGCCCCTGATGTAAGGAGTAACCCCCACTAAAATGTCTACTCTGTAAGAATAGGAAAATCCAGTCTGTCTTACTCACCATTGTATATCCAGAGGCTAGAATCATGCCTGACAGGTAATAGATGCTCAGTAAACACTTTTGACTAACCAAATGGACAAAATTGTAAGGGTGGGGCTGCTACAAAAAGGCACAGGAAGAATCTCAGGTGGTAGGATAGACACAGCAGGGAAGCCACTATCATTTGAAGATCACAGGAGAGCTCCTTGCAGAAGTGATATTGAAGGGGAGCAAGCGAGGATGAGTTGAAGTTAGTGAAAACAGCCTCATCAGTGCAGACAGGCCTTCCCCCACAGAGGTCTGTATCCCAGTGATAGAAATTAGCTCTGAGATTCAGAAGAAAGGAAAATAATGGGAAGGAATATGACATTTCTTCTTTTGGGGGACTTGAAGCTAGGATATATATGCATTTTTTTAATTAAAATCATTGTAACTTTATTTTGAACTCTTTGCTATTGAATCCATATCTTAAAATGATATAGTAAGGTAGGTTTTGTAACCACCATAATATGTTGACTTTTCAATGAATGCTTCTTAAATTGATGCTCTCAAATGTAGAACCTGTTTTTGAATTAAATTCGATAGTTACTTTGAAGGCACATCTAGTGATCATCTTCTAATCATTGATTTAAGATGTGTTGGAATTTTACTTAGGAACTTCAACAGCTCTTTAATATTACCTGAGAAGTGTGTGTTTCAAATCCCTCTTTACCTTTCAAGCTTCTTTTATCAATTACTGTCTATCCACAGCCTCTTTATTTGACTCCCACAATGCTTGCATGGTCTCACTGATTCTAAGACTCCAGTTTCCTCCCTGTCTTGGGATGTCTAGTGTCTTGAAGATAGGACCATCTTCTAACTTTGCTCTTTCAGGGTGATAGAGTAAAATGGTATTTCAATATTTATCCACATTTGGTTTTGCCTCATGTAACATCTCACTACAATAACTTTTAGTTGCAGAAAAAAGTTCATCTATAAATTATGAAGCCACAAGGAGATCTATAACATTTATTAATCTGATAAATAACCAAACACTCGGATATGTTTGTAAGAATTTTACTATTGTTTTACTCAATAGTAAAACAAACAACCCAAGGTTAAAACCAGAAGCTTAAACAGATAAAAATGGACCCTATATATTATCATGTGTGGTCTCATCAGATTTGTGCTCCTTACCCCAGGACATGGAATCACTAGGCCCATTCCTGATGTTTCATTCCATAGTCAGGGTCTTATATGAAGGCAGTGCTGGACTCCCACTGTCCCCTTAATTCCATAGAGTATGAGTGATCTGGTATGTAATGGAGAAGAAACCAGGTAGACAGAACTCAACCCACTACCCATTCAGCATTAAGTCTGGCTTCCAAAAAGCTTGTATTCTGGTCCATTTTGTCTGCATTGATAAGTTTATTGGTACAGGCTCACCTCTTGGGGGCAGGGGAGGAGCTACCTGTGACCAGGTGAGCTCTGATCCCAGTGGGTAGTCTTTTGCTGCCGCACAGTGAACCATGCTCTCCAGGGGCCCTATTGACCATGTGAATGTTATTCTTATTGCTACCTCAAATACTCCTTGTTCTATTTGTTAACTGGCTCAGAAGTTGGATTGAAGACAGGAATGGCATTTACTGAGATCCCTCAAATATCAACGTTGAAGAACTAATGTAGGGAGCATAGGGGGCATGTGGCACTGAACTCCACAGACCTGGGTTCCTTGTTCTTTTCTTCCCATTAAAACTTGTGTGTTCTTGGGTAGATCATTTAGACTCCCTGAGGCTCTGCTTTTTAGTCACCAAACTAAAGGAAATAGGCTAGACTGATGTGTTTCAAACCCTAACTTAGCCACAATCCCAAATGGAGAAGTGAAAGAGGGCTGAATGGAGGAAAAGCAGATTTGGAAGTCCTGGGTCTGCTTTAGCAAGGGCAACTCTATGTCTAGCAAATACTGAGTTTCCATAGGCTTTTGCAACCTAATATTTGAAAATCGTTCCACTAGGTGATTTCTATTACTTTTGCCATCTCTGACACAGTGTGGCTCCGAGTAAAAATGTACAGGCTATGACTTGGTATAAAAGGAATTATGCAGACTTGGGAGCAAACAGAGACCTAAATTTGGCTTGACTCTCACATGCACAGTAACTTTGGACAAGATACAGAACACAGTTGTTGGATACATGGACAGATAGATAGACGGTAAATAGATAAATGATGATCCGTAGATAGATAAAGATATGCTCTTCTTGGTATTAAATGGAGTGGCATGTGGGCACTTCCTGAAGCCAAGGAGGGTAGTCAAAAATTGCTAAGTCATTTCTCTTCTCTCCCTTTCCATCTTTTCAAAGGAAAAGACTGTTCAATAAAAACATCAAATATTTATACAGCACTTTAAACCATTTTTACAATGCCCGTCTTGGTTGACTCATGTGATTCTCGAACATGAAGTTCACATTAATTTCTTCCATTTGAAAGTGAGGAAACCAGCTCAGTGGTCTGCTCAAGGTCATTAAGCTAATAAATGGTAGGCTTGGGATTTGAACCTGGGCTCTGCAATACTGAATTTGTGCTAGTGTTCCTGGACTAATAAGCCATCTCTGAATGAATCATACATAGTCAGTTTCGTCTACCATCATCACTTTTTCTGGTTCATCTCACCCATGCAACTTCTGTAAAATGAAATTGGCAATTGTTTATGGTGTCGGCAGTGGGCTGTTATATCAGCTCATCTACTGAGGCAGCCATTGTGAAATAACGTGTGCGTTGACCCTCAGCATGAAGTCTAGCACCTATGTCACACTTGTCATTGTTCAGCGTTAATATCTGCCCTACAACTCCTTAAATATGCTTTCCAAGTAGTCACATCAAGGTGTTCATTCTCAAACCAATTAAGCTTCCAAGTATGGGGAAATTGCAGGCTGATTAAGGATACCTTTCTATGTATAAACACAAAACTTCATTTTTGCTTCAGGTAAAGATATTTTACTATTAAAAATAAATAATGTTTCAGAGAATTTTGAATTAGGCAAAGCTCATATTATCTCTTATAGGATGTGTGTGGATATAATTTTTATTGATTTGGCTATCATCAACCAAATTTCATAGAACATATAATCCAATTCTACCATTTTCTCTACCTATGGGGAAAAACAGAACAATAGGGCCCTGCCTTCTGTAATGATATTTTTATTGCAGGTCTTCTACAAATATAAGTCTTAAAGTTTCTTTGAACTCATCCCAAATTCCAACTAATTTCCCTCACACTTCTTACTCTTTATTTTTTCTCATACTACTCATTCAAAAGAACTAATAAATTGATAAAACAATAAAACAAAGAATACAGGAGCAAAGCATACTCACAAGCCTAGCAGGAAAATGAATGAGAGTGACATATGACCTGTTACCTTTTAAACATGTATTCACTGATGTCTCTCTTCCTTTCACACCTCACATCTAGTCCTAAATCAAAGTCCTGTGATCTTAACCTTAATAAGATATCCAAAATTTGATCCTGTCTCACCACTTCCTTTTCATTGGCCCCACCCACTGTCATTGATTTTTCTGTGGCCTCCTAATTGACCTTTCTGCATTTGTGTTTGTCAACAGAAGCTCATCCCAATACAATAAACTAGGTGATTATGTTCTGAGCCCTGTAATGACTGCCCATCTCACTGAACCTGAGATCCAAAATCATTACAACGCCCCATGGCCTTACACTTTCTGACCCCTTGTCCCCTTTCTTGCTAATCTCCTGCTTGTTCTTTCTGCTCCAAGCACAGTGATCTCCTTGTTCCATACACATACCTCGCCCCAGGTACCTCTAGCCTAGGACCTTTGCACTGCAATTGCGTTTACCTGGAAAGCCATACTCTGAGATCTGTGTGACCTTATCCTTTCTCTTCAAAAGCTCTTTAACAAATGTTACCCTTCCAGCGAGGCTTTCTCTGACCCCTCTACAATTGCACATTGGTGTTCTTCATCCTGATTTCCTACTTTATTTTCCTTATGAGCCATTGCTACCATTAACATACTACATATTTCGGTCATTAATCCAATGTATTTTCTGCCTTTCCCACCTAGAAAATCAGCACCATTAAGATAGTACTGTGGGTTTTCTGCAACACCTGAACAAGTGCCCAGTGCTTGGTAGGAATCCATTAGTCATTTGTTGAATGAGAGGGTATAACTCTGGGGGGAAAATATATTCCCAGCCTAGGGCAAATTACCTTTGAAGCCAAAATTAGTCAAAGGGAGAAATAAACTGAGAGAGGACCATTTATTTCTTACAAGCAGTCATCTATTTCTGCTCGCCCATGTCTCTTGCAACCTGGCTTCAAGAGCCCCACCAACCCTCTACAGTCCAGATATGCCCTCACTCACCCCACCTTGTAATCACCTATTGC
Organism: Manis javanica; assembly: GCF_040802235.1. Lineage (NCBI taxonomy): Eukaryota > Metazoa > Chordata > Mammalia > Pholidota > Manidae > Manis > Manis javanica. Next base: position 159,637,590 of record NC_133160.1, read on the forward strand.
TCTGGAGATGGACTACTTCTCTCCACCCCTTGGAAAAACCTATTGAAATGGAGATGCACGAAGGCCACGGAGAGATTCTGGACATGCTGCAATTTTACGCACAGAGGGTCTCCCTCACATTCATCTCACAGGTTGATCCCTGGTCAATACAAAGCAGCTGGGTCTCTCTGTACTGCATCATCTGCAGGATCTATGGTTCGGTCCTGTGATTTCTAGCAACATTACCTGTGTCTTTACATAGACCAATGAGCTTTACTTCCTTTCTTAGTAAAATGAAGAAATTCACATGCAAGTCACCTAATAACTAAAATTTGACTGAGATAATGTGTGGGAAAAGGTTTTGAAGTTTGTTGTAAATATTTAGGTTGTTATCGTTATAAAATATTTTATTGCACTAGCTGTTCATGGTAACTTTCTGACATGATTGTGTGGGTGATCCCCCAAGTAGCAGAGTAGTCCTTTTAATCACTGCCCCTTAGGATGCATAAGCCCCAGTTATTATAAAAGAGAATTTCAAAGTAGAAAATGAATTCAGAGTTGGATAACTCAAGAAGTAGCATGGAATGAGTTTTGATCTTGGGGCAGGTTATTCTTTGCTAATATTGCTGATTTTAAAAATATTGTTTATTTTCTTCTGCCACTCCTCCTTCCCACCGCCTGGAGCCCTCAACTGTTTACCTTTCAGATTTCAACCAAAAAGTCACTTCCTCTGCAATACCCTCCCTATCTTCCACACAGATTACATTTGATTTATTTTTTTATGTGTTTCCACAGGACACCAAACTTTATTCTCCTAATATCTCACAAATGTAAAAAAAAAAAAATATTCAATGTGTGTCTTCTCAAATGAAAGCACCATAATGACCTGAACCATATGTTTTGTTCCCACTCTTTTCAGCACCTAGCAACATATCTTTTATATATTACACATTTGATAAATTGTTTTGAATGATCAACAATGTACTTGTAGAAAAATTTAAATGTCAGGAATACACCTCAACTCTGAGTGAAAGTAAAGGAGTGACACACAGCAGCAATTCACCGGAGAAATCCGCTTTATTAGGGAAAGGTGCTGGGTTATATAGGAAGGGGCATGGGGTGATTGTGGTGTTACTTCTACGGGGCTGGTGGCTGTTGGCTAGGTGCTGGGATTGGGAGGGGGGCGAGAGGTGATTGGGCTTCAGGTGGCACCGACAGGAACCGAGGACCCCAAAGAGAAGCCAGAAGTTTGCCATCTTACTGGTGGGGGCCCTTCATTCCCCCCTTTCTCCTCTATGGGTTTGTGGATGTTGCTTTCTCTCTGACTGCTTCCTGCTGAACAGGGGCGGAGAAGGGAGTGAGGGCTTGAGGATTGGGAGGAAAGGGTTGATAGGACTCCCCACAGTAAGGACGAGTAGATGTGGACTTCTTCAGGTTGGAAATCAATGAAGGTTCCCTGTAACCATAGGTCGAGGACCTGTTGATTCCAATGGTGCCAAGAGGATATGGGTGTCAGGAGCCAGGCGTCTGCAGCCATTGTTTCCAGGAACAGTTTCCAGTGGAGAGAGGGGTCCATCTCAGCATGTGGTGAGGAGGTCACATGAGGGTGAGGGATCTTCTGTGGCCAGAAGCTGGTAGTTCCTGAGTAAAAGCTGGTTGAAAGCTTGATTAGAGATTTTTCTGACTTGGGATTTGATGAACTTTATTATACAGGGTAAGAAGAGACAGGCAAGAAGAATGATTATTCTGGGGCCTGCAATGGGCCAGAGCCAGGTGAGGAGGGGGTTTCTTAGTGTTGAAGAGAATGGGTTGGAATTGGAAGCAGAGTGGAGGCTGGAGGCAAGGTCAGTGAGTTTGGTGATGTTAGTTTCTACAATGCCGGATTCGTTGATGTAATAGCAGCACTCTTCCCGGAGGAAGACGCAGGTGCCGCCCTTCTCAGCTGTAAGCAGATCTAGGGCCCACCGGTTTTGAAGGGTGACCTTAGGTAGCGAAGTGACCTGTCTTTGGAGAGAGGCTAGGGAATCGGCAGTAGATGTCAGGGCTCCCTCAAGTTTGGCGTTGAGATCTCTAACTGCCCATAGAGAGTGACTCAAGACTCCTCCCGAAAACCCTGCCCCAGTGGCTGAGGTGGTCAAAGAGATACCGACCATGATGGGAAGGAAAGCAGCCCTTTTTGTGCACGAGGGCAAGGGAGGTTGGAGCTCAAGGAATTCCGCCATGCTGTAAAGTGTAAGCTGTGGGATTAGGGTGACGAGAATGCAGGGTGTGCCAGAGTTGGGAGGCAGTGAAGTGCCCTGGAGGGGGGTGGAGTCAGGCCTACACAGTGGTGGATGGTGAGATTATCTGCGTATTCTGGTTCCCATAGGGGTATGTCTGCCAGGGGGCAGAGGGGTTGTCTTTCTGCATGGAAGGAGTAGTTGGAAATATTAAGGGGCATGGCGGCCAGCAGTGGGCGCTGTAGTGATGCACACAAGAAACAATTGGCAGTGTTAAGGGTGTGGTTGAGAAAGATGGTGGTGTCCTGAATGAGCTGCAATGAAGAGTAGGAGAAATTGGAAGAGGGGCAGGGATAAGAAGATGAAGAGGCGCCGTCAAGAGTTTGGATAATGACTTTTTCGGAATGTCTGATACCTGATGCAATTGAGAGATCTGGGAATGAGAGGGAACATACTTTCGAGAGATATGAAGGGTACCGTGGGGGGTCGAGGACCCCCCGTAGTAAACTGAGGCTGTGACTCCGGCAGCCCATCGAGAGTCCCAGGGATCTGGGATTGATAAGGAGAATGAGCTGTTGGGATATTTCATGAAATGGTTGGAGGAATAATACTGTGGGTACTGGAAGTTACCCATGTAGTGAATGGTGCAAGACCAATAGGGACATCTCCCGTAGGTGTCTGGCCATCGCCTGCAATAGGCTTGTCTTTGGTCATAGAGGAAGCAGAGGTAGGGAGAATAAGGGTAGCTGCTAGTGAACACTTCGGTGGAGGGAGGAGAGTAGAGGTGTAAAGGCTCAGAGCAGCTTTTCAGAGGGCAGTCTGGTGTGGCAATGAGGGCAGTAACTTTTGTTTGATGCTGTGTGTAAGTCTGTCTGACTTTGAATCACTATACAAAGGAGTCTGGGGTGGTGGGGAAGACAATAGGAATGAGGAAAAAAAGCGAGAGAGCAGTAAAGGAGGAAAAAGTCATGATTCGGGTATGGATGGCAAAGGGGGTGAATGGGATTTTGGAGGAAAGAAGACAGTAAGGTCAGGAGTCTGGAGGGAGGGAGAGTCTGTAAACTTTTGTAGGTTAAGAGATCTTTTAGGTGATGTGGGGACAGAATGGTAAGGGGCGCCCTGAATGTCAGTTTATGAGCTACCTTCTCCAAGAGCTGTCTAGCGGCTAATGCTCGTAGGCAGGGGGCCCATCCCCGAACTGTGGGGTCTAATTGCTTGGAGAGATAAGCTACTGGGGCAAAGGATGGGCCATAATATTGGCCTAGGACTCCTAGAGCTTGACTGGACCTCTCATGAATGTATAATGAGAAGGGTTTTGACAAATCAGGGAGATGGAGAGCTGGAGCTTCCACAAGGGCTTGATGGAGCTTAATGAAGGAGTGTCGGGGTGAGGATGATGATGGTTCTTCAGGGGGGCCCTTGCTGAGGTCGTATAGGTGTCTTGCCAACAGGGAGAAGTTAGGGATCCACGCTCTAAAATACTCAGCCAGGCCTAGAAAGGAAAGGATTTCTGTCTTGGTTTTGGGAACAGGCAGGTCAGAGAGGAGCCATTTTCTGTCTAAGGTAATGGACTTTCTTTGTTGAGATAGAAGGAATCTGAGGTAAGTGACAGTAGGGGAAGAGATTTGAGCTTTGATGGGGGATACTCGGTAACCTCTGGAAGCTAGAAGGTTAAGTAGGGAGGCAGTGTCAAGTTGAGACTGTTCTCACGAGGGACTGCAGAGTAGAAGATCGTCTACGTATTGTAATAAGGTGGACTCAGAGTGATCATGATGAAACTGTTTGAGGTCTTGAGCTAGGACCTGTCCAAAAATATGGGGACTATCTCGGAAGCCTTGTGGCAAAACTGTCCAAGTAAGTTGTTCAGAATGTCTTGTGCATGGGTCCGTCCAGGTGAAGGCAAAAAAATCTTGGGAGGAGGGCTCCAGAGGGATAGAAAAAAATGCATCCTTGAGATCTAGGACTGAGAAGTGGGATGCTGAGGCAGGGATCTGCGATAAAAGGGTGTATGGATTTGGAACTAAGGGATGGATAGGGACAACAGCCATGTTGATAAGGTGAAGGTCTTGGACAAGGTGGAAAGATCCGTTGTTTTTTTTAACAGCTAATATGGGGGTATTAAATGGGGAGTGAGTGGGTCTGAGGTAATTTTTGTTCAAGAGATCTTGAATGATGGGTTGGAGGCCTATGAGGGCTGAAGTGGTTAGGGGGTATTGGGCCTGACAGATATACTGAGAGGGGTCACATAATTTGATAGAGACAGGGGGACATAGGGCTATGGAGGGGCTTGTAATGTCCCAAACTTTGGGATTTACAGGGTGTATGAGGGCGGAACCGGAGCTTTCATTGGGTAGAGGGGGGTCGTCGGCTATGAGGGCCATCAGAAAGGGAGTACTGGGGGCTGTGGGGAGTGGATATAGTTATGGAAACATGGAGGAGGGAAAGGATGTCTCGTCCTAGTAAAGGGATGGGACACTGGGGCATAACCAGGAAGGAGTGGGAGAAAGGTATGGGATTGTCTAGGATTGTGCATAAAAGGTGGGGGGGTTTTAATGGGAAAATCTGTTTACCTCCTACCCCAACTATAGGAGTAATGGCTGGCGTGGTAGGGCCCCGGTATTCTCGCAAGACTGAGAAGGTGGCTCCTGTATCTAGGAGGAAGGAGATGGGGCGACCGTCTACTATTAAAGTAACCCTGGGCTCCTGTTTGGTGATGGAAATGGTTGGGTGAGAAGCCCCCAGGCCCCGTCAATCTTCTTCTGCCAGCCCCACTACAGCGGGCTTAGGATGGGGGTTGTTCATCCAGCCTCCCCTTCGGGTGGTTGGGCAATCAGACCCCCAGTGGCCCTTTTTGTGGCATCTGGGGCATGGGGTGGTAGGAGATCTAGGGGAGGGGCACACCCTTGACCAATGTCCCTCTTTTCCTCACTTGAAACAAGCTCCTGGGGGGAGCTTGTTTGTAGAGGGGCGCCCAGGTTGTGGTTTTATCAGCTGGGCCAACATTTGGAAATTGGCCTGATCAGCCTTTTGTTTACGACATTCTTTCTCCTCTTCCTGGTTATGGAAGACTTTAAAGGCCACTGTTAGGATCTCAGTCTGTGGGGTAGCGGGGTCCTTTTCTAACTTTTTGAGTTTAGCTTTAATGTCGGGGTAACTTTGAGCTAGGAAGTATGTCATAAGGACCTGTCTTCCTTCAGGTGTTTCTGGGTCCAGGCTGGTATACTGTAATAGGGCTTGAGTGAGTCTGTCTAAGAACTCGGAGGGGGTTTCATCTCTCTTTTGAATTATGTCTTGGAGCTTTTGAAAATTGACTACTTTACGAGCTGCCTTTTTCAGACCTGCTATTAAGCAGGAGGCAAAAATATCTCGAGAGCGGAGTCTCATGGCGGTGTTATAATCTCAGTGTGGGTCTTGTTTGGGGACAGCAGTGGGGCCAGGGGGATAGGTGGGGTCAGTCCTGTGGGTTTCGGTAGCCTGCGTTTGGGTGAAGTCCCAAACTCGTCTATGCTCTTCAGGGAGGAGAGCATTGGCCAGGAGCATGAACATGTCATGATGTGTGAGGCTGTAAGACTGGAGGGTCCATTGAAACTCCCTGATGTATGTCGTGGGATCAGTGGAAAAGGAACCTAGGCGTTTCTCTAGTTGGGCTAAATCTCCTAAGGAGAAAGGTACGTGAACGTGCACAATGCCTTTGGATCTTGCTACCTCCCGGAGGGGGGCGATAATTTTGGGAGGCCCTCAGGACCTAGTCTGAGGGGGACTGAAGGGTTCTGGCTCAGTCTGTGTGGGAGTGACGTGGTCTAGCTGCGCCTATTCAAGCAGGTCTTGAAGTGCGGAAGGGGGTCAAAGAAAATAAAGAAAGATAGAATCAGACCCACGTGTCGCCAACTAGCAGCCCAGCTGCTTGCCTCTGCCACTCTAGTTGGGCTTGAACTCATGATTCTGAGGTTAAGAGTCCCATGCTCTACTAACTGAGCTACAGCAGGGCTCCAGTTAATTGCTTATGGAATGCGTAAACAGAATGTTCTTTGTTCTCCATTCCTGCCACATCGGCAAGTGGGGGAAGGGCATAGCTAGAAGCAGGGATGGTGTTTCTACACATCTTCAAGGTCTCCCTATTTTCAGAGTGAGGAGTCTTGGCTTGTCTTCGAGGACAAGATGTTTTTGTGGACAGATAACTTTCAAGGACTGCACCGGTTGTTCTCAAGCTTGCGCTTTCCTATGCTGCGTTCAGAGATGGGGGAAGGTGCTTTCTCATTCTGCCTACAAACATGTGAGAAGACAAAGGTGGTCCCCAACAGGGGAGAAACAGGTGATGAGGGCAAAGACAGAGGAGGCCCCCAGGACCTAGTTAAATTGGGGCTGAAAGGCTCAAGCTTAATCTGCGGGGGACGAAGGCGGAGGAGGTGAGATGGGGGAGAAGATGGTGGGGGAGGAAGGGAGAAGGCGTGTTGTAGGAGAGTAAGGGGAAGGGAGCGAACGGGAGGCTTCTGTGGGGGCAGCGGCTTACAGGCTAGGAGAACTTGGGGGGGGCGGTGGGAAGAGGAGGCGGAAAGCTTCAATATAGGGAATCTCCTTCCATTTTTTCAGGCTCTGGCAGTAGTTAAAGAGATTGCGAGTGATGTTAGGATCAAGAGCTCCCCCTGCAGGCTATTGGTTGTTATTGTCTAGGAGGTATGTCGGCCAATCTTGGGAGCAGTATTTACAGAGAAATTTTGGTTTTATATCAGGTGTCAGGGAGAGAGTAGCCAGATGCTTAAGCAGGCATTCAAGAGGTGAACTTTCAGGGAGGGATGAGGAGGCTCCCATGGCTAAAGGACAGAGAAGGAGACAAACAGGGGAAGACGAACAGAGATCCTCGGACTGGGAGCAGACCGCAAGGAGACAAAGGGCGTCCCCGATGATCCTTGGTGGTCTGCGGAAACTCGTATACGAGTCGGAATTTCTTAGGAAGTGTGGGTCATCACCCAGACTTCCCTAAGAAGGCAGAGTGCCGGAGTCACGAGGTACCTAGTGCTAGGAGTTTTCGGCGGACGGAACGGATTTCGGCAGGCAGAACAGAAGGAGGAAGGGGAAAAGGGAACGTTCTCATCCACAAAGGAGTCACCTCGTGTATGGCTGTTGGAGGGGGGCCTGAGGGTCTGCTGCAGCCATGAAGGCTGGAGGCAGCAATTTATGGCTGTTGGAGGGGGCTTGAGGGTCTGCAGCAGCTGTGAAGGCCTGAGGCGGGGAGAGTTCCCTCCTCGTCCCCGAGCATCACGGCCTTGCTGGACAATGGCGGTCAATGGCACTGCGATAGCTCGGGGAAGAGCGGCCCACTCCGGGGGAAAACTTACCTAAAGGCCAGAGAGGAGTGGTGAGTGTGATGAGCCAGCGCCGGAAAAAGAGGACGAGGGCAAGCTGCTGCTGGTGTCGGGGGGAAGACCGGGCCCACTTGGGGTGTCCCGTCTCCCGGGTTTTGTCACCAATGAAAGGAAAGGAGCGACACACAGCAGCAATTCACCAGAGAATTCCGCTTTATTAGGGAAAGGTACTGGGTTATATAGGAAGGGGCATGGGGTGATTGTAGTGTTACTTCTGTGGGGCTGGTGGCTGTTGGCTAGGTGCTGGGATTGGGAGGGGGGCGAGAGGTGATTGGGCTTCAGGTGGCACCGGCGGGAACCGAGAACCCCGAAGAGAAGCCGGAAGTTTGCCATCTTACGGGTGGGAGCCCTTCACTGAGTCTCTGTAGTACAATTCACCTCTCCATAAGGACATTGTTTTTTTGCCTTTCATAACACTATTTTTATATATTGCTTTTATATATTGCATATATTTAGAAATATTTTATTTTAGAATATTATTTATTTAATTTTTATAAATGTTAGGCAGAAAGACAGACATGAGCAGGATGGAGAGGGAATAAAGCCAGTAAAGCCCACTAAAAGGGACTCAAAGAAATAACCAGGTAAAACCAGAGGGCCAGAATGGACTCAGAGAGTTAATTAGTTGAAATTTCAAAGGCCAGGAGTGACTTGGAATATCCAATTATTCCCCAGATGAAAAAAAATTCCCCAGATAAAGGAAAACATCAGAGCACAGCCCATGTCTTCATTGTACCAATTAAATCAGACCTCCAAGGCCAAAGATTGTCAATCAAGGACTTCCCTGCCCTACCCCATGAGGCAGGGCAGGGAAATGGGACAATGGTCATGCCACTATAAAATCTACTTTGCCTGCAAAAAAGACCCAGCTTATTCTTTAACTTGTCTGTATGCTGCTCTTCTTCTTCAACCAACCCCTTAATCAATTAAGTAACTTTGTAACCGGGGCTGGAGAGAGACCTCTGAAGTGTAAATGAACCTATGTGGGTAAAGAATGCTGAGATCCAGACCAACACAGTCACCCAAATAACCCTATTCTTAAAACAAAACTTCAGAGGAATTATGAATCACCTGTATACATCGTTCCTTATACCGACCCCTATCCAAAAGGCCCTGTAAAACCCCAAACCCTAAACACTTAAGTGCACCTCTTCTCTGAGGTTTCCCACATTCCCCTTTCTTCTAGTGTGTACATTTTTGCTTTAAATAAAGACTTCTTACTCTCAACTTATTACATTCGTCTCTGCACTCTTCCAGCAGTAAGCTTCTTTGTCACTTAGCTATTTTATTCTACTCTCCAGACCTAAGCACAAGTCTTCCCTTTGTTCTACTCCAGACATATAGGGAGGGGCTACTGAAAGCTCTGATTTGGCCTTGCAAGTTCCTGTCGTCTGGGTGACCCAGAGAGGACTGCAGTTGTATGATCACGCTCTTGAGTAGCCTGCCTGTCTAACCTTCGGCAGGCCCACTCTGTTACTCTATTACCGGGTGCAATAAAGTTTACCTTGCTTTCTTGCTTTTTTGACATTGTTTTCACTTTGACTTCCTTGCATCACCAATCCAAATTCCTTCCTAGCATTATTATAAATTGTTATAAACAAATATTATCAATAACATTTAATTGTTATTATATAATAATATGTTTTAGTACATTCTGTACTATCTTCTAATCTGTTTAATTTTACTTATTTTTGTTTCTATATTGTATGTAGTAACTCATTTGCTATAGCTGATCCAATCTATGTGTAGGTTCTTTAATATATTCATCTCCATTTTATAGAAGAGGACTCTAAGCTACAGGAGAGACAAATATCTTGCTTCAGGTCACACAGGTAGGAAATGAAGTGCCAGAATCTTAACTTATAGGATGAATTTTCAGACTTTATCTTCCACCAGGAACAAGGAGAAATGAATAGGAAAGTTTCCCCAGACACTGAGGAAATAATTATTTAGGGGAAATACAGCTGAGCTGATAATTTTGATATAACTGTTATTGATGATTTGACTGCCCAATGCATATAATAAAAGTCTTGGCATTCAGTAGAGTATTTTTGGTTTAATAAATAATACTTTAGTTTTAACACATAGCTTACCTAGTCTATTTATACCTTCCCTCACCTCCAACAACAGAAACAAAAACTCATAGATGTTTGAGTAGGTTTTACAACACATTGACTAAAATCATACATATGTATATATATATATATATGTGTGTGTGTGTATATATATATATATATATATACATCTGGTTTTGTGAAAAAGAAAAATATGGCACCCCTGAATAGTTTGTGAGTTGCAGCAAAAATTTGTGTGCTACATTCCTGTTTCAGAAGCCACCTGAAGAAAAATAATATTACATTTTTCTTCAGTTGTAAAAAATTCAGTATCTGTATCCAGAGTTCTGCCAACTGTATCCTTGTATTTCTATCCGTGCCTTCCATAGTCAACAGCAGCAGAAGAGAATGGAAATCTAGAGTGAATTTGTCCACAACGAGTTGCAGTGGTCTTTATTAATGATACTACAGCCAGAGGGCTGGAATTCCCAGCTAGAATTGGCTTCTTCAATATGACTGTCAGGGGATGCCTAAACAAGACAGGTAGAACTGACAGGTACAAAGAAAATGGTGAAATTTTAATAATTTTGCTTCCCTCAGAAGAAAAAGGGATGGTCCAGCTGCTTCTCCAGAAGAAAGTACCTGTAAAGGAAATCAAAACCTATCCAGAAAAACGTGCAGATGTCCAGAAAAACATTGGAATTGTTTTTAGCCGAAGATCAAGATTTTAAAAAGAGTTCAAGGGTATTTTGTTCCCTATATACATTCTGTGTATCTGATGAAAGATAAAGAAGTATTTGATCTGAGCAAGTTACCTGTACCTGAATATGCCCTGTCTCTTGGTTTAGCTGTGGCACCACAGGTAAGAATTCTTCAGAAAATGCAGAAACAACCCACCAAAGAAATGATAGTGGACCGAGATAATAAAGTATTTGAGCTAAGGGCTTCCTTCCTCACCAATAATAAAATAGAAGAATTTAGAACTTACTTTCATGAGTAAATGTCCATTGTTCAGAAAGAGGGGAAAAGAACAGGAGATACAGAGGACAGACTGGCTAATCATATTAGTGATGGAGGAAGAAGAAATGGAAGACAAACTGGGAAAAACAAAAGGATCTCAACCTCAACCTGTCCTTAATATTTATGAAGCACAGAAGATGAAGTTCTGAGGCAGCACTGAGGAGGAGGAGGTTGAAGGACTTGGCACAATGTGCTCGGGTTGGATATTCAAGTGAATAAAGCATTAAGAAAGAAAGTTGCAAATCTAGTGTCAAGAAGAAAGTGCCCAAGGTCACAAGTGAAAACAATAATGAAAATTTTATATGTTTGTGTATGTATGCGTGTGTGTGTGTGTGTATTCTTGAAGAAATAGATATACATCTATGTAAATATTATATTTATATTTTATATGTATAATATTCCTTCAAGAAATTTCTTAAGTTACAAAAATGCATTTATTTATTCAATTTACATTTACCTACATTACTTTTCTGGAGAGTTTTATCTCTGTAAAATGACTTAGTTCACACTAACTTCTTAACTTCAGTGTAGTTACTGTGTGTGTATTGTCTGTAGAGTACCTCAGGGGAGCTTTTAAATTTCTATAATCAAAAGCATAAATGCAGCATGAAGAGTCTGTATTTCATAGAACTATGGAGCAGTAAAGAATCTTAAAATATAGGTGGTCTCTTCTCATCTGAGTGTACAGGCGCAGAAATGTTAAATGACCTCACCACTATCACACAAAGCTCTGATTCTCAGAGGAGTACTTGAACCATGTTACTTCTCCATTAATTCTCCTGTGAATCATTTTATGGCTTGAAGACTCCCTGTGCAATAAAAGTTTATTGGCCATGTGTCAGGAACTTTGCTAGGTGCTAGAGTTACAATGATTTATGAGACATAGCCTGTGCCCTAAAGGACATCACAGTCCAATGGTAAAGATAGGCACAAAACATGCTGTAGAATCTAATAATTGAAATTCATACAGAAAAGGAACATATGACGTAGCCTAGAGGGGTCAGGGCAGAAGCACTGAATATGAGCCTTAAAGAATAAGTACAGGTAGTTTTCCAGACAGGTTGGGAGAGCGAGAGTAGGTTGAGGCCTATGCAAAAGCAGTGTGACACATTAGGGAAGGGGCAACACTTAGAGAAAATAGAAGTACTTTGTTGCTACTGGTTTATGAAAGGTGAAGATGAAGACAGCAAGCAGTGAGTCTGCATGAGTAGGTCTAAACCTTAAAATGCCTCATAAGCAATATTTAGAAAATGTGAAGATATTGCAGAGTCTTCAGTTGGTGATCACAGTTGGATTTGTCTTTATGGAACCCTGATGCCAGCATGATTGAAGGAGTCAAAATAATAACAAAGAGATTAGCTTGGAATTTGGTACAATTATCCAGTTTTTGGATTTTGGAGACATGAACAAGGACAAAGAGATGGAAATGAGGGCAGAGGAGTATAGAGAGCTAGCTAACCAGTATAGACATAGATATATACATAATATGAAATATGTATTTCAGGTATATTAGATGTCAAATATTTAGGACTCGGTAAATAATTGAATGTGGTGACTAAAAGTAAAAAAAAAAAAATTAAGTGAAGACATAGAGGTGACCAAAGCAAATAAATAGTACAGAATTAATTTAATTGGTACATGGTCGATCTATAAAGATTGAGGCACATTCAGGTGAAGGAATTCAGCAGAGTCTAAAGTGGACATGTGTAGGTGACTTGAGCAATGCCCATTAATGTGATCAGAATGCAAGTGTTCAATTGAATGTCATTGTCATGAGAGAGCACGTGAGTAAGAAGAGCATGCTGAGTAGGGGAAGAGGAGGGCACAGTAAGACAGCGAAGGTGTCTTCAGAGCTGTGAAGAGAGGCAGGAGAGAATGGCATGACAGGATCAAAGATAAAAAAGCATTTCAAGATGGAGGGAGTTGCCAAGCGTATGTAGAATGAAGGTTAGAAAAGAAAAGAGTAGACAATGTCTATTGAATTTAAGAATTGAGGTTATTAGGGACATGGTAGCAACTGTTTCAATAGATTCTATGATTCATTGTGGAGTGATTGGGAAGTGAATAAATGGAGACAGAGAGTGCAGATGATTCTTTTGAAATAATGAATTAAAATGTCTTGAGATGGATCATAGCTTCAGAATAACATGATGCAGGGATGCAATATTTAGACCAGAAGGTATTTATGGGCTGAGGGAACTGAGTACAGAATGAGTGGTTGAAGATAGAAGAGTGAAGGGGTGGGACACTGATGGAACAAGACACCAAAAGAGTCAGAGATTGATGAGGTCAAAGGCACTGATAGAGTCAGAAGTTGGCTAAGATTAGGAAGAGGGAACTCATTCTCTGGAATTATAGAAAAGGAAGTAGATATGGACAGTTATGAAGCAGAGGATTAGAAGAGAAGTTGAGGGAGACCATACACATAACTTTATTTTCTAAGTGAACCAAGGAATTGTCCAGTTACTATCTATGTGATATTGACTTAGCATTACTGAGCTTCCATTAAAACAGTAGAAGAAAAGAAAGGTTAACGGATTGTGTCCTCAGAACTTTAATTAGAAATTTCACCGAATATGAGGGTGTGAGATTCTTGGAAGAACAAGATTTAGTGGTCAGAGAGTAAATGGTTGAATTTCAAGATTTCCGTTACGCCTTTTCATCTGAAATAAAAAAAGTCCAAGAAATTGTGCAGGGAGAAATTAGCAAAGTCAAGGATAGATGAAAGTGAATAAATGGTGGAAGCCCAAGAATTGGTGACCTGATTAAATGGATAGATCTTGTTCATAATTATCGATGTCTCCTGGATATATGATATAGAGGATAAAGAATGAAACTGAATCAGGCAAAACACTATCCAATATAAATTTGTTTGTGGAAGAGGAATGATATGTGATAGGAATGCTAAAGCCAAGGTGGAATTGTCCACGATGAATACTTTTCTGCAGGTGAGTGCTGGAGAGGAAGCGATGTCCTCAGGCAGGACCAGGATTAAGGGCATTCAAGGTGGTGGAGAAAAAAGACCATGAAGGGGGTGAGGAAATACGTAGATGTGCTCTCTTTTTCCAGAAGAAATAGTTGGAAAGAATCAGAAATGAGGCTAGGCTGGAGGAATATAGAGAAGTGAAAGAATGAGAAATGTCAAAAGAAGAATGACAAAATTTTTTGGTTTTTATAAAGACACAGAAAAACCCTCACCCAAAATTTGGTTCAAATGTCAATCCTAATGATGTCATACATGCATGAAGAAGTTATGAAAGGTTTATTACTCTCATACTGAGGCTTTCTTGGAGAGCAGGGGTGGGCTCCCCAGCTGACCCAGAATGACTTGACAGAGCAGGAAAAGGAGATTAATTTGCAGTTTATGAGGTTTGATCTTCCCATTGACACCAAAGAAAAGAGAAAATGGGCTTTCTTAATAGCTTTAGAAGGGGAAAGGGGAATGGTGGCGCTAGAAAACTGACAGTAATCAAACATTAAATATGTAGACTCTATTCACAAAGGTTTTGCCTTTTCTTCAGTAACCAAGGATTATATGGATAAAATACATGGCTAGAAATGCCAGAGATAAGGGATTATGTTCATTAAGCTTAAACTATTTACACATTGGTTCCAGTGACCAGAGGCATTGAAAATAAGAAACCAAGGTGGCAAGAGGCAAGCAGTCTAGGACTCAAGTAAAGATGTGCATCCCCAAGGAGCAGTGGGGCACTCAACCCAGAAACTAAAGTGTAAATGTACAGATCAAGCCAACGGAAGAGACAGAAGGTAAGATCCAAATGCCAAAGCTGCTCATTATCAGAAGTTCACAATGGCTCAGAAATTTGGCCAGACTAAGCCTGCAGGTGAAAGTTGTTATTGTCTACACCTGGGAGATGACAGCCATGTTATATTTTAAGACTTCACAGCCTTGTTAGTAGAAAGGAGAAGAATTCCTCTGAATCAATAAATGGCACATCTTACCTATAGGAGACAACCAAGGCTATAGTTGGAATGAAGCCTAGAAATTCACATTTTAGGATGTCATGCCAAATTTATAAACCCACATATCTTATCCGCTTGGTTAACCCAAAGAGGTAGGGGAAAAGATGCTTCAACTCTCCAGATCAAGCATACTGTCGGAGAACTCTTGAGAAGAGGGTAAAAATTCTTATGGTTTTTTGACAAGACTATCTGGGCACAATTGAAACTCTGATACTCAAAGGGAGCCAAGATAATGATGCAAATGGAGTTTATTCTTCTATTAAATTCTTTACTTTTTTTGGAAGTCACAACCTAATCCATTAAACTTCTGCTTTCATTTAGTAGTTCTCTCTCTAAACTGGCATACTGCTAACATAGGAATATTTTGCTGATATATTTATGGCATACTTGAAAAGAATTTCCACTATCAAAACACTGTCAAAGATGTCTTCAGTGAAACTGCTAAGTATTTTATGGAGTCATGGAATCTTAGAAATTTATTTGAGAGCCTATTGACATTTGTAGCTCAAATATTTCAACCTTAAGCAGGCCCTTATTAACAGTAGATCTAATAATGTTACTGTATTCTGGAGGAAAATGAATGCTAACTAGGATGGCTTTTCAAAAATGGGGAGTCAGCATCATCACAGAAGACAAGAGGAGATTGAAAATAGGAAAGTAATAATACATAAAACATTTCATTTTATAATCCCTAAACAGCCAAGTGTAGGAACTTCTAGGGAACATATTCTTCGAATAAGGTATTTTGAAATTCCCTTTTTTTTTATCAAGATGGTTAAAATCTGAGACAATGGAACCAGAAAGCTTGGGTTAAAATCCTGGTTCTGACACTACACAGATCTGTCTCTCAACCATAAAAACATTAGGAAGAAAACTAGTAATAATTAAACTTGCCATGTTGGGTTACTAGAAGGATAAAAGAGACCAGTGTTCGTAATATGCTGAGAGCAGAGCTCAGATCATAGCAACATTGTACAAATAATATAAGTTTGAATTATTATTCTTGACAGTTGATTCTGGTTGGTCAGTTCTTTACATTTGGTCTGAGGGTTGATAATTAGAGTTTCAGGTGTTTGCTTACTCATGTGCTGAAATTAGGGTAAAAGCTGTACTGTGAGTACCATAAATCTTCTCAATTGTTGCTATATTACTGTAGTATTAATTCTTCAGATAATTCTCCAAATTGGCTTATATTTTCTACCATCTTTGTTACTATCACCTAATTTCATAATTAATTCTGACACAATTTGTTTCCTGGTACATTTGCTTTCTATAACAGTCAGGAATTGGAAAACAGCAGTGTAATGCTCAGTTTCATAAATCTTATTTTGGATATATTCCAGAAAGAAGGTTCCAAGATTTGTAGAATTCAAAATCCCATTTTGGGACCAATAGCATTTGACTTTGCACAGATTGTTAAAGAGGTGAGGTGATTTGCTCAGCAGGTGAGAAAATTATTTGTTAGTCATTATGGCTGTCATGGTTTGGGGAAACAATTCAGAAAAACCCTTTCATAATACTTAAAAGGTTTCCTTCACCTTCACTAAAAGAATAGGGCGTATGAGTGAAATTAATTTAGTCAGAGCAAAGTGATCACCAATGTAATCATTTTGGACATACATCATTCTTTCAGTCAGTAATTAATTTAACAAAAATTTATTGGGTATTTTCTATGTGTCTTTCACTGTTTTGGTCTTGCAATAAATTGGCAAATAGAATCTAGGCCTAAGTCTGTATGCATAGTCTAGTAGATTTTTTAAAATATTATTTTGAACATTAAATCTACAACCTATGAGTATAATTGAGAAAACATCACTTCTTTTGATGTAACTCCTAATCAGTTCCAAAATTCTTGTATGATAATATAATGAATGTAGTTAAGCTGAATTTTAAACTAAGAAATTTATAAATCAAGATTATTTGGGGGGAAGTTTCTCAACCATCAGATATATATATTCCTATGGTCAATTATTCTGTGTCAGTACCAAGGGTAAAATGATGGATCATTAGTTTCCTTGGAAGATCATAACTCCTCCAGACTGAGAGTTCATACGGAGACCAATTTTTGCTGGTCTTTATATCCCCAGTACTAAAAGAACATCTAGAAAAGTAGTCCTTATCTCTGGTCTGTATCATTATCTCCTATATAGCCTCAATTAGTATTTGTCTAGACCCATTGTAGGCATAATGATGAAAAATGTTCAATAATACAGACATGTCTATTTTTAAAATAATCCAAAGAGTTTTCAGATCCTCAGTTAGGGTTGAAGGTTGGGTCTCATTGGTGTAGAATCATTAATTGAATGAATGGGGGAATAAATGAATGAATGTAAATGGCATCACAAATTTGTACAAAAATCTTACTGGCATATTTCCTTGATTTGTGCAACCAAATTCAAAGCTTTTCTGCAACAGAACTGGAACTGTTATTTAAGTAAACAACTCCTCATGCCAACATTCCACTCACAGCTATCCAGTTTGTCAATAATGTATTTTCTTTCCATCTTCCTCTGTATTTCCAAAGGAACCCGAAGGTCCAAATCATCCTAGAACTAAGTCAGAGATGCTGAGAGTAAAGAGCAGCTGGTATTCAGTTAGCAGCTCATAAGCTCCAAGGACCTTGATTCAAAATAATCATTTGTAGCAATATTTTGTCCCACAGTCCTCTTTTCAATATCTATTGACTCTTTATAGGGAATTTAATATTTAAATATAGGATCTCAAGGAAGAGTTGATAAATTATGAATTATGTAGATTTACATGACCTTAAATGAAGTCATGATTCCCTTGCAAAGTTTGTGTGTTTAGAACAGGATATATATATATATATTTTTTTTTTTTAATGCTAGCAATACTGAGAAAACATACAGATAAGAATAAGCTTTGCCAACAATTTTAAGTTCTGAATAATAGCTACGCAAGAAGTGATTAAATTGCTAAGTGTTTTAATACTAGTTCAATTAACTCCATTTACCACACCACACTGTCTTTAATTAGCTGATTTGCCATTAAAAACAGCACATTTGTGACAAGAATTATACAGGACAAGAAAAGCAACATGCTATCATTTGAATTCAGATGCTAATTTACAACTAGCCTAGGGAAAGAAATACATTTTGTTTACAAAAATATCAAAAAGATAGACAAAAAATATCACTGCTTGACAACAGTGAACATACATTCATCTAACTACAAATATCTTCTATAATGTAAAGCTCTTAAAATGGATTATAAGTGTATGAACATTTCAGGAATTGGTTCTACAATCAAATTTAATGTAATTGTAATGTTTTACAAAAGCATTCTTTCTTTCAGTGTTTTTATTGGAGAATACAAACATGTTAATCTAATTGCTCTTGACACCACTGATTCCCAGTATTGGATCACTTGATGTTCAGGATTGGTGAGAATCAGATTTCCAGTAGAAAGAATCATCATTACAGTGGAATTTAATTAAATAGTTGACCTCAACCTGATAAGCAAAGTTATTAATGTATAAGCTTTTCTATAAATTGATATTGCTTTGTCATCTTCTTCGTTCTATTTATATAAAGAATATTGTGCAATGAATGCCTGAAAAAATGAGCTACAGTTAAATAACAGCAAGGAATCTTTTAGTAATTTATAGCTTACCTTTCCAAATTATAGATCACTTAATATCATAGCCAATATGTTTTCTCAATTATAATGATCTCAACACAGCATGTTCATTAAATATCATTAAAGTGTATGTCATCTTTTTGTAATCTCTGAAAATAAATGTAATTTTATTGATGTGAATGTGAGTTGTTCTGTGCTAAAAGAAAAGCACAGCAGAAGCCAGGATTTATTTAGAGAGGTTAAAATCGAAGACAATATATTTCAATCTATGTTAATCAAGAAATTAAAATAGTATCTAGATGTATATAAAAAGTACTATACGAACAAGATAACATCTATTAGCTTGTCACTTTGGTTCTTAATTGTATTATTAAAATGCTTTCATTAACGATTCATATTTTGATGAAGAACAAAACATTATATTAATGAAACACCAACTAATATCAGTTTATTTCAGTTCCTATAAGCAATATCAACAATCTTCAGTTTTAAAAGCAGATATAAATACACCTTCATTTAAAAATTACTAGTTTTGAACATACTCCTCAAAGAAAAATTCTTATCAGCCCTTATAGTTGTTTCAGGTTATATAAAGGCAAGATCAGAGGCTAGACAGCCAAAGTACTATAGAAGGTGTTTCATTAAAAATCTGTCACTCTCCTGGTTCCATAAATGTGCTGGAAAATTGCACTAAGTTTATGGCTTAGCCCTCTAAAGACAAAGAAGCATTTGGTGATGAGTGGTGGATTTTAGCATCACCTCTCCCACCTTTGGTAGCTCCTTTTTTCTTTTTCCTGATTTCAACATGCTTCATGCCACTCTAGGCACTGCTTTTCAAGTCACCACCACTGTAGCTTACAAGGGCTGACATGATCCAGCTGCCACGGTGGGAATAGAGTTGAATTTGCTGAGCTCTGCTTCGGGCTGATAGTGAGCATGGGTGCAAGACAGGTTAATGTGTCAGTGACAGTTGGGATGGGTGCACAAGCAAAGCCCCAGCAGTTTCGTATGAGCAACCACTCCCTCCGGAGCCCCATGGCAATTCTGTTGAAACTGATTCCACTGCTGCTGAATTTTGAAGCTAGATGGTGGTAAAGGGACCACGGGAGAGTTGAAGCAATGTCAACACTGCCTTTGGCATCATGATGATGAGCATTGTGGTTACAAAAAAAGCTTTAGAATCAGGCATATCTCAATCTGCCAGCTTCAACACTTACAAACTGTATGACCTTGGGCAAAACCGTAAGGTGATTAAACCTGTGTTTTTTCATCTCTCAAATGGAGAGCATGATAGAGGATGGTAGAGTTATTACATGAAATAATGTCAGGCACTTACATCATCTTCACATGGTAAATGTTCAGTAAATGTTAGTTATAATGTTGCTGTTATAGTCATCAATGACACTGCACCATACTAGCACGCATCAGGTAGGCCTCCACGCCTCCAGCTTCCAGCGCAAATTACTGGGATTATGGGATAACCCCTGGCACATAAAACATGAGGGACAATGTTCTGTGTCACTTCCAGACTGAGGTGAGTAAGAGGGAGTGGGTTTTTTTCACATCCCCGCTAGATGGACCTTGGAAACTGTATGTGTCAGACTGTAGATCTACAAGATGGCTGAGGTCCAGCAACCTAGACTCAATTTTATATGTGCAGTAAATAAATCACAGACATGTTAAGGTTATTTTATTTTACCATAATATAGCATTGCCTAAACTGACTAATACAGGTCTTTTGAGATAGGAATGACAGGTGCAATTGCTCCCATTTTATAGTAGGAGAAACTAAGGCTCATAGATTTAAAACAATTTCCCTAAGGTTAATAAATAAATTAGTGGTTTTATCAGGATTAGGTTTCAAATCTTTCCATCCCATGGAATGTTCACCATGAAAGGGAGGTGCTAGAGAACTTAACACCATAATCAGAGAACATTTATGATGAAGATGTGAATCCCTGCAATTCCTCTCAATCAGCCAGGAGCACAATATTAATCTCCAGGTTCACCTTTATCAAAATAGATACTTTTAGAATAAGAATAGCACTGCATACTAAGTTCTTGGTATTCCTTGTAAGAAAGGTATTTTTATTACAGTAGGTGTCAATTGATGGTAGGTTAATTATTTAAGTATCATCTGCTTCATAGAAAAGAATAATTCCTTGAATTGATTTTCTGTGCATATAGTGTTTCACAGGCTAAGCTGGTCACTTTGAAATTTCAGAGATGTTGTACATGGATCACTTTTTTTCCTACAGGAAGAAAATTCAGAAATTTTGAGCAAATGAACTAAAAATTGCTTACCTTATTCCCAGGGGAAATGTTGCTTTTAGAATCTTCATTCCCTTTTTGATGCCAAACAGATCTAAGAATCACTCTAAAATTAATTAATTGAACTGAGCACCAAAAATTTTACTTTCTGCATTGACTGATCTCATTGGTGTCATCCCCACCTCCACTCCCCATGTGTCAACATCCACTCCTAATTTGCCAGTTTTACAAATGTAATCAGACTTATGTCTTGCTATTATTTCAAGAAAATTGCTCACTTTCTGAATACTTATTTTCCACTGTTAGTAGTTCCTTTTCTTTTTCTTTTTCGGACAAATTGGTACTCATTATGTTGCCTTTAAAAGATGCATTCAAAATTTTTAAAGTTCCAAAAAATACCTTTAGCTGGTTTTATTTTCTTTAGCATTACATACTCAAAGCTCATTCTGACACAGTTAATACAAAAGCATTTGCTTTTCTGTGCCAATTCTAAAGAGCAATAATGTTTTTAAAGAGAAAACTTTGCTTTTAACAATTTCAGCTGAATTTTTACCAGTACTTGAGTAAATGAATCATACAATGAGCATTGAACATTTCAACAGACGTGACATCTATTTTGGTACTTCCAATAAATAGCTATTTGAAAGTAGAAAAATCTTTTACTCCTACTGAATTTTAACTTAAAATCCAGGAACATGAGAAGACAAAGATCTCTAGGGTCGCTGCCATTTCTAATTCTGCATTGATGTATGCATGGTGCTTTCGTTTAATCTTCTTTTACCTGGATTTGTGCAATGTATTCCTAACTAATCCTGTAAATCTAATCTCTTATCCACCACCCACCAACTGGTTCTCTTCTCTGTAGTCACTCATTTTTAAATAGCTTTCTTAAGTTATAAGTATATAAAATTTCTCCATTGTAATAGTACAATTCAATAATTGTCAGCAAATTTAGAGAGTATTTAACAATCACTACAATTTAGAATATTCCTTTAAAACCCCAAATCTTTCTTGGACCTGTTTACATTTGATCCTGAGAAATCCTCTCACTACCAATCCCAGACAGTAGCTGATCTGCTGTCTTTATAAATTTGCATTTTCTGGGCAGTTTATAAAAATTCAATTATACAACATAAAGTCTTCTGTGTCTCGCTTCTGCTTTGCATGATGTTTTAAATTTCTACCATATTATAGTACATATCAATAATCATTCCCTTGTATTGATGTATAGTAGTGCTTTAAATGAATACTACCACATTTTGTTTATTTATTTACCAACTGGTGGAAATTTGGGTTGTCTCCAAATCTTGATTATTATGAATAATGTTGCTATGAACATTTGTATACATGTCATTTGGAGAACACTTGTTTTCTTTTCTCTTGAATAGATTATTAGAAGAATAGCTGGGTCTTATGGAAACATAAAGTATTTAAGAAATTGCCAAGTGGTTTTCCAAAGATTTGTATTATTTTACACTCTAGGCAACAGTGCATGAAGGATTCTGTTTTTCCAAATCCTGGTCAAATCTTGATATTCTCTTTCATTTTTATTATGGCCATTTTAGTTGGTGTATAATAATATCTCATTGTGGTTTTAAACTGTATATTTCTCATAGCTAATACTGTTGAGGAAGTTCCTGTGTTTATTAGCTCTTGATAGTAAAATCTTTAGTAACGTGTTTATTTGAAGAAGTTGCCCATTTCAACTGTTGTTGGTCGACTTACGATCAAGTTGAGAAAGGTCTTTATATTGTGGATACAAATCCTTTTACAGATACTTGCCTAACAAATATGACCTCTTTGTCCGTGGAAATTCCTAATAATATTTTTGAGGCACAGTATTTTTTAATTTCATAGAAGTCTAATTTATTGGTCTTTTCCTTTTATTATCATTGTCACATCTTGGAACTCATTGTCCAACCTAATATGAAGATTTTGTCCTACACTGTATTTTAGACGTTTTATAGCTTTAGTTCTTACATTCAGACATTGGATCAATTTTGAGTTAGTTCTTCGTGTATGATGTGAGTTAAAGGCCTAATTTTTTCTCCTTCCCTAACTCCCTTTTCCTTCTCTTCTTCCTTATTCTTTTTTGCATAGGGATTTGCAATTCTTTTGACATCATTTGGACTCAAATTGTGTTCCATTGATCTTTATAACTGTATTTGTGCCAATATACTCTCTTGATTACTGCCTTGAGATGAGAGAATGTGCATTTTCTTTCTACTTTTTCAAGTGCTTTGGCTATTTTTAGTTCTTGGACTTTCCACGTAAAATTTAGAATCTCATCAATTTAGACTTGTTTTGCTAATCTCTTTTTCACTTTTCATTGCTAGTGTATAGAAGGAAAATTTATTTTGAATTTATTTTTGTACATTAATCTTATAATCCTAGAATTTGCTTAACTTATTTATATTTCTAATAAGTATCCTCAGCCCCATGGATTCCTTTGGATTTTCTTCATGGAGTATCAATATCATATAGACATTTTACTTCCCCTTTCCAATATGAATCTCTCTCCCTCTTCCTTTCTATCATTTATTGCTTTATAACACTGGTCAGAACCTCCATTACAATGTTAAATAGAATTGACAAAACCAGGCATCCTCACCTTATTCCAAATATTAGAGAAAATACATTGTCTTTCAAGATTAACTTTGATATTATTGTGAATTTTCCAAAGATGCCTTTTAACGTGTTGAGTAAATGCTCTTCAGTTCCAGTTTTGAGGGGAGCTTTTATCATGAATGGGTATTAAAATTTTTTAAATGCTTTTTCTACATCTATTAAGATAATCATGTGGTTTGTCCTTTATTCTTCTAACATGGTATATATTAATTGATTTCTGGCTATTAAACCAACCTTGCATTCCTAGGATAAGTGCCACATGGCCATCATGTATGATCCCTTCATAGGTTGCTGGATTTGGTATGTAAATATTGTGTTTTGGATTTTTTTTGTTTGCATATATACATGATGGATATTGGTATGTGGTATTCTTTTATTGTGAAGTTTTCATCTTGCTTTGGTATCAGGGTAACACTGTACTCATAATTTGAGTTTGGCAGTGTACTCTTCTCTTCTAAAGAATTTGTGAACAATTGGAACTAGTTATTATTTAAATATTTTATAGAACTTTTCAGCACAGCCACTGGGTCTGGAATTTTCTTAAAGGGAAGATTTTTTTATTAGTTATTAAATCTGCTGTTGAATCCTACTAATGAATTTTTAGTTTCAGTGCCTTCAGAGCTGGTATATTCTGCCTGAAACACCTTCACCCTCTCTTCGTCACTCCACAGTTAACTCTTTTTTTTCTTTGTATCTTAGCTCAGTCATCACTTTCTGATCTTTCAGACTAGTTTAATCGCCCTATTAAGTGTTCTTGAAAATCAGATGACTCTACTTAGCATTTGCCATACTTATATTCCCTGTGTTTATTGTAAGCTAAGAAATAATCTATTTTGCTTTCCATCATATTCTCAGTACCTGAAGGGTTACTTGGGACTCATTAAAGTAAACAGCTGAGGGATCATTTTCTTAAACATTTCTTAAATATGGGATCTGATTATCCTGAACTAGTAAATAAAGTTTGACATATAATTACTTTACATCTACTATCAACCAGTTACCTTGGCAGGCATGTAGATTACAAAGATAAATAGCTGCGTTAATATCATTTTTACACATATTAAGGCAAATAGGCATTTTTTGCATAAATATTATTCCAGTAAAAATACTATCCCTTGAACCGGGCCAGATAATACTTCTTTCTACATTTAACTTGAAATACACAAGGTAGCTTATGCAAAAAATCATCATCTGAAACAATATATAAATGTTTTGAAGTTAAAATATAAGGTTTTGCAGTTTTCTTGTATTTAATGTATAAATTGTCTTTCCTGGTTGTAAAAGAAATTTGAGCACAAAACATTATATATTTTTTAACATTTAAATAACGTTATGACAAAAGTAATGCAATGACCAAAGTGCACAGGTATACAGTTGTACTTTATATCACCCACATTTGAGCAGTAAAGAAACAGTTCTGTTTATAATCTTTTGCTTTCAGAAGGAAAAGCAGTAGCAAGTAGGAAAAGGAGAGAGAGGCGAAAGGGAAAACAAAAATGGAAAGGGGGATTGCTATCTAAATAGGTATCGTGGATCGGCTTATTATTATTCCCAGTTATCTGTTCCCTTTTTTTGATAAAGCATTACTCCAGCCTGCTCATTGCTGTGTGATTCCCAGTGCCTTCCTGGAGAGCAGTATATTCCTCTGCCCACTGGCACCCCTAGCCGTGCAAGTTGCTTTGGCCAATGGACTATAAAGCGTGTGGAACAGAGTCCAATAAAGCCAACAGTCGCTTTGGGAGTGAAAAATAAGCTACGATTGTTGAAAGCCACAAAGACTTCCAAGTGATGGCAACCTTACCTAGGAACACAGGACCAAACTATATATTATAAATTGTTGAGATGTTTTTGAGGGAAAAAAGCAGATAATTTTGTGTCCCTGCTTTTTAAATGTCATTTTATTTGAGTGAAAATAAACCATATTAACACTATGCACCTTTCCATCTGTCTCTGCTCCCTGGATGTTGTATACATGTCACATAAAACTACAGAGCAAGAATAGTGAGGCAGGTTAAAACAACAGCCACTCCAAAAAATCAATATCTTTTTTCCCCAGGAGTCACTGAAGGAAGTTAGTTTTCCAAAGTCACTTTGATAAAAGAGTGATACTCCACAGGTTTTATTACCCCAGGTGTGGCGTTGAGCTTCCTGCACTCTAGCTTCCAAAATGTGAAGGGCAACAGTGTTTGAATTGCAAAAGATGGAGGGAAAAGACATTGATTCTGGGAATCCACAACAAACTAGGTATCTAAAAACTGTTAAAATGAAGTCTTCTGGGTTTTTTTTTTTTTAAAGAACTTAATGCAAGTTAAAGAACAAGACACATTCTTAGCCAACCTCTCAACTTACTTGAGAGTCTTATTTTACTAGTTGTTTTACTAGTTTCACACATTGTAATCTTATTTTTACTGGAGGCTGTATCTTAGTTTCTAATAATGAAAGGGCATGATCTGAGAGTAGTCACATCCTATGAAATCCATTTCAATAAATCCGTTTTTCCCAATGAGGAATGTCAGAGAAGATACACAGGCCTTCATGCATATCAAGGCTTTTATTCCTATTTCAGTTCACAAAGGACATTTATTGGGAAAATGTGATAGAATGAGAAGAAAAAGCAAAGCCATGAAAGTCAGGTTGAGTTTTGTTACTGACCACTGCACAAATAGACTTTTCACCAAGGATTTGAGAAGAGGTCAGGGACTTCAGTGAATATATGTGCACTTTGCATTGTGTGAGTATATACAAGACTTTCCTTGACTGGGAATTACTGCAAGTTAAGCATTTTCATGGTGCACAATTTCTACTTGCATCTTAGACCTCGTTTACCTTCTTCCTATCTATGTGATCACAGAATATAAGTTTCCTAGAGACAGACATGCTTTCACCATCCATTTATTCAACATGGTGCTTTTGTTTTGTTTTGCTTTTTCCTGATTTTTTTTTAAAGTTCTGTT
The DNA here is from genome assembly GCF_040802235.1 of Manis javanica. Taxonomy (NCBI): domain Eukaryota; kingdom Metazoa; phylum Chordata; class Mammalia; order Pholidota; family Manidae; genus Manis; species Manis javanica. The sequence goes on from NC_133160.1 coordinate 159,663,662, forward strand.
CTGAGTTAAGGAAAATAAAGTTCCAAGTCTAATGGAGAGGTGTGCAGTGGAAAATGCAATGACAGAGTAAACCTTAGGATAGGAGTAGGGTAGTAGGAGTGTGGAAGAGTTGTGGTGCTTCAGCGTGTGCTCAGGTAAGTGGTTAAAAAGTGAGCAAGTTCTCGAAGGCAACTGAAGTTGGTAGGGGAGGGAAAAGAAAATTCTCTCTTCCCTCTATAACCCCTTCGTCTATTTCACCCATCCCCTAGACTCCTTTCCTCTAGTGATAACCCACAGTCCACTGTGTGTGTTTATGAGTTTATTTACTTTCATTTGTTTTGATTTTTAGATTCCAAATATAAGTGAAATTTATATGGTATTTCACTTATCAAACTATATTGGCATTTCTATTGAGATACTTCTCTTCATTCTCTCATTGCCATCATTCATTCAACATAAGAAGTGATTTCTTGGAGTCGGTGATTTGGTGGTGAAATATACACAGGCACACACGTTTTTATTTTTTTACTTTCATTGGTTATCTATTCTGTTTTGTTACTACATAGTCCCAAGAGTAGCTAATGTTCAATGTGTATGTTTTCTGAAGATACACTACCCTGACAATTCTTAGCTCTTCCTTCAGATATTTCTATTTAAATTATTTCTCTCCAATCCAGACAGCAGCACTGTAGCCTAGCTTAGTTCCAGACCTCCTGACTCACGTTCAGTCATCCCCAGCTTGCTTTTGTAGTTGCAGTCTCTCCAACAAGTTCTTCAAAGCCAAGTTTTTCATGTCACTTCCTTGCTCAAAGAATCTCCCTTGACTCACTCTTTCTGTCTGGCAACCCCTCCTGGCTTCATAGCCTCCTTAATCAACCGTTCACTTAGCTATTTTCTCTGATTTCCGTTCCTCTCTGAAAAGCCACGCTCTTCTCTCCAGTCTCTGTCCTCTTGCCTTCCTTCATATATTCACCTTGACTTTTTCTTCCCCATCTCTTACTGGACAACTACTGATCTTTCAAGACTTTATTCAATTCATTCATCTTCTTAAAAGTTTCCTTGTCAAGACAGAGACCACTACTCCCTGCTGAAGGGTTGTTCTCTGAATTCCTATTGTACTTTCGATCAATTCTGTGGAACTTACTGCTGAAAAAAGATTTTTGTTTTGTATAGATCAATTCTGTCTTTTAAATGTTGGTACTGTCTTCTCAACTAGGTTGCAGTAGCCTTGGGGACTGTGGCCCATACTGTTCTGCATTCCACACCATGCTTTGTACTCTATTGAGAGCATAGGGAAAGCTTAGCAAATGCTGGTTGTGACAGCAAAAGCACTTTTCCTTTTTCCATTCTTAGCTTAATTACTGATTTCAAATTTGTATTTCAAGAAATTTATGATAAGAGTCACCTTTTAAAGCTGCATTTATCTGTTTTATTATGCATACAAACACAAAATAAACACATTTAAAATTTAAGATTTACAATGTGTCTTTATGTCAAGATTTGAATGATTTATTTTGGTCCTTTTAATACCCACACATATTCACACATTTCTATCTTATTATGCTTTTATGGAATCAGCAGTGGTATCATATAAGAAATTTAAAAGATGTTCCTTACCATGTGAATATGTGTGTGTGTGTGTGTGTGTATTCCTTGTATTATCTGGATATTAAGTACATCTGGCCTCACCAGTGTTACCCAGAACTAGCTGGCAGGAATATGCTGAAATTGGAACTGCTCCATGTTTTAACTCTTGGACTTAAGTCATCATTTTTATCAATTTCCATTCAATAAATTTACTGCTGCAAACTGCTCTTGTTCTAATTTTCCGGATTTTTTGTTTTTTTCTTTTTTTACTTAATATTTCAAAATGAAAGACTTAGAACTGACTAAGTGGTTATCGAATTAATTACCCCAATGGTCTGCTTTCTCTAATGCAACTGACAATCTAGCCTTACATATCATTCATGTCCTTGTCCCTTTACACAGGTCTTTGTTCTGGGGAGATGCCAATAAACCAAATGCAGAACTCCTTTCACTCTGGGAAATAAAATGATTCAGTAGAAACTGAGTAAATTTGGAGTAGAAGACATAGGTTTGACTCTTATATAGGCAGTCTGCTCTGGTGTGGCGTTGACTAAAACTCTCTGTGACTTGTTAATTCTTTGTTAAAAACAATTGCACTTAGAATTCTGAGGATTCATTGAGAAAATTGATCAAAGTTAATATCTAGCACATAATAGTAATTTGAAATGACATATTGGTTGTGAGGTAAATTATCCTGTTTAGAGGACAGATTGTGGAATTTCAAACTGAACTTCCAGCTGAATGAACTGAGGGAAAAAAAGCCTTATTACTTAATTTCCTCAGTAAAATGAAGAATGTGTATCTACGAAAAAATGTTTCAGCTAATGGTAAATAATTTATCAGGTGCTGAGAAAATACTTGACATAGAGTAGGGATTCAAAAATGTTAGTTAATATAAAAAACAGTACATATTTGAAAGAACACCCTTGAGCAGTCAATGTATGCATTATAGATTTTATTTATTTATTTTTATCATAAAGTAAACATAGATACAGTAAAGAGCATGATTCAAATACATGAGCTTATTTTTTTAACTTGGCGTATCTTTTCAGTTTCTCTACTTCTCACAATTTATGAGGAACCTATAGTTTCCCACAGACTGAATTTTGCTGTTTGCATTACCACAGTATAGTTCAGGATGGTTCTCTCTCTCTTTTCCTTTCTCTCTCTCCTATAAAATGATACCTGGATCCAGAGATTTGAATGATCTCAGTGGTACTCCCTTTTGCAGGAATATAGGTGGTAATTGCCAATGTTATGGAAGTCGTGTAATATTTGGTGTCTCCTTTTAAAATTTTTGTCATCCTGGCAGCTGTTAATGTGTAATGTCAATATCAATTCACTGGTGTTTGAATAATGGTGAAATTCCAATTATCTTACTCATGTAGTAGTTGGAAAGTTTTTAAAACATTAAACTATTCAACAGACACATGAAAAGATGCTCCACATCACTAATCATCAGGGAAATACAAATTAAAACCAGAATGAGATATCACCTCACACCAGTTAGGATGGCCAATATCCAAAAGACAACAACAAATGTTGGTAAGGATATGGAGAAAGGGGAACCCTCCTACACTGCTGGTGGGAATGTAAACTAGATCAACCATTGTGGAAAGCAGTATGCAGGTTCCTCAAAAAACTCAAAATAGAAAAACCATTTGACCCAGGACTTCCACTCTTAGGAATTTACCCTAAGAATGCAGCAGCCCAGTTTCAAAAAAACAAATGCACTCCTATGTTTATCACAGCACTATTTACAATAGCCAAGAAATGGAAGCAACCTAAGTGTCTATCAGTAGAATGAATGGATAATGAAGGTGTGGTACATATACACAATGGAATATTATTCAGCCATAAGAAGAAAACAAATCCTACCATTTGCAACAACATGGATGGAGCTAGAGGATATTATGTTCAGTGAAATAAGCCAGGCGGAGAAAGATAAGTATCAAATGATTTCACTCATCTGTGGAGTATAACAACAAAGCAAAAACGAAGGAACAAAACATCAGCAGACTCACAGAACCCAAGAATGGACTAATAGTTACCAAAGGGAAAGGGACTGGGGAGGGTGGGTGGGAAGGGAGGGATAAGGGGGAAAATGGGGCATTATGATTATGATTAGCACACATAATGTAGGGGAGGGGCACGGGGAAGGCAGTATAGCACAGAGAAGACAAGTAGTGACTCTGTAGCATCTTAATACACTGATGAACAGTGACTGTAATGGGGTATGTGGTGGGGACTTGATAATAGAGGGAGTCTAGTAACCATAATGTTGTTCAAGTAATTGTACATTAACAATATCAAAATTTTAAAAAATTGAACTATTTGCTTTGAGATAATAATCAGTTTACATGCAGTTGTAAGAAATAATGGAGTGTGGCCCTTATCCAGTCTCCCTCAATGGCCACATCCTGTGAAACTATAGTATAATATCATAACCATCGTAATATCACAGCCTTGATACATTCAAGACATAGAACATTTCCATCACCACAGGATTCATAATCTTGCCTTTTTAAACATATATCCTCTGTCTTCCACATCTACATAATTCTTTAACCCCTGACAATCACTATTTTCTATTGCATAATATTGTCACTTTAAGAATATTATATAAATGGAAGGGTACAGTATGTACCTCTTTTGGATTGGCTTTTTCCATTCAGCATAATTATCTGCAAATTCACTCGATTTGTTGCACATGTCCATAGTTTGTTCCTTTTTGTTGCTGAGTTGTATTCCATGGTGTGGATGTTGCCTAATCATTTACTCATTGAAGGATATCTATGTTATTTCCAGGTTTGGGCTATTATGAAAAAAAGCTGCTATGCATATTTGTGCATAGGTTTTTGTGTGAACATTAGTTTTCATTTCTCTGGAAAAAATGCCCAGGAGTGCAGTTGTTGAGAAACTACCAAACTGTTTTCCAGAGCATCAGGACCATTCTATACTTCCATCAGCATTATCTGCGTGACCTGGTTTCTCCACATCGTCCTTAGCATTTGGTTATTTCACTATTTTTAGCTTCCAGCTATTCTGAAAGGTATATAGTGATAGTTCATTGTGGTTTTAATTTGCCTTTTCCTAATGGCTGGTGATGCTGAACATATTTTCATGTAATGCTTATTCACCAAAATTCATATCCTCTCCAGTGAAATCTCTCTTCTTATCTTGTATGTATTTTCTTGCTGAACTTTTATGTATTTATTTATTTTATTGTTGAAGTTTGAGAATCTTTGCATATTCTAGACACTTATCGTCTATTAGATATGTGCTTTACAAACATATTCTCTCAGACCATAACTCTTTTTCCATTTGCTTAAAAGGGACTTTTACAAAGCAAAAGTTCTTAACTTTGATTAAGTACACTTTAGCAATTCTGTATTGGTCATATTTTAATATAAAGTCTAAGAAATCTTTCCCTAGTCCTACATCCTGTAGGTTTTCTATTGCTTTTGCTAAAATTTTTATAATTTTACATTTTATATTTAAGTACATGAACTGTTCTGAGTTAATTTTTGGATAAGATGTGAAAATTAAGCTGAGATTTTATTTTGACTTGTGAATTTCCACTTCTCCAATGTCATTTGTTAAAAAGGCCATGATTTTTCTATTGAATTCCTTTTGCAGCTTTGCCAAATTTCATTTGGGCATATTTATGTGAGTAAAGTCTTAGATTCTCTCTTTAGTTCCATTAATCTATATCCCTTCAGCAATACTATAGTCTTGATTACTGTAGGTATGTAATAATTTTAAAAGCTGGTGGACTGATTTTTTTCACTTTATTCTTCTTTTATAAAATTGTTTTAGCTGTTCTAGCTTTCTATTTGGCTTTGTATTTTCATGTAACTTTTTAGAATAATCATTTCTATATCTGCAAAAATTCTTGCTGGTTTTTTATAGGAGCTCTGTTAAACTTGTGAATCAATTTGAGGACAATTGATATCTTTATTATCCATTTATACAATCTATCTTTCTTTTTATTTGGGTCTTTTCTGATTTCTTTGTTGTATTATTTTATAATACAAGTTAGGACCATTTTTTAGGTTTACAAAATCAGTACTTCATTTATTTAGCAATGGTAATTTTTAATAGTTGTTTTTAATTTTGATGTCCACAAGTTATTTCCTGGTGTACAGAGATATAATTACATTTTATGTGTTTATCTTGTATCCTGCAATCTTGAAAACATATTTATTAGTTCTCGGAGGCTTTTCTTTGTTTGCTCTGTTTGTTTGTCTTTCTGTAGATACTTAGCAATTTTCTATGTAGAGAATCATATTATTGGCAATAAGGCAATTTTATTTCTTTCTTTCTGATCAGTAGGACTTTTGTTTCTTTTTTTTCTTGCCTTATTGTACTGGAGAGAATGTCCAGCACTATGTTGATTAAAAATATTAATAGTAATCAGCCTTCTTTATGCTTGATATCATGGGAGAAGCATTCAGTCCTTCACTATTAAGTGTAATATTAGTAGGTTTTTGTACATACTCTTTGTCAAGTTGAGGAAGATTTCTATTTCTATTTTCCTGATACGTTTTATCATAAGTGAGTGTTAATTCTGTCAAATGACTTTTCTACATATGTTGATATGGTCATGTGACTTTTCCTTGTTTACCTTTTAATATATCTTATGTTGATTGATATTTGAAAGATGGACCAGCCTTGAATTCTTGGAATAAATTTCATTTGGTTTTGGTGTATAATATTTTTTATATATTGCTGAGTTTTATTTGTTAATAACTATTTAAGGATTTTTACATTTGTATTCAAGAAGGTATTGGTCTAGTTTTCTTCTTTTTGTACTTTGTCTGATTTTGTTATTAATGTAATACTAGCTTTATAAAATGAACTGTAAAATATTTCCTCTTCTATTTTCTAAAAGAAAATTGGTGTCAATTAATCTTTCAAATTGGTAGAATTCTGAAGCAAAATTCTCTGGATTTGAAGATTTTTTTGAGGGAAAATAAGTTTCTAATTATGAATTCAGTTCAGACTTCTAGGGCTGCTTAAGTTGTTTATTTTATATTGAATGGATTGTGGTGGTTTATATTTTTGGGGGAATTGTTATATTCCATCCAAGTTGTTAAATTTACCTGTGTAGAGTTGTCCAAAGCATTACCTTACTATCATTTTTATATCTAAAAGTTTCTTTAGTAATACCTCCTGTTTCTTTTTTGATATTTTTAATTTGTGCCTTCCCTAATTTTCTCTTCAGTGATTCTTGCTGGAGCTTTGCAGTTTTATCAATCTTTTCAAAAAAAGATTGTTTCATTGAACTTGTCTATATCACTTCTACTTCATTTACTAGTTTTTGTATAACCAATTACCTTTTTTAATTATTATCTAAAAGTAAGGATTATTTTTATTATAGTAGTATGAATTTATGAGTTAAACATATTTGATGGGTTTCAATCCAGTGCAGTTATTGTTATTTTAATGTTTAAATTACCCCAACTTTTGCTTATGGGAGCCTTTCTCAGTTAACTCTTTTGACATGGCCTTTGAACATAACCCTGGCAGTCCTTGATAGCCTAGTAAACTGTCTGCTATGATATGATATTTCAGGTTCATCTCAGACACTTCCTGACCCAGATCTAAACCAGCTTTTATCTAAAAAATCCTGGTTCTTTTAAAAAAGTAATGATATTTTAATACCACAATTTAGGTACTAGAGATGTTTTATTTCTGCTTTGCTGATCTTCTTTTATTTTTTGCAGGCTTTTTTAGTGATTAGAGTTAGGAAAAAAATAGCTCTATAAATTTAAAAAAGTACAAAAAAATATGTAATATCATAAAAAATATGTAGTTAAAATATAAAATATCTCATGAATTTGTTTGAAGTTGTTATTTTCACTTTTTATTTATATTTTGAAATTATTTCAAACATACAGTTAGGTTCATGAATAGTACAAAAAACTCATACAATTGCAACTCAATTCCCAGCTAGCCTTTTACCACTATTGTCTTATAATTATGTGTGTGTGTGGGGGGGGGTATATTTGAGAGCCAACTGCTAACATGATGCTCACTACTACAAATCATTCCAGTTTGTATTTCCTAAGAACATCTTATATAAACACAGTGTACCCATCAAAATCTGGAAATTAACACTGATACAATACCACCTTCTAAACCATAGAATCCATTTACTTTTTCATCTTTGTCCAAATAATATCCTTTATAGTGAAAACATGAAAACAAAATTTCCTCCTAACTCCATTTTATTCTCATCAAGATCTTATTCAAGATCATACTTTGCATTTAGTTGTCATGTCCCTTCAATCACCTTGAATCTAGAAGAATTGCTACTTTATTTCTATACCTTGACCTTGATATTTTTGACAAATCCAGGGCAGATATTTTGTAGAAAGCCTTTCAGTTTAGGTTTCCCACTTATTTCCTCATAAATAGACTCAGGTTAAGCATTTTTGACAAACACCATAGAATTTATGTCCTGTTCTCAGCACAATATATAAGGAGTCATGTGATGTTTATTTGTCCCATCTATGGCAATATTAAATTTCAACCCTTAGAAAGATGGTGCCTTCCAGATTTTCCTACTATAAAGTAAGTTAATAAGTTGTGTTCATTAGAACATACTTTGCCAGATTTTTTTCTTGTCCAGTGTTCCATCACTGCTAGAATTGCTGTAACTCCACAACCTCAACTGCATGATGGTTGTTATGACATGAACGTATCAGTTTCCTTCACATTGCTTAGCACAGACGCTCCTTGCATATAACCTAAAATTTTAAAAAATGATTTTGGGGATTAAAGATGGAGGTGTGAGAGGTGAGAGAGAGACCTTTTCGTAAAACCACATATAATACGAAAATGTAATTAGTACAACTAATCCTGAAACAGCAACAGGAAAGAGAGCTGTGACAGACTGCATACACATGGAGAGAAGAAAAGACCTCACGGGAGAGGGTAATGTACCAAAGCCATGACCCGGCAGGACCCAAGCCCTTCCCTAACCCCTGCTCACCAGCAGGAGGAAGAGAAATGGAGCAGGGTGTGGAGTGGAGGCCTGGGACTGCTGGAGTGGAGCCCTAGAGATCTGCTCTGGGAACACAAACCTACATTGCATGGTCTTCTGGTGATAAGTGGGGTTGAATAGTTAAGACAGGTGGAATAACTGGAGAGACTGAGATTTCAGCTGCTTGTGAAAAACAGGAATCCATATCTGGCTGATCTGGGTGGGCAGTCTGAGAGACTTCCTAAAAGCGAGAGAGGTGATAAGGGGAAAAGAATGCAGAGAGCTTCCAGGTCAGGAGAAAGGTCAGGTAGACAAAATTGTCTGGGTGCACTCTGCCCAGCAGGTTGGGAACTTTCACAATCTTTAGGCATTCCATACCCCTGGCTGGCTATCCAGCTGCAAGGCCACCCACTGAGATACACAGTCTGCTGTGCCTTCCTCCTGGCCAGCCCCAACCTGGCTCACAAACTGGCAAACCCTGCCCTAGTGTCAGGCCAGTCAGAGGGAAGCCTCACCTACAGCAGCTACAAATGCAAAGCATAGAGGCCTACACCTTTGTGTTCAGCCCACTGGTTCTGGCAGTGGAGATAGGCATAGCAGCCAGGAAGCACGAAATAGCTCTTTCCTCCCCAGAGGCACCAGCACCATTTCATTTGACCCTGACATAGCTCCAGGGGCTGAGCAACTCCAGAGAGTAGAGCTTCTGGGCACTAGAGGGCGCCACATACAAATATGAAAAGTCAAAAGGAACCTGGTTCAAAGCAAAAGTCTAACAACACCAGAAAAAGGGACAATCTTCTTGAAAGAGATTTCAAAATAAAAACCATACACATGATCCTGGGGGTACATAAAAATATTCAAGAACTCAGGAATGAATTTAGGATGGAGAGCCAATGGTTGAGGAATACAAGGGAGGATTTTAAAAACAGATTAGATATGTTGGAGGAGAAGATAAATGAAATAGAAATTAGAGAAGAGTAATACAAAGAAGCTGAGACACAGAGATTAAAAAGGATGTCCAGTAATGAAAGAATACTGAGACAACTGTGTGACCAATCCAAAAGGAACAATATTTGTGTTATAGGGTTACCAGAAGAAGAAGAGGGAGAAAAAGAGATAGTGTCTTTGAGGAAGTAACTGCTGAAAACTTGCCAATCTGAGAAGGAGATAGTCTCTCAGGCCATGGAGGTGCACAGATCTCCCAATACAAGGGATCCAAGGAAGACAACACCAAGACATATAATAGTTAAAATGGCAGAGATCAAGACAGACTATTAAAAGCAGCCAGAGAGAGAAAAAAGATCACATACAAAGGAAAACCCATCAGGCTATCATCAGACTTCTGAGCAGAAATCTTACAGGCCAGAAGGGAGTGGCATGATATATTTAATGCAGTGAGGCAGAAGGGTCTTAAACCAATAATACTCTATCTGGCTAGATTATCATTTAAATTTGAAGGAGGGATTAAACAATTTCCAGATAAGCAAAAGCTGAGAGAATTTACCTCCCACAAACCATCTCTACAGTATATTTTGGAGGGAATGCTATAGATGGAAGTGTTCCTAAGGTTAAACAGCTGTCACCAGAGGTAATAAAACCACAGTAAAGAAAGAACAGTTAGTTACTAAGCAATTGCAAAATTAAATCAAGTACCCCAAAAGTCAGTCAAGGGATAGACAAAGAGTACAGAATATGATACCTAATATATAAAGAATAGAGGAGGAAGAAAAGAAGGGAAAAACAAAAAGAACCTTTAGATTTTGTTTGTAATAGCATACTAAGTGAGTTAAGTTAGACTCTTAGATAGTAAGTTACTCTTGAACCTTTGGTAACCACGAATCTAAAGGCTGCAATGGCAATAAGTACATACCTATCGATAATCACCCTAAATGTAAATGGTCTGAATGCCCCAATCAAGACATAGAGTCACTGAATGGATAAAAATACAAGACCCATCTATATGCTGCCTATAAGAGACTCACTTCAAACCCAAAGACATACACAGACTAAAAGTGAAGGGATAGAAAAAGATATTTCATGCAACTAATAGGGAGAAAAAAGCAGGAGTTGGCAATACTTGTATCAGACAAAATAAACTTTAAAACAAAGAAAGTCCCAAGTGACAAAGAATAAAATTACATAATGATAAAGTGGCAATCCAACATGAGCATATAACCATTGTAAATATCTATGTACCCAACACAGGAAAACCTACATATGTGAAAAAAATACAGAATTAAAAGGGGAAATAGGATTCCATGCATTCATTTTAAGAAACTTCAACACACCACTCACTCCAATGGACAGATCAACCAGAGAGAAAATAAAAGAACACAGAGGCACTGAACAACACATGAGAACAGGTGGACCTAACAGACATCTACAAAACTCCACACCCAAAATCAGCAGGATGCACATGCTTGTCAAGTGCACATGGAACATCTTCAAGAATTGATCATATACAAGGCCACAAAAAGAGCCTCAAGAAGTTCAACAAGACTGAAATTGTACCAACTAGCTTCTCAGAACACAAAGGTATGAAACTAGAAATTAATTACACAAAGAAAATGAAAAAGCCTGCAAACACATGGAGGCTTCCCAACATGCTCCTAAATAACCAATGGATCAATGACCAAATGAAAACAGAAATCAAGCAATATATGAAGACAAATGACAACAATAATTCAACACTGCAAAATCTGTGGGACACAGCAAAGGCCCTGCTAAGAGGGAAATATATTGCAACACAGGCCTACCTCAGGAAAGAAGAACAGGCCCATATGAAAACTCTAAACTCACAATTAATGAAACTAGAAAAAGAAGAACAAATGAGGCCCAAAGTCAGCAGAAGGAGGAAAATAATAAAGATTAGAACAGAAACAAATATAATGGAGAAGAATAAAACAAAAGAAAAAAATTAATGAAACCAAGAGCTTGTTCTTCAAGAAAATAAACAAAATAGATAAACCCCTAGCCAGACTTATCAAGAAAAAAAGAGAGTATACACACATAAGCAGAATCAGAAATGAGAAAGGAAAAATCACTACAGACACCACAGAAATACAAAGAATTATTAGAGAATACTATGAAAAATATATGCTAACAAACTGGATAATCTAGAAGAAATGGCCAACTTTCTAGAAAGGTACAACCTTCAAAGGCTGATCCAGAAAGAAACAAAATCTGAAAAGACCAATTACCAGCAAGAAATTGAATTGTTAATCAAAAAACTACCTAAGAACAAAATGCCTGGCCTAGATGGCTTCACTCCTGAATTTTATCAAACATTTAGTGAAGACCTAATACTGATCCTCCATAAAGTTTTCTAAAAAGTAGAAGAGGAGGGAATACTTCCAAAGTTATTCTATGAGGCCAGCATCACTCTAATACCAAAACAAGGAAAAGACACCACAGAAAAAGAAACTTACAGGCCAATATCCCTGATGAACACAGATGCAAAAGTACTCAACAAAATTTAGCAGATCAAATTCAAAAATACATCAAAAAGATCAACCATTATGATCAAGTAGGGTTTACTCCAGGGATATAAAGATGGTGCAACATTCGAAAATTCATCAACATCATTCATTCAACCAAAAGGACAAAAACCTCATGATCATCTTCATAGTTCCTAAAAAAGCATTTGACAGGATTCAACATCCATTCATGATAAAAACTCTCAACAAAATGGGTATAGAGAGCAAGTTCCTCAACATAATAAAGGCCATATATGACAAACCCATAGCCAACATCATATTCAACAGTGAGAAGCTAAAAGCTTTTTCTTTAAGACTGGGAACAAGACAAGGATACCCACTCTCCCACTTTTATTCAACCAGTTCTGGAGGTCCTAGCCATGGAATCAGACAGCACAAAGAAATAAAAGGCATCCAGATTGTTAAAGAAGAGGTTAAACTGTCAATGTTTGCCATTGACATGATACTGTACATAAAAAGTCCTAAAGAATCCACTCCAAAACTACTAGATCTAATATCTGAATTCAGCAAAGTTGCAGGATACAAAATTAATACACAGAAATCTGTTGCATTGTTATACACTAATGATGAACTAGCAGAAAGAGAAATCAGGAAAACAATTCCATTCACAATTGTATCAAAAAGAATAAAATACCTAGGAATAAACCTAATGAAGTAAGTGAAAGACCTATACCCTGAAAACTACAAGACACTCATGACAGAAATTAAAGAGCCCACTAATATATGGAAATTCATTCCATGCTTTAGGAAGGAAGAATTAATTTATTCAAAATGGCCATCCTGCCTAAATCAATTTACAGATTCAATGTAATCCCTATCAAAATACCAACATCATTCTTCAAAGAACTAGAGAAAATTGTTCTAAAATTCATACGGAACCAAAAAATACCCTGAATAGTCAAAGCAATCCTGAGAAGGAAGAATAAAGCAGTGAGGATTATTCTCCTCCACTTCAAACACTACTACAAAGCCACAGTAACCATGATAATTTATTACTGGCACAGGAACAGACTCATAGATCAATGGAACAGACTAGAGAGCCCAGATATAAACCCAAGCATACATGGTCAGTTAATATACAATAAAGGAGCCATGGACATACAATGGGGAAATGACAGCCTCTTCAACAATTGGTGTGGTAAAAATGGACAACTACATGTAAGAGAATGAACTGGATTATCTATCCTCATACACAAAAGTAAACTTGAAATGGATCAAAGACCTGAATATAAGTCATGAAACCACAAAACTCTTAGATGACAACTTAGGCAAAAATCTCCTGAGTATAAACAAGAGCAACTTTTTTTCTGAATGTATCTTCTCAAGCACGGGAAACAAAAGCAAAAATGAACACATTGAACTACATCAAACCAGAAAGCTTCTGTGACACCATCAACAGAACAAAAAGGCATCCTACAGTATGGGAGAATATATTTGTAAATGACATATCCAACAAGGGGTTAACATCCAAACTATATAAAGAACAAACATGCCTCAACAGCCAAAAAGCAAATAACATGATTAAAAAATGGGCAGAGAATATGAACAGACAATTCTCCAAAGAAGAAATTCAGATGGCCAACAGGTACATGAAAAGATGCTCCACATTGCTAATTATCAGGGAAATAAAAATAAAAACCACAATGAGATATCACCTCACACCAGTTAGGATGGCCAGTATTGAAGACTAAGAGCAACAAATGCTAGCGAGGATGTGGAGAAAAGGGAACCCTTCTACACTGCTGGTGGGAATACAAACTAGTTCAACCATTGTGGAAAGCAATGTGGAGGTTCCTCAGAAAACTAAAAACAGAAATACCATTTGACCTAGGAATTCTACTCCTAGGAATTTACCCAAAGAATACAAGTATTCAGATTCAAAAAGACATATGCACCCTTATGTTTATCACAGCACTATTTACAATAGCCAAGATATGGAAGCAACCTAATTGCCCATCAGTAGATGAATGGATAAAGAAGAGGTGGTACATATATACAATGGAATACTATTCAGCCATAAGAAAGAAACCATTTACAATAATATGGATGGAGCTGGAGGACATTATGCTCAGTGAGATAAGCCAGGCAGAGAAAGACAAGTACCAAATGATTTCCCTCATTTGTGGAGTATAACAATGAAGCAAAATTGAAGGAACAAAACAACAACAGACCCACATACTCTAAGAAGGGACTAGTGGATACCAAAAGCAAGAGTTGGGGAAGGGCAGGTGGGTAGGGAGGGAGAAGGGGATTGAGGGGTATTATGATTGTCACACATGGTGTAGAGGGGATCATGGGGAAGAAAGTGTAGCACAGAGAAGGCAAATAGTGACTCTGTGGCATCTTACTACACTGATGGATAGTGTCTGCAATGGTGTATGGGGGGGACACGATAATATCGGTGTATGTAGTAACCACATTGTTTTTTCATGTGAAACCTTCATAAGAGTGTGTATCAATAATACCTTAATAAAATAAATAAGTAAATAAATACTATTACTTCAATTAAAAAAAAACAATCTAAAATTTGGTACTTTCTCTACACAGAGAAATTGTCATATGCTTATTTTATTTTAACTTTCGAACAACATATGTCTTCTTTCCTTTTTAATGTTATGCATCACAGAACCAATCATTATATTTTTAAATTAGATGTCTTATAGTATCTAGGACAGTATCTTACATTTAATAGATGTCTAATTGTACAGATTGATTCATTTGATTTGGAACACCTGCAATCTTTAAATGCAAAGACCTTGATTTCCTAATAAAATAGTTTATATACACCTTAGTTTTACCACTGTATTTGATATTGTAATATGTACTAGTTGATAATTTTTACATTTTTGTTAAAGAATGATGCAAATTTTAACAAAAGGCCCATTTCCTAATTTGATTCCTCAAACTTTCACTATACTCTTCCAGTATTTTTTCAGCTTCCAATATCCATTCCAACACAGTATGCTTTCCCTGTATTATCATAAATTGTCATTCTATTAACAGTATCATTTATTCATTTAGTTAATTGGAATGAATTGGGCTCAAATCTAAGCTGTCACTTAGTTACATTGTCTTAGGCAGATTGATTCACCCACACAAATCTAAACCTTCTCCTCTATAAAATGAAGATTCAGAAAGAAAGGCATTGTTGAGTACTCAGAGCATAAAGTATGATAGAGGGAAAAGTATCAATTATAAAGTACTTCTTCCACCAGGAAGCTTTTATTTCTACTGTACAATTGGCATTCATGTAAGAAACCAATGCTTAGCACAACCAAAAACATTTCAGTCTTTGCATGGACACCGTATTATATTAGGAAATCCACCCTTTTAATAAGCAAAATAAAAAATCATCATTTCTGCCTGTAATAACAATGTATCATAAATAAAACAGCTAAGCTGAACTGCAACAGAAGTAAAAAATTAATAATAAAACACAAAAACAAAACTGAGAAAGGAAGAACAGGACACATTTCTTTGAGATGGGAATCGAATAGAATGCAGAAATATGTAGAAATAGCCAAGAGAGATTCAGAAAGTTAATAAATTCAAGGACATATAAATATTAAAAGCAGATAGAACTAAAGAATTTAGTACCTTATGTAGGTATTTAGCAGAGAACAGGGAAGACCACATGTTCTGGTTTCCATAGTTGAAGTGAACTTTTGCCAACATGTCCAACTGCAAAACACAAAATTTTTATAAAATTAAAAGGTTTATAATAAAAAATTGTTCTTTGGACAAATAAAGTGTTAAAAATAGCGATTTTCACACAATTTAGTTGATTTCTTTCCTGCAACACGTTTGTAGTCTTAAATATAACAATATACTTTGTATGGACTGTCAGGAGGGGTGCACAATACGCAGATTTTTCCAAATTATTTCATAGTTTCTAGAAGTCAGGAGTCCTGACACAGCTTATCTGTGTTCTCTGCAATACTGTAAACAAGACATTGGCCAGGGCTGTGGTCTCATCTGAGGCTTGAGTGGAGAAGGATCCACTTCCAAGCTCACTCAGATTGTTGGTAATAGACAGTTTCTTGCATGTGTAGGACTGAGGGCTCCCGGTTCTGGCTGGCTGATGTACACCTAATTACATGCATCCCCTCACCTTTGTTGTGCTCTATTGGTAAGAGACAAGTCATGGGTCATGCCCATAGGCAAGATGAGGGAACCAAACAGGGACATGAGCCTCAGAAGGTGAGGATCATGGATGTTATCCTATAGTTTAACTACCACACTCCCTCAAACAAGAATGAGGCCTATTAAGTAAGTATTCTTTTTAAATGCAATCAAATCAGACTTTCATTTACCTATGGCACCACAGTTCAAAGAAAATAATGGAATGGTGATTGGATAGCTGCTTCAACTTGTGGTCATTCATACAGATGGCCTGTTCTTTGCTATATACTAACTTGTTCAGGTTCCCTATGTGAAAGCTTTAAGTGACATGACTGTTGTGTGTATTCTGTGTGCTATGACTTACACATATTTCTACTGTAAGGAGAATTTTGCTATATCCATAATCCCTATAAATTTCTGTCCTTTAAAGGCCATCTTAAAAATGTGTTATTTTTATGCAGTCTTATCTGCTTTGACAACTGAAGACCAAAAAAGCAACTGGTTTCATTCTGGCTATCAGGTAATACCACAGAGGATACTGAGTGGCAGGTAACTGTAAGAGTTCAGTGTCTAACTCCTTGACCAGATGCCACGATTTTGAAGATTAAATGTAAAATGGACAAAATATTTACATAGCATCCTACATTTCAGAACATACTGAAATTTCATCCCTAACTGTTTAACCACTGATAGAAGTTACCACTTGAGTCCCATTGAACAATTTGCAGTGGAATGAAATACAAATGTGGTCTGCTGGTTCCTGTAACTTCTCCCACTACAAACTTAACGTTCCATCCTATCATTTATAAGGTGAAAACTCGTTACATTAAAAAATTCAATGAAAACATACAAACCCTTCTGGAAATGACATGACTCTTAAAACCTAAACCAAAATACATAGGTAATAAAAGCATGCTTTGTTGCTATAGAAAAATTGCTTGGATAAGAATTTTGGTGTATTATTATTTTTCAGCAAACCAATTATAGAGTCTAAAATTGGAACCTAAGTGAATAGCTATTTCATGTTACTGTAAGTGAACTGCAAGATTTCTCCTTTTCCAAGTCACTTGACATAAAACTTACACATTCCAGACTTCCATAACTTTCTACCTACTTATATCTGCCACTTACACATATCATTAATCCATCAATAACTCTCAGGGCTGTAACAGCTGACTGGAAATATGGCCAAGGTTCCCCTTTTTCATAAATCTCAAAGTGCTTGTGATTCTTAAAAATACTGCACATATTTTTATTTGCTGTTTCAGAATGATTGAAATAATTTAGAAACAGATACTCTTAACTGGTGAGTGATTTAGTCTGGAGTTGGAATTAATATACTACCTTTTCTCACTTTTGAACAGAGAACTATTTACTAAAAGCATTTCAAGCAAGAAGAATTAATACAGTTTTTATGTTGGCTTTCTACCTCAATATTAAAAAGAAGAGCATTTATTGGGGGAAAATATGATTTCACATTTTCTCTAGATAGTTTTGTGTAATGAAAGTTTCATGGAGAAGAAAATACTGAAGTTTTAAAGTTATAGACATTTATTTTGCTCTGCTATGTATTGAGTAGTTTATGTCAAAGACTGGATTATGAATTTATTCAGTAAACCTGCCCAATAAGTGAAGATCCCAAAAAAGAAGTAAAGTGAATTCCTATAGACTGACAATATGAAAATGGAAATTCATTTGAGAAGCAAAATTAATTTTTAAAATATATTCATTCATAGCTCCTTAAGTTGTACCACATAATGCCATTTGAGCAGTTAATAACAAATATTCTGCGGCAAGGAAAAATTATAGGGGAAAGGAAAAACAATAACTTTGAAACAAAGTTAGAAAAATATTGTATCCTTAAAGAAGAGGTACAATAAGGCAACTTGATTTTGTTCTTTTTGAAGGGATGTGCAAATAAATAATTTTAAAAATGCCATTGGAAAGAAAAGTGAGAAATGACAAATCATGTCCATTGAAATGATTCTATTACAATCTGAAGAAAATAAATGCAAAGCAGAGAGAAGTAGAACATATAGGAAAGTCTCTATTATGGGGTGCTATTAAAAAAGTAAAATAAGTGCAAAATAAAATAAAAAATAAATGCACCCCAGGGTGTGGGCCCTTGCTAATAAAGGCATTGAAGAGCTCCTGCTCTAACGATAACTCTCTGCTAATTAAAAGTTTTTGCTCTCATGTCCTTGCCTCTAAGTTCTCTAACTTTTGCTGGAGCGCTGAGATCAATCATTCAGTCTCTTTATTTGGAGCCCAAATGGTTTAAAAGCCCTTTAGTTTTTTTAACACCACACATTTTTAACATTTGCGCCTCTAGTGAGAAACAATTCACCTGGCAAATGTAAGATCTTGAAAACTTTACTTCTAAAAATAAGTGAAAATTGTCAGAATAAATTTATTAGGACACTGTATGTAGTGAGATATCCAGAGGCTTTAAAGGGAGAATAGTGTACTCAATAAATAAGGCAGTAGAGGTTTTTAAATTAATTAGTTTACTGTCATTGTGAAATTGGTCTGACAATAAAATGTCTGTAGTTTTCAAACCATCTTCTGTCATGATTGACATTTGAAATGGCTTCATTTAGCAGCTCATTCATTTTCAAGAGTTCCTTGCACACACACACACACACATATTTTTGTATGATGGTTTTGATAATAAACAGTATGCAGATGGTTTTGATAATAAACAGTATGCAGAGCATATTTCTCATTATTCTTATAGACAACATGTAGTTGTGTTAAGTATTTCAAACTCACACTGAGAATTTTGTGGGGGAGAGTTTTAACACATTTATATTTGTGATCATATCATATATATTGCTCTTAATTTTGTGTTCTTATTTTATTTTTTTGTTTTATGCTTTCTTTGTGTCCTACCAGCTTTTGTTACTTGTCCTCCAATGCTTTTTCTCTCTAAAAATTTGAAAAATACAAATCCTATTCCCTTTTATGCTAATGTTCTCTCTTACCTTTTTTCTGTTTGCATATATATTAATAGGGCTAATATATATTGAATGCTTACCATGTGCTAAGCACTAAAGTAAATGTTAGGTCACAGCAATTCCCCTCTTCACTAATCTTATAAAATAAGTAATTTTCCTTTACAAATGCAGGACCTACCCAGGGCTACATAATCTATCCAAATCCAGAATGTATATAAGGAACAACAATAGGATGTTGTTTTATGTGTCTCTTTAATTATCAGTGTAGAGTAAATAAAAGGCCAGCAGAGAAAATCGACAACACACAACTGGGTTTGCAGTAGTTAACTAGGTTTGTGGTTGAATGTTGTCATCTCTGTCCTAATTTGAAACAATATTTAATGATGCATGTCTGGTACATACACATTTTAACTATTTCTCCATTTGTCATTGTTTTGATTCACTTCATTCTGTTTTCTTCCATTACAATTATAGTAATTCTAAACTGCTCTATTTTTAATTCCAACCTTTGGTAATATTTTCAAATGATATTTCACAATACATTATTTTTGGAATCATCACTTATAATTTCTTTTCTAATATTTATAATCCATTTTTAAATTAAATATTAAATATCTTTAGCATTTACTTTATTATATGATGTAAAATAGAGATTAACTTTAACAAAATTAGCCACTATGTGCTTTTCACAAAATAATTTGCCTAATGAATTATACGTAATATTACACACATACACCACAAACGCATGTCACAGATCTACTTCTTGAGTCTACAAATAGTTCTATGATATGTGTTAGTAATCTGGTATTCATATCATATTAACTTTAATTAGTTTAATTTTATAATACCTTTGAACATGGTTTAAAATATCCTCATATGCTCTATTTAAAAAGTTTTCTTAGAAACTTTATGCACTTTACTATATCCACTATAGAACATTAATGTGTTAGAGTATTTTAAGGAGTATTTTTAGTGGACCTTCAGACACACTATTTTCAGAAACATTAAAATATATATAAAGTATATTGCCATGTTAATGGGAATTATATCGAACCTAAAGATTAACTTAGACTATATAACTATGAGTTACTTTAATGAGAAATGTTGAATTTGGAAATAGCTAATTGGAATCAATGGATGTTATCATTTTTTCTCATTTGCACTGTTAATTTTATTAATTTCATGATATCAAACATGCTTTACATGCTTCAGGATAAACCTATATAGACTCCTCTAATGTGCAAACACCTTTGATTTATTGTCATATTATGTAGTACTTGCATCTGTATTCATCTCTGATATTGTCTAGTTTAATTTTTTTTTCTATTTGAAAATGTTTTGTCACTGGTGTTATCTAGACTAAAAACTAAATTGGGAAAAGTGCTACAAAGGAAAAGTGGAGAAACCTATGAGAAACTTCGACAGGGCTCTGTAATAAGTTGAGGGGGAAGAAAAAGCCTCTGAGAATTTGTGATATTTAAGACATGACTTGAAAACTTCCAGGCAATAGATGGAGACCATGAAAATACTCTCCTCAAAAAAAAAAAAAAAAAAAAGGCATGTGTAGAACACTTGAGCAAGCCAAAATATTGTCAAATTCAAGAAAATGCAAATAGGCCAATAGTTTTGGAGTGTAGGGGAGGAGCTATCAGAACCACTAAAATTTAGAGTCAGAAAGAGGAATAGGATCATGAAAAATATGGAGTGAAGAAGTAACCAAAGAAGAGGAGTATCAGAGGCCTGTCAGAGAGACTGTGTTGAATGTTGTTGAGACGAATACCCACAGGGATATTTTAGATGCCTTAGGGGTGTTTGGCTTAAACAACCAGAAATGCATTGGATCACATACTGTGGTTGGTTGATCTAGCATCTCAACAAGGATGCAAAGGAGCATATTTTTCCACCTCATTGTTCCACTGCCCATAGTATAAATTTTATCTCCAAGTTGTCTTTCCTCTCACCATTGGAAAACAGTTACGTGAGTTCACATCCCTTTTAAGAGATCTTTCCCTTTTTGGAGTCTCTAACAAACATCTTCTTATGCTCCATTAGCTACAACTGGGTTGCTGGTCGTTTGTCCATAAGCAAGGGAAGTGGAAATACTTTCAGACCGATCATGATGGTACTGGGCGCGAGATCAACATCTAGAGCGGCTGGCTATGTGAAGGGCTGTGCCGAAAACACCTAGGATTCTGTCAGAAAGGAAGGAAAGAATGAGATGCTTTATAGGTAACCAACAATGTGCACCACAAAGATAATGTAAAATGAAGACCCAGAAGTGTTTATTTGATTAAACAACCAATTCACTTGTGAACATAGCAAGCTTCAGCAAATAAGGGACCAGACTAGAATGAGTAGAAGAGAGATGGGAAAGTGAGGAACTAGAGTCTGAAAATTAATATTTTCAACACATTTTATAAAGGATAGAAAATGAGGTAGAAATGGAGGAAAGGAAGCATAGGAAGGGCAATCGAGAGGGCCAAGAAGACAAATGGAGATGAGGTCTAGACCACACGTGAAAGCTGTGGCCATTGGTGGCATGCATGAATGCCTTCTATTGCAATGTAGTGGTAAGAGCACAGACTGGAACTATTTTAAATCTGTGTGAGAACATGCAATTAAACTATATGGTGTGAGAATGTTATTCTGTGAAGTTTAAGGCAGGGTCATTAGCCAAGGATGAAAAAGGAGGTTTGAGATCTGAGGGAAGCAGAGAAAGGATCAAATGGTCAATGAGGAAGTAGAAAAAATGTCTTACTGGGGAAAGCAGATAAGGAATCCAGATGGTGTCAAATACACATTTGGGACTTAATGGCACATTTTTCCATTTTTTGAGCATTTGGTTTTGCTTTATTTTTCTTTTCTTTCACTGAATAGGGGTATGTTATCAAGAAAACATGTTGTGTGTGCATGTGAGTGTGTGTTTTTAATAATTGCACATGTGTGTACCATTGTATGGTTTCTAAATCCCAGAGTCTTTTTCACTCTTTTAGACATGCCAGCCAACTAAGCCAGACATACATATTTTTTTTCCTCAAAATTTTTTCCTTAAAACTTTAGTTTGAAGAGTGTAATTTGGAATTTCCATTCTTTTGCGGATATTTGTTTTCATGTTAAGAAGTTACTATGACTTTTGACTTTCCTAGGCATGTCTCTATGCATTTTGCCTGGTACAAGATGTTTTTTCACTCTGCTTATCTTGTTGTTTCTTTACTTTAGGAAAGCTTTAATCTAATATATTTGCTATATTTCAATTTATTCTATTCTATCACTGATTAGTAAAACTTACCTGACATCTGTTCTTATGGAAGGAGTTATAAGAGATTGGGAACAAACCCAATCTGTGTCCTGATGTGGAAGGGATTGGATATCAGTCATCAGACTGTAGTTGAAGCCCCAGAATTTTCGTTATACAGGCCTAACATCTAATATTCCCTGAATCAGTGGTTTTCACAGGCTGGCATATATCAGAATCACTTGATGACTTTCTAAAGACAATGGCTACATCTCGTCCACATTGCCTGATTCAGTAGGTTTCAGGCTGAGGCTGAGAATTTCCATTCCTAACAAGCTCCCAGGGGGCATTGATACCCCAGGTTTGAGGGCCACCCTTTAAGAACAAGTTCTCTAAACCATTAAATTGTCTTGCTTCATCAAATTAGAGCAAAGCAATAAGGAGAGGAACTGTGTTGGCAACATTAAAACAAATTGTACTGAGTAAATGTCAAAGGATGTATTAATTCTTCTGCATTTTGGATGTGGTTATTCGAGGGAAGTTTTACAGAGGGGGTGAGATTTGAGCTAAGCCTTGAGGAAGATGCATGGCTTTCTAGTATTGCAAATTATTCAAAACTGGGGTGTTCTGTCTTGGAAGGCATGGAGATACCTGTCTATGGTGACATTGAAGAAGTGATGGGATGAGCCACTGGTATGCGTGTTATTGGTCGAGTTTGTAGATGTGTCGGACCGAACAGCACTCGAGGCCCTTTTAAGTGCTCTTGGGTGCTGGTTTGTAGAAAGAGGAAAACATGAGTTTTAACGGCCTGGAGTCAGGTCAGGGTTCGAACCCCAACTCCACCTCTGTTGACTCCTTAAGGGTGGAGAAAATATTTATTCACTCTCAATCTTCTTTGGCTACTTTGGTAAGGCTGCCATTAACAAGGCATGACAAACTGGAAACTTTAACAAAAAAACTATATTATCTCACAGTTCTGAAGTCTGGAAATCCGAGATCAAGGTGCTGGCAGGGCTATGCTCCCTCTGAAGTAAGGGAGGACCTGTTCTAGGCTCTCTCCTAGATTCCCGCAGCTCCTTGGCTTCTGAGAAACAGCATGATGTTTTCCTTGTATGTGTGCCTGTGTCCTGATTTCCCCAATCACAGAGGATCAGGGGCCCCCACTACCCCAGTGTGAGTTCATATAAACTAACTACATCTGCAATTTACAAATAACTTCACATTCTGACGGGGTTAAGGCTTTAACATATGAATTTTAGGGGAACACAATTGAACTTATAACACTCCTGTAAAAGATGCTAAAGGTTATCTAACTAATAGGACTATTGCAGAATTCAAATGAGAAAACGTGTGTAAAGTTTTATGTCAGAGAAGCTTTTCAACATATTATGATTATTTTTAAAATGTGTCTACTCTTATCTAGTATTCCTGAAGAAGTCATCCTTTTCCTGCCTTCCATGTGCATTCAAGTTACAGGGTCATCTATAATTCCTCCTAATGCATTGGAGATATAGAAGCTTTAGAAAGATATACTGGGGAAAAAATACTTGTTTACCTTTGTTCATCTGTGATTCATTCCCTCCTGATGTGGAAGGGATTGGATATGTCTGAGCCATTTCTATTCAAGAACACCCGTGCCTTGCATTCAGGGAGAACATCTCCAGGGCAAAGGGCTGCTTTCTCTTTTTATGAGACTAGCATTTGCCTCTTCTTTTCTCTCTTTTTTGTTGACTTATTTAATATTTGCCCTGTTTGCTGCCAAAGGTGTCCCAGATGCTGAGACCCTGCAGGGGGCCTGTGACTAGCAGGAGCAGAATCAATGCTGAGAACACGTTCTGACAGTTGAATGGGCAGCTTGCAGGTTGTAATGACTTGCAGTCAACGATTTGTGTGAGATCCAGTGCCGTGCTTGGCTCGCTGGTCCATCACCAATTTTCCTGCTCCCTTAGTCTATCACCAATTGAACTCCCCGAGGTTCCCTTTCACTCTCTCCCTCGTGCTCTTGTTCCCTTTCTTATTCAATTACAGTGACTTTGGTCAGGGCCTGAAAGACCAAACAATGTAAACAAGGCAAAATTAAGTTGCTGTTCCAATACCACCTGCATCTGCAGACATTTGGATGAGAAAAGGGTTTGACATGCCATAGGCAGGAATGCATTTTAATCTACAAATGCAATATTTTGGTCAGCTTTCTAAGGCACCTGGTCTTGTATTTCCTACTCAACAAAGCAACAGACAGAAAAACAATGGAGGGGGCATTGTGTGTTGTTTCTAAGAGTTGCGCCAAACAACCCCTTCTTGCCCCCACCGCCTGTAATGAGAGGGGTAAAACTAATTTGACCTCAGAGAGAAAAATAACTACCCAAATGGAGATGGAGTCATGGTCTTATATACATACATTTTTATTATAGTTAGGGATTGGAAATCTGTCCAAGTACCTATTGAGAACATAAATACCACTTATTAAACACCTAGTGTATGTACATAATACAAATCTTCCCTCAATATACTAGAAGTATATGAACTATTCATATTTCTCAGAAAAGAAAACAGAGATTTAACGAATTTAAGTGACTAACCTAAAGTTACATCATTATTAAATAAAAGGGCTTTCCTGCTGACTCCTGGCTGGTTCCCTGTAGCCTCTGCTCCAGATAGTCTGCTCTTCTAACCTCACATGCATACTCCTGGCCACACTGTGGATGCACAGAACATATGGTATATTTAGTTTTACTTAATCACTGGGCATTCCAGGCAGGGCAAAGATGCCATCCGCAAATATCTACCATGCTTTCCTTGCTATCTGTCCCTTTAATGCACCCTCCTGTCTAGACAAACTAAAGAAACGCAGGTCCAGATGTGATCCCTGGATCCTGTGTCACTGTACAATTAAGCTAAGGAGGCAAGCATCCATTACAGAGTCCAATTTTGCACTTCCAACAGAGCCCAGAATATCCATATCCAAGCCAATTTTAACCTGTTTCCAGCTCAGCTATCCTGCCACCTACAGTTGACTGGAAATATATTTATGTTCATTTAATTTTATATATACATGTAATTATATATATAAACATGCACACACACATATACACACACAAATATATATCCACAAGCATACCTCAATTTATCGCACTATACAGATACTGTGTTTTTTTTACTAATTAAAGGTTTGTGGCAACTCTGCACTGAGCATGTCTATCAGCACCATTT
The DNA here is from genome assembly GCF_040802235.1 of Manis javanica. Classification (NCBI taxonomy): domain Eukaryota; kingdom Metazoa; phylum Chordata; class Mammalia; order Pholidota; family Manidae; genus Manis; species Manis javanica. Next base: position 159,689,240 of record NC_133160.1, read on the forward strand.
TTCCAACAGCATTTACTCACTCAGTGTTTCCGTGTCACGTTTTGGTGACATGGAAAACTTTTGCTTCAAACTTTTTCATTACTATTATGTAATGATGTTCTGTGGTCAGGGATCTTTGATGTTCCTATTGTAAGTGTTGGGGCACGATGAACCATGCCCCTATAAGATAGCAAATTTGATCAATAAATATTGTATGTGTTCTGACTGCTCCACTGAACAGCTGTTCCCACATCTGCCTCTCCTCAGGCCTTCTTCTCTGAGGTACAATACTGAGGTCAATTAATAGCTCTACAATGGCCTCTAAGTGTTCAGGTGAAAGGGAGGAGCACCAGTCTCTCACTTTAAATAGAAAACTAGAAAAAATTAAGCTTAACAAGGAAGGCATGACAGAGGCAAAGATGAGTGAAAGGCTAGGCCTCTTGCACCCAAGCTGTGAATGCAAAGGTGAAGTTCCTAAAGGAAATTAAAAGTTACTACTCCAGTGAACATATGAATGATGAGAAAGCAAAACATCTTTATGCGTATATGGAGACAGTTTTAGGGATGTGGATAAAAGATCAAACTAGCCACAACATCCCCTTAAACCAAAGCCTCATCCAGAGAAATATCATAATCTCTTCAATGCTATGAAGCTGAGAGAGGTGAAGAAGCTGCAGAAAAAAATACATTTGAAATTAGCAGTTATCCAGAAGATCCAGCTAAGATAGTTAATGAAAATGGTGACATTAAACAACAGATTTTCAGTGTAGATGAAACATCCTTCTGCTGGAAGCAGGTGCCATCTAGGACTTTCATAGGCAGAGAGGAGAAGTCAGTGCCTGGCTTCAAAGCTTTAAAAGATAGGCTGAGCCTCTTGTTAGGGGCTAATGCAGCTGGTGACTTTAAGTTGAAACCAAAGCTAACCCAGGGCCCTTACAATTATGCTCAATCTACCCTGCCTGTGCTCCTTGAGTGGAATGATAAAGCTTGGATGACAGTACATCTATTTACAACATGGTTCAATAAATATTATATGCTCACTGTTGAGAGCTACTGCTCAAAAAAAAAAAAGTCCTTTTAAAATATTACTACTTGTTGACAATTCCGTTGGCTACTCAAGAGATCTGGTGGAGGTGTACAATGGGACCAACAGTGTTTTCATGCCTGCTAACAGAACATCAGTTCTGTTGCCCATGGTTCAAGGAGTCATTCTGACTTTCAAATATTATTTAAGAAATACATTTTATAAGGCTGTAGTTGCTATCAGAGATACTTGCTCCTCTGGTGGATCTGGGCAAAGTGAATTGAAAGCCTTCTGGAAAGGAGTTACCATTACAGATGCCATTAAGACTATTCATGAGTCATGGGAAGAGGTCAAAACATCAACATCAACAGGAGTCTGGAAGAAGCTGGTTCTAACCTCATGGATAACTTAAAGAGGCTCAGGACTTCCATGGAGGAAGTAACTGCAGACACGACAGAAATAACAAGAGAACTAGAATTGGAAGTGGAGCCTGAAGGTGTGATTGAATGGCTGCCTTTTATGGATGAAGGAAGGAAGTGGTTTCTTGAGTTGAAATTTACTCCTGGTGCAGATGCTGTGAAGATTGTTGAAATGACAACAACGGATTTAGAATATTACGTAAACTCGCTGATAAAGTGGCAGCAGTGTTTTTTAAGACTGACTCTGATTTTGAAAGTTCTACTCTGGGTATCCAATAGTATTATCAAATTGCATCGCACACTACAGACAAATTATTCATTAAAGGAAGAGTTCACTTATGTGGCAAATTTCACTGCTGCCTTATTTTAAGAAATTGCCGCAGCCACCCCAGCCTTCAAAAATCACCACTCTGATCAGTCAGCAACCATCAGCAGCTACATTAGACCCTCCTCCAGCAAAAAGATTATAACCATCAGAAGATGGTTAGCAATTTTTAGCAATAAAGCATTTTTAATTAAGGCATGTACATGTTTTTAGACAGAATGTCACACACAGTAGACTACAATATAGTATAAACATAACTTTTATATGCACTGAGAAACCAAAAAATTCATTTGACTCACTTTATTGTGGTTTGCTTTATTACGTGGTCTGGAACTGGACCCATAATATCTTTGATACACACATACATATATATGTATGCATGTATATATTTTCTCCATAATAGATATTTTTGTCAATCAGACATTTAGTGATACTCTATTCATATTCTATCCCAAAATTGGGCATTTTGGGGGACTCAATACTTGAACAACTATGGCTTATTCCTGATCTTGAAAATTGATACCAAATAATTCTTATCAGGATGACATTTGATCATGTCCTCTCCTCCCCTATTGTTTCTAAATATATCACAATTGAAATTATTGCCCCTCAGGTAAGTAATGATCTGGGCAAGAATTGGATTATCACAACTCCTCTTTTTTTTTTTTAATGAAATTTAGCACAGCTTTATATTTGTAAAATTTATCCAGTATGAATTTAATTTACATAAACTTTTACTGATATGACTCAATGCTCTTTCATATTCATTGGACTATTTGCTTTTACTAGTTGATGGTGAAACAAGGCCAAAGCCAACTATACATCAGGATCTATGGATGATGAGGGATTCTTGGCACCAGCTGCATTTTGCCAGTGGACAGAGGAGCTGGAGCATAGTAGGAAGGCCGAGACAATAAGGGACCCCAATGAATAAGAACAGGCTAGCCAATTTCTTTCATCAGCCTAGGTTTCCACAAGGTAATTAAACCCTGAAGCTCTAAAAAGCATCTATTTTACCTACTGAACTTCTTCACTATATGTCTAATATGATGCTACCCAAGTATCACCCTTGAGTGAGTTGAGATAATAGTCACTGGAACCATTTTCTGGAATTGTGAAATTGATATGGGGAATCCCAGTTGAGGAGTTGGGGAAAGCTATAGCACATTTATATTAATCTTCTTCCACTCTCAAAAAAAAATGTGGAAAAGAGATAATTTGAGCAGCAAACACTGGCCTCCAATTTAAGAAAGTGCGGAGAATAGCACACATGAGAATTCGTGTCTTCCAATCTGAGCTAGATTTTTGAGAATCTTACTCTTAGGAAGGTTATTTAGTAGGTCTTTCCATTTCCCATACTATTTTCCCTCCCCTTCGATAAAGATATGTCCATATAGATAGATGGTTGTATAAATTTGGCTAATGAAGGTGGTGCATCAGACCCATTGGTCACTGTCAGTGATGCTGGGATTATTATAAAATAATATATTTAAAGAGAAAAAGAGAACTTGCTAAGTAGAGACTTTACTGTTGAAAATTTGTCCTAAAAGTTTTAACATCATTTCTGTTTCATTTTGTTTTATTTTGTTTTATTGGAACTTCAGATTGAGATGTCCCTAGAACAGGCTGTCTGTTTTAAAGTGCTCTCTCATTCTGAGAAAAGGCCACAGTTATGATAAGTATGGTTATTCCCTTCTTTTGTCGCAGTAAATTTACAGATTGTATTAGGTGAACTGTTATAAATAATGAAACAAGTGATCCTAGATCTGCAGAAGGAAGACATTGTTTCAGTTTGAATTCCTAAATCATCTTTATTAACAATGTGACCTTGGACAAGTTCCTCAGTTTATTTGAGCCACAGCTTCTAGAACTATAAAATACTAACCTTCAGTATCAATGGTTATAGAAAAAAATCAAGAGATGAGATAAGTCCACCAAGATCTGCTGATTAAAGTAGGAATATTTTAGTTTATTTGTATTTTGTGCTGGAGAGACATTTATCTACTTCCCACTGTATCGCCATGAAAGACGTAAAGGTACATAACATGTCTTGTGGAGGTTAGTAAACAAATACTTAGTTGATCCTGGATGCCTCTTGTCTGCCTGGTTCTAAAGACCATTTTTTATTGTCTGTGTTATATAACGCCTGTAGCTGTCTAATTTTTATAATGCCTCCATTGATGTAGCTTCTGCATATCATTTTCATCATAAAGTAGAGTGTGAGGGCCACCGCTTGAAATACAGAATGAGGAATGAAGGCAGAATCTTGGAACCAGAAAGTTCTGTCAAAGTCATCTAGGTGAACTTCTTGCCTTATGTAAAGCTCACCGAAGCACTCCAGACACATTGTCAGGGATGCAATTAACTGCTCTGCTAACTCCTCCTCTGCTTAACCATGCTTGCTGCCCCCAGAGTTCTACCTTACATCATTTGAATTTCCTCCAGCTGCAATTTATGCCCTTCTTCTCTCATTCTTGCCTCATCAGAGAGGGAGAACAGCTGGTCACCATCCTCTATGTAATCACACTTGGGATAATGAAGGTGATTATTGAGTCACTCTTCAACAATTCCAGCCCAGGTCGTGCTACACAGACCTATTTACTGGGAGACTGACAAAGATGGCAAGTAGAGGAAAAGACATTTAAAACATATTTATACCTAGTAAAATCCTGAATCGGAAAACTGACTTAGGAGTGAATATTCTTCCTCGTTATTTTATCACAGCTCATGTTTTGCAGTTGTTTAAAATCTGATGTCCATTCCATAATGGTTAATGATGCGATTTTTTCATACAGTTTGGGTCTGGCTTTATCTGAGTTGGAGATAATTAAGTCGGGAAATCCAAAGGGGAAAAAAAAGTTTGGAAAAGGGCCAGCAGGATATTTGATCCAAGGAACATGTGTCTGAAATTAAATTTGGGAGTTAGACTATGCTGTCCTTAAATCATGACAGCAAATGAAGGGGAACCTTCTGTGTGCTAAGAAAAGGGAATATGTAGGCTGCTGCCTTACGGGGATTGCAAGCAACAAGGATAATTCCCAGAAAATACCCAGACTGACTGAACGGCTGTTTGGCACACCAGAGTGAGGCAATGAGAATGGAAGACTCCCTATAATTACATTGTCTGAGTTCCTGAGAGTTCGTCTGTGTGCCCAGCGGATTTGGACAGGTACAGCTGCCAGAGTGTGTGGGAAATAAGGCCTTGCCTAAATGGACTGATTGTTTTTAAGGGGAGCAAGTTGTCCTGTTAGAAATCAGTTAGAGGCATATTATTTCATTCATTCCAGCTTGATTATTGACACTTCTAAAAAGTTCTCTGCATCTAAGTGTCCTTATTTGAGAATTAATATTATCCACTAACAAGTCAGTCAATGTCATCCTGAAAGAATGAGCCTGCAAGAATAGGAAGGACATTCAGACTCCATGTGTAGCTCCAGACAAGGAAGGAGAATGGTCAGACCAGTCATTCATTTATTTTTTCACTGACTCATTCATCAGTAAAATGGGGATACAAACAGTATCCATCTCATAGGGATGAGCATTACATGAGTTAGCACATGAAAAGTTTATAATAAATCATGCCCGGCACAGAGTGTGTCTATTATCAGCTATTATTAGTAAAGACAGAAAGATCCATGGGCCTTGAGGAAGGCATCCAGGAGCACACAAAATGGTGTCTTGAATGTTCAAAGTTCTTTGAAACAAAGTTCTAGAGCAGCAAACATCTTCATGGTTAGCTTTTCAGAAGGAATGGAGGTTTCAGAAAGAAGGTAAAACTGTTTAGTTCTGGTTAGAGCACACCAGAAATTTTTTTTTTCCTGGACATAACACTTTAAAAGGGGTATTGATGAAATAGATTGTATCCCTGGGAAGCAATCAAATAGAACATGGGTTTCCAACTAATCTGAATGGGAAAAAATAGAAATGAATGTGCTCAATTTAGAGAGGAGTTAGGCTGAGACAGGCTCATACTCTTGAATGACTGTTTGCAGAATATGAAATCTTTCCAGAAAATAAAATCAGAACCACATGGAGTGGAAGTCTCAAAGAATATTTCATTCATTAAAAAAATTCTTTCCTAACAATGGAAAATGACCGAAATATGAGCTGTCTCAAGTAGCATGTGGTGTGTAGTAAGTGTGGAGTTCAGATATATATTGAAGAACATACTTAGAAACTGGTGCATAAATTTCTCCAGGTCCTTTTTACATTCAAAATTTTATTATTCCATTATGTGCATTCTTAACTTTGATATTAATAATTAATCATGTTTCAAAGACCAAATGGACAGAAGATAAAGTCACCAAAACAGTTTCTGTGCAAGTTTATGTATGAGGGAAAGTAAAATGTTTGACCCAAACCAAATTTTAAAAATGCAAAATAAAAACATTCTTCCTGTAATATTTTTGTTTGTTTTAGGTATTATAAATACAATTAATTTAATTCACCAATGGAGCTTTTACTTTGCAAAGTTCCACTGGCACTGTAACCACACAGTGAAAGTCAGCTGTGTGTGACCAGGGTAAGTCCACTTCCTGTAGAGACATTTTGTTGACTCATGAATGCCATAATCAAGGAATTCAAGCAAGGTTTCTGACTTAAGGTAGAATTGTTAGGACAACCCTTTATAAAATAGCTACTTTCAAAGACCCTGATGCACTTGATTAGGGCTAGTCATCTGTACCCAGGATGACTGTACCTTCTGAAGTACAGATGACCCAGTCATCTGTACCTTATGAAGAATTTAATTCATGACTATTTAGTATGATTGGATAAAATCCAAATTTCCGAACATAACCTATAAGATCTTGAGTTTGCGTACACAGTCTTGTTTCCTATTACTTTCTTTTTCATTATGTTTCAGACATACGAACTTTGCTGTCTCGTGGTCAAGCCAAGCTAATTCCTTGATGCATGAAGACTGTTTCTTCTGTCTGTTCTTCCCACAGATCTTTGCATAGTTGTCTCTTCATGAACCTTCAAATATCCTCTTAATATTCTTCCTTAACCATGATTCTAAATGTACTATATTGACCCCCTCCATCCTTCATTATTACTCTCTGCCCTATTACTCCACTTTATTTTTTGATATAATTTTTTTTTTAGCTTCTGCAGTACAAGTTTCTAGAATAGCATTTGGTGCATATATGCACTCATTTGTTAATATTAAATATTTTTAATATTGATTTATTTCAGGTATTTATTTGTTTATTATCTTTCCCCTCCCTACTAAGTAATATACTCTGCATGAATGCAGAGATCCTTTTTTCCCCCATTTTTGCTGCAGCTTTCCTAATGCTGAAACAGTGCTTGGGAGAAGAAGTTATTGACACCTCAACAACTATTTGTTGAAGGAATAGATCTTGTTTAAGGTAGACATTTACATGTGAAGAATGTCAATGCACCTTAAGACAGTAGATGGTGTGATTTTGCTTTTGTTTAAGTGCCTTTTATTCTTCTGCATCTAAAATGGGAAGCCTTGAGCTTACAGATAGAAGTAGTTTCATTATTCTGTGTTCGTGATAATGAGGAGCCAGCTGTGCAAGTCAGCCCTAACTATTTCAGCATTCATGGCTTTCTTTCTTTTTTGAATAATTTCAGCATCACTGTTCTAAACAAGATTTGGTCGTCTGAGGGGAGGAGTTATGCTTGAGGTCAGGGCTAGAGGAGGAGTTACAAATACCACAAAGGTCCTAAAATCCTGGAGACTCATAAGAGGATGCGGATAAAAGAGTAATCTTAGCCCCAAACACATGTTAGTAGCAATGACGATCATGAGATGTGATAAAAACCTACCAAGACCTGAAGGTATAGGAAGCAAGTAGACCTCAAAGAAGTAAATGGAGAGGCCAAATAGATTTTGGCAGATAAAGGCTTCTGGGATGTAATCCCTCTTGAAGATCCAGAGCTGCTTTGCTAGTCCCTCTTTACCTAAAAGAAGCCAGATGTTTCTGACATATGGCTTTGTTATCTAATTGGATGTGGTCATTATTTTACAAAAGTTACTCTTCTGAATATTAAGTACAAAATCAGAGTCAGAGATAGTTAAGGAAAATAAAAATTATATGTAATGTATATACATATAATGTTATATCATCGCTTATAATATTATGACTTTTTATTATTTTTTTAAAGATTACTTCTCTCATGCCAGCGTCCACCATTAGACTATAATAATATCAAGGACATATTTTAATCATCATGTATTTCTTGATTAATTATTTAAATTTAGGTCAGTAAATATTTATTGAGTATCTTTTATGACAGGCACCATGACAGATCCTAGGTAAGCATTGTCTCTGTCCCATGGAGCTTATGTGCTTATTGAAGGATGCAGACATAAAATATACAGGATGATATCAGATATTGATAAGCGCCTCCCAGAAAATTAAAAGCCCTGAAGTGATAATGACTGGGGACGGGAGGTTAGTGCCACTCAAGATGGGATGGAGGTTTAGCCTCGACACAATTTAAGTTGAGATTTGAAGGTTGAGAAAGATCAGAAAAAATGCTACAGTTCTAGAGACAAGTACAAAAGGCTGCAAGGCACAAATGAACTTGTTCTGGTCAAGAACCTGCAGGTCAAGAACAACTTGCCTGTAGCTTAGTGAGAACAGGAGTAAGCAGTAGCACATGATGCGAGAGAGTAGGAAACATCAGGCTGTTCTGTAGGCTATCATTTCAACGTTTGGATGGGTTTTATTCTAAGTACATTGGAAAGTTTTGAGCTGGGAAGAAAGTTGATCTAATTCATGCTTTTCAAAACATTGCTCTTGTTAAAATAGAATAGATTATAGGAAGATAAGATGAAAAAATCAGTCTGGGAGATCATATTGGAGGTGACCAGGTGAGGGATGAGAGTGGATCCATCTACGGAGATGCAGTGAAATGGGGAAAGTCCTGGTAGTATATGCTGAGAGTTTAGATGCAGGAGATGAGAGACAGAGGGCTACTTACCAGGTTTTGGCTTGAGCGTCTGGTTTGATGGTGATATCATTTATTTATACAGAAAAGATTGAGCTGAGTGAGAAACAGGTTGGAATGGCACAAGCAGTTATTAATACTACTCTTAATAAATTTCAGAGATCCCTCTATATAGCATATCTGTCATATGTGTATAAAAAATATCAGAACAAGTTTGGCCCAAAAATATGTAATTGGGAGTCATAAGCATATAGTTAATATTGAAAGTCATTGACTTGGAGGTGATCATCCAGAAAAAGGGTAAAGAAAGACAAGAGAGTAAAAACCTAAGACCAGTCTTGGGAATATTTAGGTCAAATATTTAGAGGTCAGATAAGGATAAGGAGTAAAAATTTTCTTCCAGGAATTATCAATGTGTAAAAGGAAAGCTATGAGACTGTGGAATTACAAAATTTGAGGGACCGTTTCAGATATATAGGAGTATTCATTTGTCATAAACTTTCTGCAGTTGGGTATTGGGGTTCCCTTGATTTTTGGATATCATCAGGTTTCTGATTGAAAGCATTAGTTTGTTCTATTAAATGAAAAATTTAAACACAGGTTTTAGGATTGTTCATTGAAAGCCCTTTCCAGATTCATAGATGATCCAGTGCATTTGAGGAAGAGTAAGAAACTGAGATGAAACCCCAGGTGGAAGCTGTGTTGAATTAAAACTTTTGTAACTACCCTGGTACTGATTCACTGAGACATCCACACAGGTGTGTTTGGCTCCGTTGTGTTTAATAATCTCAGTACTTATTTTACGGAATGTTCACTTACTCGTCTAAGAAGGTTGGGAAGGGCACGTGGGTGTCATTGTTTTGTTCAATATCCAACTTCTCAGGTCTTTAGGAAAAAAAAAAATGAAGAAAAGGTCACATTTTTTGAAGGCTTTTAACAATCTGTTAGGCAAGAAGCCGAAGTTTCCCAGGGCACGAACTTTTCCACAGAAGTAGGCAGGATGCTTTAGGAGATGAAACTTCTCACATTAAAAGCCTGTGTTTGGACAGTTTTGGAAACATGCTTCAGAATCAGAGAAAGTAGGTTTAGATCCAAGCTCTGCATCAGTCTTTGTTCTCACGAACCACGGGTTTCCTACTCTCTTAAACAGGGTAATAAAAGATTCTGACATCATACACTTGTTTTGAGGTTAAATGAGGAAATATATATCAAAATGTCTTCTAAACTTTGAAATGGCTTAAAAGCAGAAAGTATTTTCCTGGGTACAACTGGCATCAGGAAGTCTCACAATGACACTATGTGGAATTGCGTGTGGTGTTTCTCACTTGCTGCGACCTGCGTCTACAATGGTTAAGCGCTCCACACCCACAGTTTTGAAAGACTCAGCCATAGTGTACTTTGAGGGTTCCCATTTTATGTTGAAGTCTCTTGTAAGAACTCCCAGCTGGCTCTGGAAATCACTTACTTGCCAGAATTTCTGCTTTTGCTTTATTCTGGGTCTCTGATTATTTTTTTTCTATCATGCTTGCTCAGAAATGCAAGAAATTAGATTTTCAAAATATCTAATTTTCAAACTCTTTATTAATTTTATAGGGATGGTCATTCAGTGTGTATAGCCAGACCATCATACTACTAGAAATGGAAATCTGGCATATAAGTCAGAATATAGAAACAGAACAGCTGCTTTTACAGAAATCTGTAAAAATCTACAGCTATATAATTTTAAATAGTGTCAGTATTTTGCTATTCAGTGGCTGATAATTGGCTTTACTGAATGTCACATGTGTTCTGAGAAATAGACTTTTCCTTACTTATGATTGTTATATTCTTAATGATGACCTCTTCTATCTGTGTGTCTTTCATTCCTTTATTCCAAAGTATCATCTTCAAGGCTAAAATGTATCTATCTTTTAGCCACCCTCAAAAATTCAATTACTTACTTTACCATAGGATACTCACATTTGGTTGAATGAAAACTGGGGCCAGGGGAGAAATGGGAATGGAGGAGTTCAGAATGAGCTTGTCACATTTAGTTAAATTCTCATTATTGTGTTTCTACTTTATATAAGCTACTTTGTTACACAAAGTTATATAAAACATTGGAATGGCTTTATATATTTTATGTCTGTGTATTTATGCATATTTCATCAGAATTTCATTATCTCTACTTTAAATATTTGGTGCAGAGATAGATGCTACATTTTTTAAAATTTGATTTGTATCATTGCTTAAGGTAAAATTCCAGAAAACTTCATTCCCAAATGTTTATAGCAGATGTGCAAAAGAACATTAGAGATTCAATTTAAAATGTCTTTTAATAAACCCATTCATACTTCTAATCAACGGAGTGAGGAATACCGTTATGGACCAAAAGACCCTACCTTTTTCATCTTATCCCTCACCTTCCTGGCATGTCATTCACACAGAGAACCATAATAGACATGCGCTGATGAAAAAATCTGAAACAAATTTGCTCTTCTGTTTTCCAATAAAATTAATGGGCACTGAATGACAATTTTCCATGTACCTAATCTTTATTATACCCGGAGTTCGCACATGTTGCTGTCACTGTCACCTCTTTAAATTCCTGGGCAGATATGTTGGCTGACGATGATGAGACAAGTGATTTCCAATAAATGAGATGCTGGTTGGAGGAAGAATAGATATCAGGGACAGGTAGGTTCTGAGGGTCTCAGTGGCAAAGCTGTTAACTAACTTCAGAACTATCTCTGCCCAAAGTCGCGAATCCCAGAAGACCACCAAGGAGCCAACACCAATGCAAAAGCAAAGAGCCTTTATTCGAGCTAGCTGGAGCTCAATCTCTCATCTACACCAACACAGTGGCAAGATGCCAGAGAAAGAGAGTGAGTTTCAATACCACAAAGGTTTTATGGGGTTCTAGGGCAGTTGGTGGAGTGAGGGTTGTGGCTCTGGCTGATTGGCTGGATCTAGGGGTAATTGGTGGGGTAATAGGTCGTGGCTCTGGTCAATTGGCAGGGTCTAAGGGTAGTGGGTGAGCTCTTTGCTGACTGGAGAGGAGAGAGACCAAGCTCTGATTGGGTGAAGTAGGATCCAGGTCCCGATTGGCTGAGGTAGGATCCGGGTCCCAATTGGCTGAAATAGAATCTGGGAGCTTGCCCTTTCATTTACAGTTATGCAGCAAATTTCTTTTCACAATAAACAGATTCCCTGGCATTCATTTCATTCCATTTCATGGAACAGGAGCAGCTTGTTGATTAGATGAAAAAGAAGTCCTGCAATCCACTGCCTTTTACCCTCCATTTATAAGGTGATTGGAAATTTCATAGTAACCATCTCTTAGTGCATTTTTCCTGATATTATTTTTAAAGTCTATTGGGTAGCAATTCTATTTTTCCCCTCAAGGAAATTAATTTGAGGTAGTTGTTTACCATACATCACACGCACATGCTTGGTTTGAAATTTACTACAAACAAGACCTCACTAGATTTCTTTTTCCCCTCTTTGGCAGTTTGCCTATAATAAATGGCTTTCAAGTCCCTAACGCACTTTTTGTCTAGTCTGCTACCACTAGAGCTTTCTGTCATCTGGAGCTATCAGGGAAATCCAAACCAGAAAATTTTATTTTATCCAACCTGTTATTGTCTCTGTTTCTGGACCCAGGGGATTTTCTTTTTTTTAATGAGTATATGTGTGGACCTTTAATTTCATTTTGAATAAAAGTCCAAGACCAAGCTTCTGAGAAAAATCCCTGACAAATGTTTCTGGTTGGGAGAATTGATAGTTTGCCTTTAACAAGAAGAGTTCACCTCCAGATCTTTTTAAGATGCTATCTTGTCATACTAAAGCAGTCATGACAGTGTGTTAAAGAATACCGACTCATTCCTCTGCTGACCTGCTGCGGCTGCTAATAGCCTAACAGCAGCTACTAGTAGGAAGGATTAAACCATGAGGACAGAAAAAAAATCTAACACTCATGATTCCTTCATTTAAAAACTGTCAGAAGTAGTACTGGACCGAATATCCTAAGACTAACCAGCTGCACTGTGCATATAATAAACTCATTTATTTAACAGATTTTTATATTATATTATTACTATACTGTATTATATTATATTATGTTATATATTATATTATATTATATTATATTATATTATATTATATTATATTATATTATATTATATTATATTATATTATATTATATTATATACTAATGATGGGAATAATACTTTTGGATTAGTTAGTTCTGATATGGACTTCCTTAGTGTAAATATATTTCTTCTCCTTTATACACAGTATACTATATCAATTTAATAGAAAAAAATGTCCAGCATCCTTTAAACATAAGAAATAGGCTTACCATATATGATTTTTTCATAAATATGACATCTCATACCTCCCCTAATAAAACTAAAGGAATTTTCATGTACAACAAAGCATTGCTATTCATTCAGATTGTAAAATGGACCACTACAAAGATTGAGGGGTTGGATGAAACTACAAACTTATATAGTTTTTCATAAGTACTTTGACACTAAAAAATTATAGATTATATTGGATCAGTAAAATCTACTGGTTTACCATAGTTCGATATTTTATAATATAGCTTTATATGTCACACCCAATTTTGACCATGCCTTTCTCTTCAGGACACAACGCTTCTCTTTCCTTAGAATCTATTATTTAGGTTTTGTTTTTGTGTTTTGCTTCTTGTTTCTGCTGTAAGCAAGTATGAACACCAAGGGAAAATTAACTGGTCATCATGACTATGGATGTTTTTTATTTACTAATCTACAATGGGGAAAGATGTAGTGAATTCCAATAATAATTATAAATTTTTAGATTTATTTGCACATATTTTAATACACTTATTTGATCATCTTTGTTCGAAACCTGAGGGAAAAGTCCTAACGTATAGGGTTCAACTACCTATTAAAATTTCCAATCAGATATGTCATTCATTCATTTTCAACTTCTTCCCCATAACTGATAGACTCAAAGTAGGACATCTCATTTTCACCTGAAGGAGCACTGCTCACAGTGGTGTCTTCTTGCCTTTTCTGTGCAAAGGAAACTTCAAGTGCAGACTTCCTCTAAAAATATTTTAACTACTAGAGCACTAAGTGTGTCTGCAATGCCTGTTTGGTCCCTGCCAGGAAGACTCCAACAGCCTCTGTCTGTGTTTTGTCACATACCCTCTTCCGTTGGGTTAGCATTTCCTGAAAATGCAATCTTCACTGACCTAGTACTCCAGGAAACACCAGTTTAGCATGGTAATTACCATTTTCACTGCTGCCTCAGATTTTCCAGCGCCGACTATATATATATATATTTTAGCTTAGTTTCTTCTGTCAGGGAGCTACAGGTTGGAGGTGGATTTAGAAGTTCAGGAGTATTACAGAACATAATGACAGGATGCCCTCAAGTGGTAACATTTACTCTACCCAGGAAGCTCTAAATGGTTTACAACATGAACGAACAATTCACTCCATGGCCTCTTTAACAGAGCGGGATGGCCCCCCCAACAGTTCCATAAATGGGGTAACATGTGAAAGCAGAAAGAAACGAATGAAGATATTAAATGTACTTGAAAGGAGATAACATGTACTTGACCAGAAAGATTTTGCTCTATGTCTCAAATTACCATTCCTTAAAATACTAAAATACTGATTACAACTCATCCTAACTGCCTACCATTGGATATTAACAGCATCCAACTGGTTATGGGAATTGTTTAATTATATTTACTAAGATAGTTGACCTTGAAAATGGCACACTTCACAAAGATATGGGCTGTACTAATTAATGACTCTGAACTTCATTGTTTTCACTTTCAAAATCACAATTGAATATATGTGCCAGATAAAAATAAATATATGAGCATCACATAGGATGGTGTGAGATACAAAGCAGGGGCTCAAGGAAAGATCATTTTAATTCCATTCCATTTCTCACCTTTCTCATCATCAATGATAACACAGCCAGGAAGACCAGCTCAGAATTCTGATGAAAAAACATATTTGGAAAGAGCCTGAAGGACTGAAATGATGGAGAGTGACCCCAATGTAATGAATGTAATGAATCCCTTCGGACTTTAAGCTGAACATTTTCCAAACTCAACTTGTTTTTCTAGGCTCCAAATCTCTGCCTTTTATGCCAGTCTTCTGTATTTAATTTTATTCTGGTTAAAGCATTCAGTTCTTCAAGTCTGCAGCCTCAGGGTCATCCTTGAATCATCCTTTTTTATGTCCCACTTGAATTACTTGGCTTTCTGAATGTTTATACAATCTGTCACCTCTTTTTACCTCTATCATGGCAGCTTTGGTTGGGGTCCTCAACATCTTTGACCTAACTGGTCTTTCCAACAGCAGTCTCCTCCTACTGTAACTGCTACAAGTTATCTTTCAAAATATAAGTATGGCAATTATTTGCCAGGTAAGGCAAGTCAATATCTTTTTTTCTGATTTCTAAAAGGAAAAGAAAATCCACTTCTTTACAAATTACAGAAGGTCCTTCAAGTTCCTGGTTTTATCTCTAGCATTTGCTCTCCTTCTGTACCTGATGACATGCAAATCTCATTTTCTTTCATTCCTCTGTTCCTTGGGCAGTCTGTGTCTCATATTTGGAATGCTACCACCCCCCACTTATCCACTTCAAGAAAATCATGTATCCTTTTATTCTATTCCCCATTCTAAGATCACTGTCCCTTTGAAGTTTTCATACTTCTTCAATTATTTTTCTAATTTTTTTTACTATGATTCCATAATACTTGGGTACACATTTTTTATTGAATCATATTATCAATTCCTGATTACATAATTATTGTATTCTTCTGACAAGGTGTCATTTAAATGTATACATTAGCTCTTTCTTGTATGTGTCTGCCTCAACATTATTGTATCTGACAAATAGGGAATCCTAGAAAAATATTTTATCAGTGATTAAATAGATAAATACAGAACATTAAATATTTTTTAAATGTCATAAATGCATAAGTACAGTATTTTTTAAATGTGAATTCAATTGAAATTCAGTGTAATTTGGAATTCAATATAAATCCAAAAGATAAATACTTATGTATTTCTTTAATCAGGAATTAGAGTGGAAGACGGAGTTTCAGCCCAAACAGATGTGAGGGCTAAAACCTTCAATAAAAAGACTACACATAGGAGGACGATCAAATCTTTGTGTAAACTCCATACAATCCCCTGGATAACCCCCTGAAACTACCCACAAGTGGAAGAAATGCAAAGAAACTAAGCAGAGGGAACAACTGAAAAGCTGAGGGGCCTGAGTGATAGCTTTGCTACTGCTCATTGCAGAAAACACATAGTTTCAGCCAAGCCAAACTTGATGCTTGTTAGACAGAAAAAAATTATTTAGAAGTTGCCGATAGTCAAGTCACTATAACATATCATCCTTAATTTCCAGTATGCAACCACAAATTACTAGACTTGGAAGAAAAAAATAAAGAAGATGAATCATAGTCAACAGAAAAGTAGTCAATGTAAATGATGTCGAGACGACCCTGATGTTAGAATTATGATGTAAGGACTTAAAAGCAGTCATTATGATATATTCACAGCTTTAAAGGAAAACATGGTTATAATTAATTAACAGGTGGAGATTTTCAGCAAATAAATGGAAACTATAATTAGTAACCATATACAAATCCTAGAACAGAAAATGAAATATCTGAAATTAGAAAAAAAATCACTAGATATGTTTATTAGCCAACTAAGGAAGGCAGGAGAAAGGGTCAGTTAATTTGAAGATTTATGAATGTTCTCAAATATTTAGGGACTGGATTAGCACTGTAAAGCTGCCATAACTAAGTACCATAAAGCTAATGGCTTCAACAACAGAAATTTATTGTTTACAGCTCTGGTGGCTGCAAATCCAAGATTGTAGCTGTTAGCAGAGCCCAGTTCCCTGTGAAGGCTCTAGGATCTGATCCCAGCCTGCTTGCTAGCTCCTGAACGCCTTTGACTCGTGACAGCACAATTCCAGTCTTTGCCTGGCATTCCCTCTTGTGTATACCTGCGTCCAGAAGTCACGCATTGGATTAGGGCCCAATTTAAGGGCCTCATTTTTAACTTGGTTACGTCTATAGAGACTATTACCTAATACGGTCACATTCTGAGATACTGGGGTTAGGACTCCAACATATTTTTTTGAGGAGACACAATTCAACTCATAATAATAATAAACAGTTATTATGATGCATCTGACTTAATCTCAAAAGGTTCAGAAGAAAGTATGCACAGACATACATACATATGCACATGCAGAGAGACAGCAAGAGAGAGAGTGTGTCTGAGAGAGGGAAGATAATACTAAACCAATAAGGAAAAATGTGAATAATTAGTGAATTTAGGATATATGGGAGTTTCCTATATCAACCCAAACTGTATCAACAGTAAAAAGTGACAGAATATTAACACCGTATATGCCCTTGGAAGTCCCACTGGAATGGAAGGAAGTATCGTTTTTGTCTCCCTTAAGAAGGCAAGAGGAATTTGGGGAAGTATCAGGCTCCACATGCTTCCTCACTTCAGCATACTTGCCCTTCAGGCAGTGGGAACCAATTTTCTCTCCTCAGCAGCCCCACCTCCTTCTCAGCCTCAAGAACAAAAGGTTGCTCTGAACAAAAAGCATTTAATGAGAACTAAATGGACACTCTGGGACTTAGCACTAGTGACCTCTTATCTTACATCAATCTGTGAATCTGGGTCCAGTTATCATACCTGCATTGAGCTTGTCCCCCAACCCTAGACACTAAGTCCTCCTTGTCTTCTAAGTCCCTCTATGAATGAATTCCCATCTCCATTTATTCAACCCTGAAAAGAAATGGACCGGACCTTGAAGGCCTGTCCTAGTGAATAAGACATTAGCCTTCCCATTTCCCCAATATTCATAATCTATTTAAACTAAGTACTGTCATAGACTACTTCTAAGACTACTTACTCTGGTTTGGATTTACCTGATGCTTAGTATTTCCTTGAACTATGCAGAAACAATATGCTTGGAATACTATCTTTGCTTTACCCCTTGAACTAGATTTCTTACATCATTCTATTTCATTGCTGTCTCTCTCATCTCAGCTCCAGAAGGTGGACCTATGACTTGGAATATCTTAGTAATTGCACCCCAGTAAATTTCACCCTTATACCACATCTGCCTCATAACCCTACCTTTCCTTTTGTAAATTCATCCTAGATAAAGTAGTACATAACAAATAGAAGATGTCTGGGCCACTTCTTGAGCGAGGCTATATGGCACATAGTAGGTGCTGTTGAGTGAATATTTAATGACTGTGGAATTACTCAGCCTGTGGCCAGGAAACCATTATGCTTCCTCTTAAATATCAAATTATATCTGTTGGTAGTGGCTGCTGCCCATATTGTGTTGGGAGGGATTATGTGCCTCTTAAGGGCTCAACCAAATGGATGTTTGTTGTATCTGCCAGGATGTGGGAGACCTGGCTGTACAAGCATTACATTTTTGCCTACACTCTAGACCCCCTACCATAGTAGGGGTCTTTGACATGTATGTGGTCTGGATGACCCCTAAGGGTTGTTGTATATTTCTCTGTTTATCCACAACATATATTGAAGGGAAGAGTATAAAGATTATCACTTATTGATGCTTACTCTATGCCAGGTACTATGTGAGACACATCAGTAACTTTTATTTATATCTTTGTAACATCCTTATAAATTTTATTATCAACCAATGGCATACAGGATGATAATGAGACACAGAAATATTAAAATATTTCTCTTCAGTCCTTCAACCAATTAATGAGGAAATATGACCCTATATCAAAAGAGAACACACCTTGCTTTTCACTCAGGTGGTGTGATAGTAAATTTTGTGTGACCACATGGCTGGTCCATGGTGCCCAGATATTTGGTCACACATTACTCTGGATGTTTTTTTGAGGATGTTTTTGGATGAGATTTACATTTAAATTAGTATATTGTGAGTAAAGCAGAATACCCACCTAATGTGAGTGGGCCTCATCCAATCAGTTAAAGGACTGACTAGAACAAAAGGTTGACCTTCTCAGATCAAAAGGGAATTCTGCCCACACACCGTCTTCAGAGCTACTGCAGCATCAGCGCTTCCTGGCTCACTGGCACACTGCCCTTGGATTGGAACTGCAACTCTTCCTGAGTCTCCGGCTTGCATCCCCCATCAGATTTGGGGCTCACTAAGCCTCCATGATCATGTGAGCCAATTGCTTAAAATCAATCTCTCTGTCTCCATATATACATATATATACACATACACACACACACACACACACACACACAAATACACACACTATTTATTGGTTCTATTTCCCTAGAGAACCTAACTAATACAGGGGAATATTTTCTTCTGTTTGTTGTGTAATTCAATAACTCTTTAACTTTGCATTCATTTCAGATACTATATGTAACACACACCATTAAATTTGAGATCTATGAGGAAAAATAAAAACAAACAAGAAACATACTTATTTTGGCTATCTATTGCCATGTAACAACTCATTAGTGGCTTAAAACAACTGCCATCGTGTTATCTTTCATGCTGTCGTGGATTCTGTGGTTCAGGAGTTGGGGAAGAACTCAGGGGGCAGTTCTGCACTGATTCTCTCATGCAGTTATAGTCAGACTGTGACTGGAGTTGGGACAACAGGTGACTGGAACAGCTGAGGTGTGTGTGTGTGTGTGTGTGTGTGTGTGTGGTCTCAAAGTCTCTATATGTAGTCTTTCCATTTGGGTTACTTTCATCTTCTTAATATCTTGACAGCCCCCAAGCTGTCATAGTGTTTACATGGCAACTATCTAAAGGTTTCAAGTGTGAGTATTCAGGTTATCAAGGTCAAAGCTACAACATATGTTATTATCTTAACTTCCCAAGTCAGATGTTATTTCTTGTTGAACTCTATTGGTTGAAACAGTCACAAAGTACACCCAGCTTCAAAAAGAGGGAACATAGATCTCTATTTCAATGAGAGGCATGTCAAAATGTTTGCAGATGTGTTTTAGAATGTCTGTGATGTTCCTTCCATCTCTCCCTCCACCCCTCTCTTAAGAAATGTAGCCGTTCTGTCTCTCTAAAACCAGTAAGGAAACCACAGCCGCTTACGCAATCAGCGAGGTTCCCCAATTAGTATGTGCTAGTTACAGTCCAGGAGGTACTAATCAAGAAGCTATTGTGCTCTTAGCACCTTGTAGGTAATGCAGAGAATAGGAAATGGTACAAAACTGATTCCCTGAGCTCAAAAGCTTGGCATTTAATTGTAATGTATACAGTCTCCCCTTTTTATCTGAATCCTCATCTATTTTTAAAAAGTTTTAATGTCTGTGGGTGGGCTAGTGGTTAATTTGTTACTCTGTTCATGATTCTGCACTAAATCCATTCTCCCCAAACACAGTTCCAAAAGTTTTCCATGTCTACAGTTTTATTAATTTTTCTTCACTGTGAAAGAATGAGGTAGTATTAATGTCAAGATACCAAGCAATTACTTGGCTTTCCACTCAATGGCACATTCCAGAAGGTAACTTTAGTAACTTACCTTCCAACCCACAGCTGAATGATAAAACAGATTCTGAGGATTTTTTTTCAAATTGCAGCAATTTCATCCTAAACAAACTATATTTTTGGTGATATGAAAAATATCAATTATAACAAGGCTGAAAAGTTATCAGTACTTTTGCTCCCTGTGAATAAAGCAATAGTCTGCTGGTCAGCTCTTAGAAATCCATGTTTTAGTGCATTTTTCTTCTTTTCCATAAAACAGAGGTCAGCCAATGCTAAGGTCATCAATGTGATCCCTGTGTTAAAAAGTGCCCATAAGGCTTTAGGGAATAGTCTTAGGTGGGCGGAAGGAAACACCAAACAACTAATAAAAAATAGAGATGATAGATAGATACATAGTGGATAGATAAAAGAATGAGTGAATAAATACATGGAGTTCAATCAAAAGAAGGCAGAACATAAAGGGGATCAGAAATATAAAGGAAATATTTAATCAGAAAAGGATCAGAAAATAAAAGGAAGGAAGGCAAGGGAGAAGGAAAAATAGAGAAAACAGTGGGTGAGTGAATTGAGGGGTATAAGATCGTGTTACCAAAGCCTCCATTCTTTCTCGAAGTCTTGAGCTCTTTAAGAGTCATAAGAAAGAAACAATAATATCGTACCATGTGTGCTAGGTCATAACATGATACTACACTCTGCGTTTCATTTAGAATCATGTGTTTTTTTCAGGCACAATGATTGTATTTTATTCAAAATAAATAAACACAAAACTTGTTAAATACTATCTAGGGTATGACTAGACCAATAGGAACTGCCAGACACATTCAAATAAGCACATAGAAGCTCTAGAAGGAAAGGCTCCTCCAAGAAAGAACTGTAGCTAAGCAAGACACTTTTAGGAAATGCAGCTGAACTCCTTGAAGGGATAATTCAACTACCATAAAATCTGAATATATTTCACAGAGTTAGTGAAGAAGTCACCCTTCCCCAAATGAGAAGAGAGTGTATTTGTGTTTTGGACTGTGGACTGTTTAGGCATAAAGATAGGAAGGGTCCCAGGAAAACATTCATCCCATGGACCAAATTTGGGGAGAAAGGAGAATCCAGAGGTTATAAAATGAACTTACCTGAAGTGCAGAAGCTGCCAAAGTCACCAACTTCTGAGAACAGTTAAATGGCAACTGTGACAGATCATGGGATAAGTGTGCACTAGCATGACAGTGAGGAACTCCTGGGGCCACGGTCTAAGGCGCAGTCCACTCCTTTTATAGATTTGGCCTTCAAGTGTCTTACTAAGTTCTCACTGTAAAGAGTCAAGAAAAATCCCCTCATGTCCTTGGCAGAAGTAAGAGAAAATTAATATTGTAGAGCACCCATGGTGTATTCTCTAAAGCAAGGGACAAAAGACTTCACAGCCTTATATTATTTGGGGAAAAGAGTTTTTCTCTCACTCTAGAGCCCTCTAGCCTTCTGATGTCAACAAAGAGGGAAAAAGATAAATCAATGGAAAACTATCTGTGAAAGCCACAGTCTTTTGACACAGTCCCAGTGAAAGAATATGATTTAATAATCAAAGTATAGAATAATTCTCTTCTCCAGCACCTTACCACCACACCATAGGGTTCTAGTATTATAACATGAATTACAAATGAACAAGCTTCAAGACATAGTTTCTATTCAAAAGGGAGTCCACAAGGAAGGAAAAAACAGAAAAATAAACAAGGACGCCAGAAGAAACCAAGGCTTCCAGCACCTACAGGTACAACTAACCTTAAACACAACCAGATTCCGGCTTGATATATATCCATACACTGAAGTCCTATTCACCTCATTTCCTATAACCTTTACAACATGTCTGAACCACAATAATAAACCACAAGGCATAACAAGCTTTTCTCCAAAAAAAAGAAAACATTTCAAATATGACAGAGATGTTGAAATTATCAGAGAACATAAAGCAGCCAGAATTAATATTAAGTTTTTAATGATAAAAAATAGATACCTTGCAAGAAGAGATGGGTGATATAAGCAGACAGATGGAAATTGAAAGGATTGAAAAGAAATGGTAGAACTCAAATACACTGACATAAATGAAGAGTGGTGGACTTTGATGGACTCATTAGGAGACTGCGCATGGTTGAGGAAAGGATCATTGAGTTCAAAGTTAGGTCAATTGAAGCCTTGCGAACTGAGATGGGGAAAAATAGAATGAACAGCATCCATGAACCATAGGACAATTTCAAAAGGTGTAACATATGCATAATTGGAATACTAGAAAGAGAACCAAGTAGAAGAAATATTTGATGCAATAATGTCCAAGAATTTAAACTGATAACAGATATCAAAGCAAAATCCAGGACTCTCAGAAAAGCAAGCATGATAGAAACCACTATGATAAAAACTAATGAAGATAGCAACAAAAATAAAAACAAATCTGCACCTAGTTTTATCATAGTCAACTTGCAGAAAAAGGCAAAGAAAAGATAATGAAAGAGATCAGAGAAAGGGGAGAAAAATCTTTACCTTTAGACAAACAAGGGTAAGAAGTACAGCAGACTTCTCTTCAGAAACTCTACAAATGAAAGAAAATAGAGTGAGATACATATGTATAGTGATGAAAGAAAGAAACAATAACCTTAAATTTTTATTACCAGGGAAATTATCCTTCAAAAGTGAAGGAGAAATAAAGACATTGTGTGACAAATAAAAACTGAAGGGATTCCTCAGGCCTGCTACCAGTTGATCTGTCCTGCAAGAAATATTAGAAGTTCTTCAACCAAAATGAAAAATTTATAGGCCAGAAATTTTTATCTAAAAAAATAAAGGTAGGTCATTAATGAAAGAATCAATAAAGATAAAATAAGAATACTTTTCTTCTTAATTGATCTACAAAATGAGATTAATATAATTATAGCAACAGTGTATTAGATGATTATACCATATGAATAAAGGAAGTGAATGACAGAAATGTCATAAAGTATGGGAGGGAAGACCTAGAAATATTCCATTATAAGGTATGTGCATTACATGTGAAGTAGTGTAGTGTTATTTGAAGATGAATTTCAATTGCTTGAAATTGTATAATTGAAATTCTAGGACAACCAGTAAACAAATATTTTAAAAGAAATATAACTGATATTCTAAAAGAGAAGATAAAATAGAACAGGATATAATTTTCTCTTAATATCAGAGAGAATAGAAGGGAAAAATTTCCTTGCATATCAGTCCGGACTCTGTTGCCATGATATCTGTTTTTATAAATAATTTTTTTTAAATACAGTAATACTCATTCATTTCTAAATTGTCCATACTGTTTTCTTGTTACAGTGCAAAGTTGAATAGTTGCAACCGTATGAGAGGCCATATGGCCTGCAAAGCCTAAATATTTATTGTCAGGACT